>NC_074715.1:7023336-7623336 GCF_947242115.1 Biomphalaria glabrata
ACATACTTCATTGTGTTTTGTTTTTACTTAGGAGTACTTACTTGACACATACGCCATTGTGTTTTGTTTTTACTTAGAAGTACTTACTTGACACATACGCCATTGTGTTTTGTTTTTGCTTAGAAGTACTTACGTGACACATACGTCATTGTGTTTTGTTTTTGCTTAGAAGTACTTACCTTGCTGTTTTTTGCTTAGAAGTACTTACTTGACACATACGTCATGTGTTTTGTTTTTGCTTAGAAGTACTTACTTGACACATACGTCATGTGTTTTGTTTTTGCTTAGAAGTACTTACCTTGCTGTTTTTTTCTTAGAAGTACTTACCTCACTGTTTTTGCTTAGAAATACTTACTGTACAGGGTTTTACTTGCTTAAATAAACCTATTTCAGAATGTACTTGGTGTGTTTTGTGACGGGTAGGCTGCTTATGTTTGTCTCATATGTACTTTTGTTTCTTGTGATGTATTTTTTCATTGCATTTTCTAGATTTGGAGACTCTGTGTCAGCTTTAACAGATAATTGTAAGACTAGACTGTTAAAGCAACACATACAATCATGTCACACACGTTGAGGCAAGCAGAAAGATAAACAGACACACCGCGACTGGTAGACAGAAAAACAGAAAAAATAGATAGATAGATAGATAGATAGATAGATAGATAGATAGATAGATAAATAGATAGATAGATAGATAGATAGATAGATAGATAGATAGAGATAGATAGATAGATAGATAGATAGATAGATAGATAGATAGACAGACAGACAGATAGATAGATAGATAGATTTTATAAGATCCCCTCTAACAAAAAAAAATATAACAAACGAATAAATGGTCTTATTTATAAAATAGAGTTTCTGCCCCTGAAATGAAATCTTCAAGCCTCGAGTTCTCGCCCCTAGTCCAGGACTCGGTCAAAGCATAAAATCAAAAGACAGAAAAATCCTGGGCAAAAATCGATGCTACAATTCAGTTCTTAATGTCAGTCCATCGCGCTTGCTTGTTGTCATGTCAATAGCCGGCCTTGCTTATACGGGAATGCTAATGACATGGCGAGGGGCTAATACTGACAGGGGCTGGTGACACAAGAAAGGGTCTTATAGTGACAGTCCTCAGGGATAAGCACAATATTAGAGCAAGTATTTGGGCCAGGATATCTCGTTATAACTAGAGTACACGATGAACCAGGGTGTATCTTAGAGTTGTATATAATGTAGACAAATAATATAATCAAGAAAACAAATTTTAAAAATATTTCATGTTTTGATTAATTGCCAAAAAAAGAAAAGCCAAAAAAAGAAAAGACTATATTGAAACCAAAAGAAAAGACTTTATTGAAACCAAGAGAAAAGACAATATTGAAACCAAGAGAAAAGACTGTATTGAAACCAAGAGAAAAGACAATATTGAAACCAAGAGAAAAGACAATATTGAAACCAAGAGAACAGACAAGTGTAGCGTGATATGTGATTCAAACTGCGATGACGTGAGAGACTCAATTTTTTTTTAAAAAGCAGAAAAGTTTGTTTGTGTTGTTTGACCAAAATCAAGAAGAGTTTTTCTAATTTGATTTGGTTGTCTGAACTCTGGGCTCTGAGCGCCATAATACACAATACTTCTCGTCATTCTCCAAGCTCACAGCCACACACAGACGTACACAGATTTTTTTTTTACCTATATACTCACACAAAATCTGATTTCTTTTCGTTAATACATTTTCTGTGAACTTGTCCAACTCTTCAAGCTTTGACTCGCCAAGTCTGACGGGGGGCACCCTTTGCCTCATATCTCACTCGCAAAATTTTATTTTTATCCAAGTTGATGTGGAGGCCAATTTTGGGTGCCTCTCTATCTAGGCTCTCCGTCATTTCTTGTATGCATTTATTTGTAGCCCCGAGTAGTGCAACATTTTCATGACCAAACTGCTTTCAACTAACTTAGTACTCTCATCTCATTCTTTGATACCCCTGGCCGGTCTGACGTGTACCGGTCCCTTCAGACTGATGGCGTCCTAAAACTCTCAGTTGATGGGTGTAGAAAACATTCAGCAGATGGACATAATAGTCTTTGCAATAGAGAGAAACTGTCGAGGTAGCACTGTGACCATTGCTTAGTAAAAGATAATATTATAAATGTAAAATAACAGTCTCATAAGAGTTCAAATAAGTCCATTTAGTTACAGTACTTTGTCTAACATTAGTTACAGTACTTTGTCTAACATTAGTTACAGTACTTTGTCTAACATTAGTTACAGTACTTTGTCTAACATTAGTTACAGTACTTTATCTAACATTAGTTACAGTACTTTGTCTAACATTAGTTACAGTACTTTGTCTAACATTAGTTACAGTACTTTGTCTAACATTAGTTACAGTACTTTATCTAACATTAGTTACAGTACTTTGTCTAACATTAGTTACAGTACTTTATCTAACATTAGTTACAGTACTTTGTCTAACATTAGTTACAGTACTTTGTCTAACATTAGTTACAGTGCTTTGTCTAACATTAGTTACAGTACTTTGTCTAACATTAGTTACAGTACTTTGTCTAACATTAGTTACAGTACTTTGTCTAACATTAGTTACAGTACTTTGTCCGTTAATGTCATTTTCTTACAATATTATGTCTGGGCGTGGAGGCTGAGGGGTTAAGCGCTTGGCTTCTGAACCTGGAGTCCTGGGTTCGAATCTTGGTGAAAACTGATTTTGAATATCGTGATTTAGAGGGCGCCCCTGAGTCCACCCAACTATAATGGGTACCTGACTTTAGTTGGGGTAAGGCGGTTGGTCGTTGTGCTGGCCACATGACACCCTGCTCGTTAACCGTTTATCAAAGAAACAAATGGCCTTGACATCATCTGCCCTATAGATTGCAAGGACTGAAAGAGGAAATTTGCTCTTAATTATGTTTGTTGATGTAATTAAGTTACAGTACTGTGTCTGTGTCTATTATAGTTACAGTACTGTGTCTGTGTCTATTATAGTTACATTACTGTGTCTGTGTCTATTATAGTTACAGTACTGTGTCAGTGTCTATTATAGTTACAGTACTGTGTCTGTGTCTATTATAGTTACAGTACTGTGTCTGTGTCTATTATAGTTACAGTACTGTGTCTGTGTCTATTATAGTTACAGTACTGTGTCTGTGTCTATTATAGTTACAGTACTGTGTCTGTGTCTATTATAGTTACAGTACTGTGTCTGTGTCTATTATAGTTACAGTACTGTGTCTGTGTCTATTATAGTTACAGTATTGTGTCTGTGTCTATTATAGTTACAGTACTGTGTCTGTGTCTACTATAGTTACAGTAATTTGTAAATGTAATTTATTTGAAAGACAATCAATGTTGATGTGATATAAGTTCAGAATGGCGTCTGTGTCTAATATAGTTACTTTGTCTGTAAATGTAATTTAGTTACAGTATTATGTCTGTTGATGTGATATAACTATGTCTGTCAGTGTAATAAATGTACAGTTATATGTCTTAGTCTTAGGTACAGTACTAAGAACCCGATAAAACATTTTTACAGAACTTGGTCTGTAAATGTAAAATAGTTATAGTACTATGCCTTTGAGTGTAATATGTTCTATGACTGTACGTGTAATATATTTACATTACTAGGTCTACTAAGTTAGCTGGAGAACAATGTGTGCTAATGTAACATTGCTACAGAAATATATAAATGTAAGTGTCTGTAAGTGGAGTTACTATAGTTATAGTTACTGTACTGTGTAAGTGTAGTTACTGTACTTATAGTTACTGTACTGTATGTGTAAATGTAGTTACTGTACTGTGTGTGTAAGTGTAGCTACTGTACTTATAGTTACTGTACTATGTGTGTAAATGTAGTTACTGTACTTATAGTTACTGTACTATGTGTGTAAATGTAGTAACTGTACTGTGTGTGTGTAAATGTAGTTACTGTACTGTGTGTGTAAGTGCAGTTACTGTACTGTGTGTGTAAATGTAGCTACTGTACTGTGTGTGTAATTTAGTAACTGTACTGTGTGTGTAAATGTAGTTACTAAACTCTGTGTGTGTAAGTGTAGTTACTGTACTTATAGTTACTGTACTATGTGTGTGTAAATGTAATAACTGTACTTATAGTTACTGTACTATGTGTGTAAGTGTAGTTACTGTACTTATAGTTACTGTACTATGTGTGTAAATGTAATAACTGTACTTATAGTTACTGTACTATGTGTGTAAATGTAGTTACTGTACTGTGTATGTAAGTGTAGTTATTGTACTGTGTGTGTAAATGTAGTTACTGTACTGTGTGTGTAAGTGTAGTTACTGTACTGTGTGTGTAATTTAGTTACTGTACTGTGTGTGTAAGTGTAATTACTGTACTTTTAGTAACTGTACTGTGTGTGTGTAAATGTAGTTACTGTACTGTGTGTGTAAGTGTAGTTACTTTACTGTGTGAGTAATTGTAGTTACTTTACTGTGTGTGTAATATAGTTACTGTACTGTGTGTGTAGGTGTAGTTACTATACTGTGTGTGTAAGTGTAGTTACTGTACTCTGTGTGTTATGTAGTTACTGTACTGTGTGTGTATGTGTAGTTACTGTACTGTGTATGTAATGTAGTTACTGTACTCTGTATGTGTAAGTGTGCTGTACTGTGTGTGTGTGTGTAAATGTAGTTACTGTACTGTGTATGTAATGTAGTTACTGTACTGTGTGTGTATGTGTAGTTACTGTACTGTGTATGTAATGTAGTTACTGTACTGTGTATGTAATTTAGTTACTGTACTGTGTGTGTAAATGTAGTTTATGTACTGTGTGTGTATGTGTAGTTACTGTACTGTGTATGGAATGTAGTTACTGTACTCTGTATGTGTAAGTGTACTGTACTGTGTGTGTGTGTAAATGTAGTTACTGTACTGTGTGTGTAAGTCACCTAAAGTACCAGACCAACAAAAGCTCCTTCCCAGTGTGCAGCTTGGTTCCATTCCAGACTGAAAGCTGATTAGTCCATCACTTCTCCCGCCCAGACTGGACTCTTCATGGCATTGGACAGAAGCTCGTGATTTGAATTTAGTGACCGGACTGGGAGATTAGTTACTGGAAGCGAATGCTGAACACACACACACACACACTTAGTCATCAGTGGAACTAGTACTCCCCCCCCCTGCACACAGAATGTCGATATCTTCTAGTGAACAAAACAAAAAGTTGTATCTGACAAGAAAACGTTTAGATTGTAGGATACAGTAAGAACCTTGCAATATTTACGGTGGGCTTGCTAGGGGGAGCAAAAATGTGCGGTCTACATCACGTGACTTTTTAAGTGTTTTAATTATTTAAAAAATGTTACAATAAAATAAAACGCGGCTTTCATTGGTCCGCTGCTGGTCAACATTTGCAGGTTAAAATGCTGCTTCAGATAGTTTCAGCACGAATATCAGAAGCTATGACCTACACAATATTCATTTAACGCAAAGCTTGCTTAGGATCATCAACGCTCAATGCAGGAGGTCCTGTTTGTCTGGTGTCTGAATACTTTCACCTAGTGCCAAATGCAGGAGGTCCTGTTTGTCTGGTGTCTGAATATTAAATATCAGTGCCCAATGCAGGAGGTCCTGTTTGTCTGGTGTCTGAATATTGCATATCAGTGCCCAATGCAGGAGGTCCTGTTTGTCTGGTGTCTGAATATTGACCATCAGTGCCCAATGAAGGAGGTCCTGTTTGTCTGGTGTCTGAATATTAAATATCAGTGCCCAATGCAGGAGGTCCTGTTTGTCTGGTGTCTGAATATTGCATATCAGTGCCCAATGCAGGAGGTCCTGTTTGTCTGGTGTCTGAATATTAAATATCAGTGCCCAATGCAGGAGGTCCTGTTTGTCTGGTGTCTGAATATTAAATATCAGTGAACAATGCAGGAGGTCCTGTTTGTCTGGTGTCTGAATATTGACCATCAGTGCCCAATGAAGGAGGTCCTGTTTGTCTGGTGTCTGAATATTAAATATCAGTGAACAATGCAGGAGGTCCTGTTTGTCTGGTGTCTGAATATTAAATATCAGTGCCCAATGCAGGAGGTCCTGTTTGTCTGGTGTCTGAATATTGCATATCAGTGCCCAATGCAGGAGGTCCTGTTTGTCTGGTGTCTGAATATTAAATATCAGTGCCCAATGCAGGAGGTCCTGTTTGTCTGGTGTCTGAATATTAAATATCAGTGAACAATGCAGGAGGTCCTGTTTGTCTGGTGTCTGAATATTGAACATCAGTGCCTAATGCAGGAGGTCCTGTTTGTCTGGTGTCTGGATATTAAATATCAGTGCCCAATGCAGGAGGTCCTGTTTGTCTGGTGTCTGAATATTGCATATCAGTGCCCAATGCAGGAGGTCCTGTTTGTCTGGTGTCTGAATATTGAACATCAGTGCCTAATGCAGGAGGTCCTGTTTGTCTGGTGTCTGGATATTAAATATCAGTGCCCAATGCAGGAGGTCCTGTTTGTCTGGTGTCTGAATATTGCATATCAGTGCCCAATGCAGGAGGTCCTGTTTGTCTGGTGTCTGAATATTAAATATCAGTGCCCAATGCAGGAGGTCCTGTTTGTCTGGTGTCTGGACACAAACTGTCTTTTGTAACCTTGTAATTGATAATTATGTATTAGAATAGGTGTATGGATAGGCTAAGTGTTTGCAGTACAGTACAGTACTGTTATTATGCTACATTACTCTTTATGAATGTATGATCCGACTTACGTCGAAATTCGGTTTACGACGCCGCGTAGGAACGGAACGCCGTCGTAAGTCGAGGACTACCTGTATGTGTGTGTGTGTGTGTGTTTGTTATATTGTGCATGATATATTGTGTTGTTGTTTTTTCATGTTTTCAAGTGCAATGATATTCTGTCTTATGTGCTGTGTTTTTGTCTGTTTTTGTCTGTTTATGAACACATCCTGTCCATTTCACCTCAGCCTCTAGGATCCTTGGGGCTCTCACAGGGACACTCGACCATTTTCCTCTGGAATCCTTCGGGGTCTCGGACATAGACACTGAGTCATTTCTCTCTAGTTTCTGGGATCTTCAGCCTTCAGGGTCTTTCACACGGAGACAGTCGAGACTCTCTCTGGGATACTTGGGTTGTCTCTCACAGATAGAAAGTTGAAAAGTCCTTGATGTTTCCTGAGTATTTGTTACCAGTTTCTTGACCCTGGATATATCAGCTTGTAGGGAGATTAGTACATGTTATGTTGGACACGTTATACTGCATACGTTATATGGTATATTTTATATAGTATATATTTTATTCTATATGCATATTGTGAAATTTATCTAATGCTTATTATATTGTAAAGGCTGTATTGTATACGTTACGTTGTATTTGTTAGTTGAAGTTGTTAAATTTGTTTTGTTTTAATTGCAATGTTATTTTGTGTATTCTATGTTGCATAAGATATGTTGTTTATGTTACATTGTGCATGATATTTTTTTCTATGTTTTAAAGTACAATGATATTTATCTGTGTATTTTATGTTGAGTCTGCTCAGAGTCAGAATGACATCCACTAGGTTTGCTCTTTAAAAACAAAACAACAACTGCAATCAAAAGATCACAGAACCTAATGGACCAATTGGGTCCTGTCACGAATTGTATTGTGGTATTGTTATAGGTGGTGTTGAATACATCTCTCATACATCTTAATCATACATCTCACACACATAGCCTATATCTCACACACATACATCTCACACACATAGCCTATATCTCACACACATAGCCTATATCTCACACACATAGCCTACATCTCACACACATACATCTCACACACATAGCCTATATCTCACACACATACATCTCACACACATAGCCTATATCTCACACACATAGCCTACATCTCACACACATACATCTCACACACATACATCTCACACACATAGCCTATATCTCACACACATACATCTCACACACATACATCTCTCACTCACACATTAGCTTGCTCATTACACAAACACTAAAAAGGACATGTAATCAATAATAATTCTACTTTAAATAAAATATTTTTTGGGCCGACCCCATTTTCAATATTTCCCTTCCCCCACCCGCCCATTATATCTTGGAATTAGTTCCTCTGTCCTGCTTTATAATGGGCTCACATTGGAAGATAGTAAATGCATGCTAAAAAGTCCAAGGTATAATTCTAATGAACGAGATTCAGTAGCCAGGAAAAGTTTGTTAATAAGAATATTGCCATGAAATGTGCACAAAAAAAGATGACGTAATAGTGTTTAGTTTCAATGGACCTCATTCACCAATCTTAAACAAACATCATATTGCCACGTGTTTCTCTATCTCTTCTATACAAATTAACGCAATCGATAAAGGATGTCCCGTGATACGTAATTTTCATTGTTTTTATCAAAATTATCACGTGACTAAATGTTGTTTGTTTACGATTAGTGAATGAGGTCCATTTGAAGTTGTACTAAACATGTACTGAATGTCCAATGGAAGTTGTACTAAACATGTACTGAATGTCCAATGGAAGTTGTACTAAACATGTACTGAATGTCCAATGGAAGTTGTACTAAACATTTACTGAATGTCCAATGGAAGTTGTACTAAACATGTACTGAATGTCCAATGGAAGTTGTACTAAACATGTACTGAATGTCCAATGGAAGTTGTACTAAACATGTACTGAACGTCCAATGGAAGTTGTACTAAACATGTACTGAATGTCCAATGGAAGTTGTACTAAACATGTACTGAACGTCCAATGGAAGTTGTACTAAACATGTACTGAACGTTCAATTGAAGTTATACTAAACATGTACTGAACCTACAATGGAAGTTGTACTAAACATGTACTGAACGTCCAATGGAAGTTGTACTAAACATGTACTGAACGTCCAATGGAAGTTGTACTAAACATGTACTGAATGTCCAATGGAAGTTGTACTAAACATGTACTGAACGTCCAATTGAAGTTGTACTAAACATGTACTGAACGTCCAATGGAAGTTGTACTAAACATGTACTGAATGTCCAATGGAAGTTGTACTAAACATGTACTGAACGTCCAATTGAAGTTGTACTAAACATGTACTGAACGTCCAATGGAAGTTGTACTAAACATGTACTGAACGTCCAATGGAAGTTGTACTAAACATGTACTGAATGTCCAATGGAAGTTGTACTAAACATGTACTGAATGTCCAATGGAAGTTGTACTAAACATGTACTGAACGTCCAATGGAAGTTGTACTAAACATGTACTGAATGTCCATTTGAAGTTGTACTAAACATGTACTGAATGTCCAATGGAAGTTGTACTAAACATGTACTGAATGTCCAATGGAAGTTGTACTAAACATGTACTGAACGCCCAATGGAAGTTGTACTAAACATGTACTGAACGCCCATTTGAAGTTGTACTAAATATGTACTGAACACCCAATGGAAGTTATACTAAACATGTACTGAACGCCCAATGGAAGTCGTACCTGTACAAAACAGGAAATATATTTAGCCATGGAATCTCTCACCTGGCCAAGGACGTAGCCATGGAATCTCTCACCAGACCATGGACGTAGCCATGGAATCTCTCACCAGACCAAAGGTCGTAGCCATGGAATCTCTCACCAGACCAAGGTCGTAGCTATGGATTCTCTCACCAGACCAAGGTAGCGATGGAATCTCTCACCAGACCAAGGACGTAGCCATGGAATCTCTCACCATACCATGGACGTAGCCATGGAATCTCTCACCAGACCAAAGGTCGTAGCCATGGAATCTCTCACCAGACCAAGGTCGTAGCCATGGATTCTCTCACCAGACCAAAGGTCGTAGCCATGGAATCTCTCACCAGACCAAAGAAGGAAGCCATGGAATCTCTCACCAGACCATGGACGTATCCATGAAATCTCTCACCAGACCAAGGACGTAGGCGAATCTCTCACCAGACCATGGACGTAGCCATGGATTCTCTCACCAGACCAAGGTCGTAGCCATGGAATCTCTCACCAGACCAAAGAAGGAAGACATGGAATCTCTCACCAGACCATGGACGTAGCCATGAAATCTCTCACCAGACCATGGACGTAGCCATGAAATCTCTCACCAGACCAAGGACGTAGCCATGGAATCTCTTACCAGACCAAGGACGTAGCTATGGATTCTCTCACCAGACAAAGGACGTAGTCATGGAATCTCTCACCAGACCAAGAACATAACCATGGAATCTCTTACCAGACCAAGGACGTAGCCATGGGATCTCTCACCAGACCAAGAACGTAGCCATGAAATCTCTTACCAGACCAAGGACGTAGCCATGGAATCTCTTACCAGATCAAAGACGTAGCCATGGGATCTCTCACCAGACCAAGGGCGTAGCCATGGATTCTCTCACCAGACCATGGACGTAGCCATGGGATCTCTCACCAGACCAAGGACGTAGCCATGGAATCTCTTACCAGACCAAGGACGTAGCCATGGATTCTCTCACCAGACCAAGGTAGCGATGGAATCTCTCACCAGACCAAGGACGTAGCCATGGGATCTCTTACCAGACCAAGGACGTAGCCATGGAATCTCTTACCAGACCAAGGACGTAGCTATGGGATCTCTCACCAGACCAAGAACGTAGCCATGAAATCTCTTACCAGACCAAGGACGTAGCCATGAAATCTCTTACCAGACCAAGGACGTAGCCATGGAATCTCTTATCAGACCAAAGACGTAGCCATGGGATCTCTCACCAGACCAAGGGCGTAGCCATGGATTCTCTCACCAGACCATGGACGTAGCCATGGGATCTCTCACCAGACCAAGGACGTAGCCATGGATTCTCTCATTAGACCAAGGTAGCGATGGAATCTCTCACCAGACCAAGGACGTAGCCATGGAATCTCTCGTCAGACCAATGACGTAGTCATGAAATCTCTTACCAGACTAACGACGTAGCCATGGGATCTCTCACCAGACCAAGAACGTAGCCATGGAATCTCTCTTCAGATGTGCGGTTTGCGCATGGAATATTCATCCATAAAAAATCTTTGCAAACAAATCTTTCCCAATTTTCTAGGCAAGCAAGTGAAAACAGGTTTTGTTATTTTCCTTTGCTGAAAGGTGAAACTATTTCTAGTAAACTGGTTAAAAAGCACAAGACCTACTTATTTTGATCCCTTGATTGTCGAATTCGAAAGCAAAGACGTCAAGAACTTGGAACCAGTTTTCAATATCCTCAGTTCACCATTTAGTGCAGAAGCTGATTTAGCTCCAGAGGACATAACTCTAAGCAAAGTATAACATGAAATATAGGTTCCAGTCAGTTCATCCGCAGGAGTTTTTATGTGTGCCAGAAGTTATATTTCCACACTTTAAAAAACTTTGTTGCTAAACCTTCACACTAATTGGGTCCACATACATCGGTAATAATGTATTTTTTAAAATAATCAAATGTAAGAACAGATTGATGCTGACTGACTAATTTGACAGCAGGATAATAACTAGTAAGTTAGTTCCACAGTTTCAGAACATTATGCACGGGTGTAAACTGTTCATTGAGTACAACTGTCAATTTGTGAAATGTGATGGAAAAAAGACAATGATAATATTTTTAAAAAATATTCTTTAAATTTGAAATTGCTAACTCTTGTTGTGATTCCTCAAATATGAGTGTGAAAAATGAAATGTAAATGTGTAGTACAGCGTAAATGTGAATTAAAAGACCTTATAAAAATTTGGCTAGTGTATTTTTCTAGGTTATAAGTTATATGTAAATGCGCCCTCCCCCATTTTTGAATGACGCCCTCTATGTTCCAACCATCTGCCCTATAGATCACAAGGTCTTAAAGGGGAACTTTACTTTATATCCAGTACGTTCATTTTTTCGGTCGTCTTTAGTTGCAAATCGTGTTTTAGTCCAATATCTTTAGTTGTACATCGTGTTTTAGTCCAATAGCTTTAGTTGCACATCGTGTTTTAGTCCAATATCTTTAGTTGTACATCGTGTTTTAGTCCAATATCTTTAGTTGCACATCGTGTTTTAGTCCAATATCTTTAGTTGCACATCGTGTTTTAGTCCAATATCTTTAGTTGTACATCGTGTTTTAGTCGAATATCTTTAGTTGTACATTGTGTTTTAGTCCAATATCTTTAGTTGTACATCGTGTTTTAGTCCAATAGCTTTAGTTGTACATTGTGTTTTAGTCCAATATCTTTAGTTGTACATCGTGTTTTAGTCCAATATCTTTAGTTGTACATCGTGTTTTAGTCCAATATCTTCAATGGGAACTCAATTTATTTTGTTATGTCATTTTACTATTTTATTTATTTATTTATTCTACTAATGAAGTTTGCGCTATAAAATTGTTACAATTTCTAAATGAAATTTGTGCTCAGAGAATTTTTATCGAAACAACAATACCTCGTCACGCCTGAGAAGAGGAGATCCAGATCTAGACTCACTTGAAAGTGAAACCACACAGCACCAGCCTTAACAATGTATTATTATTCACTAAGTATTACTATTCACTAAGTATTATTATCATTAAGTATTATTATTCAATAAGTATTATTAAATAAGTATTATTATTCAACGTTTCTCATTAACTGTTCTAATGAGATGAAAGAAATGTAGTGCTATAATGTATTATCTCAGCAAATAACTTACTTTACAAGATGTTCAAATGGTTCGGCATCACTGGCGTTTTAAGGCTCTTAGACACTTCTATGTGTTGTGATGTTGCTAGTTCAGGCTGTCTTGAAGTCAACCAATTACTCTGCAATCGTTTGGGTGTAATTGTTCGGGTGTATTACGTGCAGTTGACCAACAAGTCAAACAAGAACTGGCACATCGATTATAACTAGTGAAGAGATGTAGTCAACACTGATGAACACTTGTACATGGGTTTATTATGATAAAAGGCCACAGTAGAAGTCTCTGTCACTAAACACGTCGTTACCCTGGATTGTTCTATCGCTAACTGATTTTTCGGTCTCTAACCCAACATATCCCAAACGTCACTAGTCCCGTTCAATATGCGTCATCTATGGTGCGTCGCTAAATAACTAACCTATATAAATAAGGTGTCTAACAGATTCCTCCCCCCCTTGAAAAAAAAAATATGTCAATATTTTTTCCACTACTGTCAAGTCTTACAAGGGCATTTTCAATTTAAGGGGAAGACCACAAACATAAACTCTGGATCTCTTCATCT
This sequence comes from Biomphalaria glabrata, assembly GCF_947242115.1. Classification (NCBI taxonomy): domain Eukaryota; kingdom Metazoa; phylum Mollusca; class Gastropoda; family Planorbidae; genus Biomphalaria; species Biomphalaria glabrata. Next base: position 7,036,519 of record NC_074715.1, read on the forward strand.
TGACATCTTCATCTTGACAGTTCCTCATATTCATGTCAATGTTCATAACAGTTCATAACATTCCAGAATCATCTTCATTGGTACACAGTTCATCATGGATGAAAAATGTGGCATCTTATGGGCACGTCACACATCACAAGTGTTCTTCACTGGCAGTAATCTGATAAAATACAATATTTCAAAAAACAATTACAGACTTTATTTCCACATTCAATAAACTTTTTTCTTACCACCCTTTTATACGCTTTTGTCCATTTTTCTTTTATACTCACCCTTTTCCATAGAACTAACTTTCGTCAATGATATATGAAATGATTCACACAAAAAAAATATCCATACTTACTTTTAAATGCTTAACATCAAATTTACTTATCTCCCTTTTTCATAACATATAAATGGTGTCAATATATTAATATATATTACATACTCAATATAATCATAGTTTATTTACAAACTTATTTCACTTCAATGTCATTCTAGACAATAGATCAGCTACAATATTCACAGATCCACTAATAGCTTTCACTTCAAATTTATATTCTTGTAGTGCTAAGAACCATCTATAAACACGACTGTTTTTCATGCTCTTTTGCTGTATATACTGAATAGGTTTATGATCAGTTAATAATATGAATTTCCTTCCTATTAAATAGCTCTCTAGCTTAGTAATTACCCATATTACAGCTAAGGCTTCTCTTTCAATGACACTATATTTTTTTTTTTGCCTCTGACAATTTTCTACTTACATATAATATAGGATGTAAGTTATCATAGTTCTGCATTAGACAACCACCAATAGCATTACCAGATGCATCAGTTGTGACATAAAATATTTTGTCTTTATCAGGTAGTCTTAATATTAATTCATGACTAAAAACATCTTTAATTCTGTCAATAGCTTTCACACATTCCTCATTACAGACTACTTTTTGAGGTTTTCCTTTTTTAAGTAAGTCATTTAATGGATTCACTATTTCTGCTAAGTTCTTTATAAACTTTCTGTAATAATTTACTATTCCTAATATGCTTTTAATTTGTCTTTTTGTTGTAGGTATTTCAATATTAAGTACTTTCTTTATGTTATCTTCAATAGGGCTAATCATGTTGTTATTTACTTTATGTCCTAAGAAAATTATTTCCTCCAATCCTATTTCTACTTTTTCTGCTTGAATTGTAAGTCCACTTTCTTTTATTATTTTGAACACTTCTTTTACATCTACCAAATGTTCCTCCCAACTATTATTAAAAATACATATGTCATCCAAATAGCAAATAACATTTTCTTTGTTTCCAATTATCATGTTCATCATTCTATTAAATGTGGCAGGTGCATTTACTAATCCAAAACTCATATAATTCCATTGAAAAATACCATATGGTGTTACAAATGCTGTGTAAGGTTTTGCATTTTCTGTTAAAGGTATTTGCCAATAACCTTTAGTTAAATCCAATTTAGTAAAAAATTTTGCTCCATTTAATTTATGTAAAATATCCTCTATATTTGGCATTGGATATGGGTCAAATTCTGTGATGTTATTAAGTTTCCTATAATCAATACATAACCGTATATCTCCATTCTTCTTTTTAGCTATCACAATTGGTGAAGCATAAGGAGATGTTGATGGCTCAATTATACCTGATTCTAGTAAATTGTCTATTTCTTTCTTTACTTTGTCTTGTAAATGTAGCGGTATTCTATATGGCTTAAGCTTGATAGGTTTTGGATCTGTTACTTTAATGTCATGTTTAATAATATTTGTTTTTCCTGGTATGCTGGAAAAAATTTCTTTGTATTCCTGTATTATTTTAGTTATATCTTTTGACTTTTCCTTAGTTAAATTATTAAGATTAATCTTTTGCCAAGTTTGATTCTCTTTTGTTTCTATTACAGGTATTTCCTTAATATCATTTTCATTGTGATTTTCATTTGTTATTATCATCAAGCATTCTTCTCTTTCTGAAAATTTATTTTCTATTTCCTCCTGAATGTTTTGTATTAACTCATCTTCTCTATCATGGTATAATTTCAAATTATTTATGTGATATGTTTTAATTTTCCCATTTATTTCAATTTGATAATTCACATCATTAATTTGTTTTATCACCTTAAATGGACCTTTCCATTGTTTACCAATTTTATTTTTCAAGTCATTTATTAATATTAATACATTGTTTCCTACTTCTAGTGTTTTCAATTGTCTTTTCTTATTTAGATTCTCATGAGCACTTTGTTTGTACTTCTTATTGTTGTTATATGCTTGAGTCCATATTTCTTTCAATTCTGTTGTGATTGTTGTTTCACTGTCATTATTTAATTTATTCTCATTGTCTATTAGATTTTCTTTAAAAACATCTAATTCATCTCTGGGTTTTCTTCCATGTATTATTTCATATGGTGAAAATTGTGTTGCTTCATGGATGTTGTTTCTATGAGCAAATAGTACATAGTTAATGTAATGATCCCACTTGTTCTGATTATTCTGAATTATTTTTGTTAGTGATCTTTTTAATGAACCACCATATCGTTCACATAAACCGTTACTCTCCGGGTGGTAAACCGAAGAGTATATGTGTTGTATATTGTATTGTTTAGTCCATTTCTTAAATTGTTCTGACTTAAACTGAGATCCCTGATCACTCAATATAATTTTAGGTATACCATGTCTTGTAATTACTTTTTGAGTTATGGCATTAATGATATTTTCTGCACTTGTATTTGATAATGGGATTGCCTCTGGATATCTACTAAACATGTCTATTATTGTTAGAATGTATTTGTTATTATTTTCAGTTTGAATTAAAGGACCTATTAAATCAATAGATACTTTCTGAAATGGTGCTGTAGGTTCATCCATTTCTTGAATAGGTGCTTTATTCACTAGGCTTTTGTTAGATCTCTTTTGACATATGTCACATGAGTTTATGTATTTGTTTATTGTTGCTTTCATTTTGGGCCAAAATACTTGTTTTGACAAATTCTTATAACATTTCTTTACTCCCCTATGTGCTGCTAAATTATTATCATGTGTCATGATTAAAACATCTTTCCAATATTTCTGTGGTAAGACAAGTTGTTTTATTTTCTTGTTATCATTACTTGTTTGTCTAAACAATATTTTATTCTCTATACAAAATTTCTCCATTGGATTGTTATTGTTTTTATCTGATATTCTTGAATAAATTTTCCCAATAATATTGTCATTCATTTGTTCTAATGCAAATGTGGGTGTTGTTTCTTTTTCACTATGAGATATTTGTGTTTCAAGATTATTTTGTGTTTCATTTTCTATCTCTCTTTCCTTAACATCTGTATTTTCTATTTGTATTATATTACTGGTTTCTTTTTCTTTATCATTACTTATTACATTTATTGTATTTTCCTGTTTCTTATTTTGTTTATCCATTGATCTTGTTATTATCATACTTGTTATATTTTGTGTTTCTATGTTTTCATGATTTTGTCTTATGTTTTTGTATTTGTTTTGCCAGTCTTCTAATTCTTTTCTTGAACATTCTTTAACTCCTTTTATGTTTCCTACTAACATATCATATCTCATTTCTGGTATTGCAATGCCATCACAATAACCAGTGAAAAATGGAGTTTCAATGTACACCCTTATAGCTTTAAATTCCCTTACAGTGCCATCTGCTAATTCTACTTTCCTAGTAAACCCTTTATACCAATGAGGTTTGACAAATTTAGTTTTTACTGCCAAAGTGTTACAACCTGAATCCCTGATTAATTCCACCGGAATTCTATCTACAAACCCTGGGTACACTGCAAAATTGTTCCTATTTCCTTCCATGAAATATATCCTATCTGTACCTTTATTTTTGTATTCCCTACTGTAACTCCTATTTCTATAATTTCCCCTGTCATTCCTATCTCTACTCCTATATCTATTGTTATTTTGTTCATTGTATCTATTTCTACTTCCAGACCTACTATTCCCTCTTCTACAGTTAGCTGCTATATGACCTTTTCCTTGACATTTAAAACAGGTTATTTCACTATATTTTCTATTTCCACTATTTGATCTGTTTCTATTTCTACTTCTATCAACATTTTCTTTGGTGTATCCTATTAAATCTATTTTGCTCTTATCCCTATCAGAAAATGGTTTATTTGGATATGCATTTTTGTATACTCTCATTATCTCTGTTATTTCATCTATAGTTTTGGGGTTTCTTTCTTTAATAAAAGATTGTAACTGAGGATCACATTTATTTACAAAGTTGTCCACTAGAATAAAATTTTTTAATCCTTCATAAGAGTTTGTCACTTTTTCTAATTTTACCCACTTATTGAAAAAATCCTTTTCCATATTAATGGTAGTTTGGGGTTCTATTCCTAATGATGGTATATTGTCAAAGTATTTCTTTCTAAAAGTTGTAGCATTATGACCATATGCATTCAATAACTCTCTTTTTAAAACCTGATAGCTATCATCAATCATGATTTTGGCATATTGTTAGAGCTTGACCATGAACAAAGTCTATCAGTATTTCAGACCATTCTTCTTCAGGCATATTAAATGTAGACATTTTTGCCTCATATCTTTTCAGAAAATCACCAATGTCATCCTTCTGTTCATCAAAACTTTGTATTTTTCTCTTTAGCCATGTCTGCGAATTAGGGTTGTCTCTTTGAGTGGCATAATTATTTGAGTTATTTGTGTTATTTCCTTGTTCAGTTTGAGCTCTGGCTTGTGCTGCATCCAATCTCATCTTCTCCATTTTAGCTTCATGTTCTCTCTGCCTTTCTTGGTCTTCTTTTTGCTTCTCATATTCTTCCTTTCTGATCCTATCTTGTCTCTCTATCTCTTGTCTTTGACGTTCTTCTTGTCTTTCTATCTCTTCTTTTTCCCTTCTTATTTTATCTTGCCGTTCCATTTCTTCCCTCACAACTTGCTGTACATAAGCTGCTAAGTCTTTTCCTTTTAATTCCATGGCCTTTCCATCCTGCATAGCTGTTTCCTTAACCTCCTTAAGGTCCACATATGATGATGTAGCCATTGTGTTTTATATTTATATATATTTTTACGTAGCCTATATTGGTTATGGCTATACTTTAAACTTATTTTATATTTAAGTTTTTACACACTTTTATACAAGTTTTAAGTGTTATGTCTCTATCTATAGATTTAGTAAATGTATAAATCTAGTCTGAGTTATTATGGTTATATTCAGATCTGTATATTAGATCTAGTATCACACAAATTTAAATCTAGTATATTATATTATGTATAATAATACAATTTAGATCTATAGTTATCAAGAGCACTATGACCATTAAATCTAGTATGAATAACTATGATCAATTTTAAAATTTGATGTGACTGAAGTGTCTAGATTAAATTCAAAGACTGTCTAGAGTCTAGATCTAGAGTAGATAAAATAGATTTCTTAGATCCAATCCCGAACTTATGGTTCTATTTAACAATGCGAAATAAATATGTGTATACAGTGTCAAATATATCTTCAACAAGATATATATATTTAGAATGTACTACCTTCATTCATCTTTCAATTAATAATATTTCAAATTAGAGTCTAGATGATTTAATGTACCAAAGAGATGTACAAAATTTGTAGATCTATATTTAGCCAGACGACAGTGTTTGACTACATAGCCAGTTTCGGCATTATTCTCATGGCAAAATCATATTTGATTTTAACCGCTCAAACTAAAATTATTTTAGTCTGATTCACAGTAAAAGAATCCTACCCGCACTTTCTATCATTAAGTGAAAAAAAATACAGATCTAATTAAATTAATAAAAATAAATAATTTAAAATAATATACACAAATGAAATAATTAAATGAGACTATCACTATGGGTTGGGATGTGACAATATGGCACACAATGATAACGTCACGAAGTAACCAGGCAACAACGGATATGACGTTTGCACAAACAAAACAAATTACAACTCTAAACGTATAATATAGCTTTTCATCTAAATTACGTCTTCTACCCCGACGGGTTTTAAGGCGCACCACCTGATTTTACTCAGGCTAACGTACCAAATTTAGACAAAATCTATTTCTAAGGGCAATCTAAACATATACTAATAAGAAAAATGGCACTTAGCTTTTGATAAGAAAGATCCCTTTGTTCGGACTCCCGAATATGCTAGATCACAACAAATTCCACTGCCTTTCTTCCAATTCTGACTCTGTTCTCCGGTGCTACCAGTATCCCACGTAATGCCACAGATGTCCTGATATGCCACAGCAAAATGTTTCAGTTTCTTCGACGACTGTTGATGACTGTATGTGTAGTTCCGACGACTTTGTGTACACAGTTACTGACGAATAGGTTAACGGTTCTTCTGGCGATGACTTGACTTGTGTAGACGACTACTGACAAATAACAGTCTCTTGACGGCAACTTGATCTGGACGACTGACGAATAACGAATTTCTTGACGATGACTTGATCTGGGCTGACGAATAACGGCTTTCTTGACGATGACTTGATCTGGGCTGACGAATAACGGTTCTCTAAAATAGTTCACTGCTTCTGCTGCTACTCTGGTAGTACGACGAAGTTTGCTGTTGTACTCTGCTTCACTAGACCAAACTGTCCAATGTAGACTAGGTGAGACCAAGGTCACCTCCGACGACGTTCCGTTAGACGATTAACGGTTTTCAACGAAATTAAGTGGACGTAGCTGTTTCCACAACTTCACTATCAACAAATCTAGATATGGTCTAGACCGACGAATATTAGATATATCAATGTTCAGCAAATACGATTTTACTAACCTTCCAAAGGTTAAACACAGTGACCGTTATAAACGTGGCAAGCAACCGGTTCAATGAGCAAACTGCTCCACAAGAATCTCTCCAAGGGTAAGACGACAGAGCGATTTCGATTTAGTTAGCTACCAAACTTGTAGTACTCACAATACTTCTGACAGCGGGCAAACTGTCCTTCTCGAAACTGACGAGGTAAAACTTGATACTCGATGTGGCTCCTATGACGAAGAAAAAATATGTCCAACAGGTTCACTAACGATCTCTCACCCGTTATGAATGAACGGTTTCTCTGGTTGTAGGTCGATTCAGCATATGAAGATCAGGCTTTGATACTATACTGGTTAAGTAGACCAGACGTTGCGATGATTACTGTCCTGACGAAGGTCACCCTGAGTTAACGGCTCGTTGAACGTGCGATCAAACAGGCGACGACTGCATGTAGATCTAGAACAAAGTCACTCTGCGATACTGCTGTGTTCAGCCGTACTCCGATGAAATCTTATATCTTCGAGTGCACGACCCTCACCTGAGTAAACGTTCTGCTTCGAGGTCCGGTTCGATGTTCGGCTTCATCAGGGGTCCGGCTTCGAGGTTCGGGGTCGCCACTGTGATGTTGCTAGTTCAGGCTGTCTTGAAGTCAACCAATTACTCTGCAATCGTTTGGGTGTAATTGTTCGGGTGTATTACGTGCAGTTGACCAACAAGTCAAACAAGAACTGGCACATCGATTATAACTAGTGAAGAGATGTAGTCAACACTGATGAACACTTGTACATGGGTTTATTATGATAAAAGGCCACAGTAGAAGTCTCTGTCACTAAACACGTCGTTACCCTGGATTGTTCTATCGCTAACTGATTTTTCGGTCTCTAACCCAACATATCCCAAACGTCACTAGTCCCGTTCAATATGCGTCATCTATGGTGCGTCGCTAAATAACTAACCTATATAAATAAGGTGTCTAACAGTGTGAAGAATGGTTTAAAAAAGAAAGAAAATTGGTGTCAAGACTCTGATATCATTGAAGTTTTGGATATTTTATTTTTAAAAAACTTGTAACGTTAACGGATATAGTTTTTTTTAAAGTATTGATGACAAATGTATCTAGTTTTAATCTAGTCTTAGAGACTCTGGAATGCCGTCATTTACTATACAAAATAATGGATGGATTCAAACTCGAGATATTTGGTTCAACTTCCTGGCGATTGATCACTTATTATTATTAAAGATTCCACACATGATTTTCTCATCACGTTATTCCAGGCATCCCTAACTCTTGGAACAAATGGAACAATACTTGGGATAAAAATCAAGCAGAGTTAAGTCTTAGTCTCTGTAGATAATCAAGCATAGAGTTAAGTGTTAGTCTCTGTAGGTAATCAAGCATAGAGTTAAGTCTTAGTATCTGTAGGTAATCAAGCATAGAGTTAAGTCTTAGTCTCTGTAGGTGATCAAGCATAAAGTTAGGTCTTAGTCTCTGTAGGTGATCAAGCATAAAGTTAAGTCTTAGTCTCTGTAGGCAATCAAGCATAGAGTTACGTCTTAGTCTCTGTAGGTGATCAAGCATAAAGTTAAGTCTTAGTCTCTGTAGGTAATCAAGCAGAGTTAAGTCTTAGTCTCTGTAGGTAATCAAGCATAGAGTTAAGTCTTAGTCTCTGTAGGCAATCAAGCATAGAGTTAAGTCTTAGTCTCTGTAGGTAATCAAGCATAAAGTTAAGTCTTAGTCTCTGTAGGTGATCAAGCATAAAGTTAAGTCTTAGTCTCTGTAGGTAATCAAGCATAGAGTTAAGTCTTAGTCTCTGTAGGTAATCAAGCAGAGTTAAGTCTTAGTCTCTGTAGGTAATCAAGCATAGAGTTACGTCTTAGTCTCTGTAGGTGATCAAGCATAAAGTTAAGTCTTAGTCTCTGTAGGTAATCAAGTATAAAGTTAAGTCTTAGTCTCTGTAGGTAATCAAGTATAAAGTTAAGTCTTAGTCTCTGTAGGCAATCAAGCATAGAGTTAAGTCTTAGTCTCTGTAGGTAATCAAGCATAGAGTTAAGTCTTAGTCTCTGTAGGTAATCAAGCATAGAGTTACGTCTTAGTCTCTGTAGGTAATCAAGCAGAGTTAAGTCTTAGTCTCTGTAGGTAATCAAGCATAGAGTTACGTCTTAGTCTCTGTAGGTAATCAACTATAAAGTTAAGTCTTAGTCTCTGTAGGTGATCAAGCATAAAGTTAAGTCTTAGTCTCTGTAGGTGATCAAGCATAAAGTTAAGTCTTAGTCTCTGTAGGTGATCAAGCATAAAGTTAAGTCTTAGTCACTGTGGGTAATCAAACATAGAGTTTTAGTCTTAGTCTCTGTAGGTAATCAAGCATAGAGTAAGTCTTAGTCTCTGTAGGTAATGACGTTTTACTCGTTTAGTGATATCTAAATGGATTGTATCATTATAATAAAATGTCTGTGTCATCGAAGTCTGTCGTATTTCAGTCCTACAGGTTTTAGAACCAAAGTTTTTAAATGTCTTGCACTGTATTTTTTCCTTTAATTTTAAAGTAAGGGAAGTAACCTTCTATATTTCAGTTTTTAAGCATAAAGCCTTGACAAACTATTAAGGGGAAGGAAGTCTATTCAGAACCATATAACTTTATTTACATTTTAATCTCCCTTTGCAAAAAAAAAAAAATTACAAAAGTCATTTCCTGGTTTTGAATATGTTTCCTATTCCACTACAGTCAAACATTACTTTTAACAGAGTATACATATATACATTTGCAGTATGTTATTTTGCTGTGAAAGTCTGCATATATATCATTATTCTTCAAAAAACACCACAGTTTACAGATATTATTAAAGTAGCAGATACATTTTAAACAATTCAGCTAAAAAAAAGTTTTATTTCAGCAAGTTTTGTTGATGGTCGTTTCAAAATTAGTCGCTGTGTTTCATGATTTAATACATTATGGGTGCTTTGTGTGGATATCAAGACTGAGAAGGCATCTATAGGCAACAATAAGTTAATCTTGAAGAAGCTGGGCAGTACCTGAATATTTTACAATCCATTTACCACTGGGACTTCCAAGAATCTACCAATCGCTGAGCCTTCAACTGTTTCTTACCATCTGCGTGCATGTGGTGTCAAGTAAAAAATGCTTTTTCAAAAGTGAAGCTCATGCAGAACTCTGTGTGATTGACACAGTGACAGGCACCAGACTTTTAGACCTGGCTCATCTGTCTAGTGAAAGAGATATAATAGAAGCTATTGCCTTTGATGAAGTTATGAATAAAATTGCGAAACTGAAATTCCATACATGAAAGTTTTAATTGTAAGTGCGATTTATTGGTTCTTTTACGCTTTAAAATGTTGAAGTTTTAAATATTTTTTGTAAGTCTTTGCACCTTTTAATGTATTTTACGAAAGTTTGAAGTGTTTCATTCTTTACAAATATGCCTCTATCATGGCGGTATAATGTAGAACAGTTTCCTATCTTATATTACATAATACAGACGTTACTTCAAAAAAGAAGATGACTGCGTCCATTCAGTCATGCATATTAACCAATGATTTTAAGTTTCCGTTCGAAGCGTTTTAACGTCGTATCTAAGAGATTTTGTTGATGACTGTTAATTTTTAACCTTACATTGAAATACATGTAATAACTATAAACAACAAACTTTAAAACAAACTTAAAAAATAAAATGGACAATCATTTGTAGTTGTCTAACCATAATGACTTATGTAATTAGCTCAACGGGCTATTATGGTTCAACATAAGAATAAACCAGTGTGAAATTAAATTTTTTTTTTGGAGGTGGGGGGATGGGGGGGGATGACACCATAAGCTGACCTCACCGGGAGACTTTTACCCAAGTGACGCCACTAGTTTAAAGATAAACGCATCATTTCTTCAGAACAAACTAATGCATGAACTAACAAGATCAACACATTTCATTATTTTCTGTAAAATCTAGAGTATCTTTTTGTATTTATCAAATTCTAGCATAAATACATGCAAGAGCAGGGCCGGCCTTAGAAATTGCGGGGCTCAATTTAATGGATGCTTGCGAGGCCCCTCTTCTATTTTTTTTGTACAATAACAACTATTATTATTAATGAAGGCCTGCCCTGAGCAGGAGAGTGTGGTTAGACCCACTTACACACCCACACACATTGTTTCTGTAAAACTGTTCAGCGGTTAATCCTTCACCTCTATTGTTCTGTTACGTCAGTGATTACACACGCGTTCAATGGTGGCTTTAAAACAGCTATTGTCCGCAAAACAATATTGTGTTTGTCTCAGTGACAAACATGTTGTAAACTCTCACAAAATTGACTCAGCTGATCAGATCTCTAGTGTGTGTACAAGTGTCGAGATGGGCAGACTGTGTCATTTATAGAGAAATGTAAATAAAAAATAAAAACAAATAGGAAATTTGCTGGACCACGATTGTAAGGGGAAAAAAGAAAACATTGTGGGGCCTTCGTCACGTGTTGACAGTCCACCATCTTGTAGATTTGGTGGTAATGGAGTCCAATAGCTAATATGTAGACGCAGCTGGTGTGTGTAGATAGGTTTTATTTTATTTGTTGTTTGACAGTCCAAAGGTCAAGTGTTATGTCCAAATTAAAATTATTTTACAGCTTCCATTACAATTCAGTGAGGTGGTCGAGTTCAAAGAGCCGGGCTTCTTGGATCAAGGGGTCAGTAGTTCGAATCCCGAAAAAGAATTGGATTTCGTGCTTCGGAATTATTTTTTGACGTCCGAGTGTTATGAAGTGTGGGTGGGTGGGTGTGTATGTGTGTGGTTGGGTGTTTCTATGGTGACGGTGGGAAGATGATCGCGATTGGTTGTGAATGATGCAAGATAGGTGGCGTTGTCGTGTCCAGAACGTGAGACTGAAAGGTTAAGTCACTGTAGTGAGTTAGAGTCTACTACATTCATTGCATTGCATCACAAGTTGAGCTTGTTTATATCATAAACAAAGTAATATCTAAATAATTCACAAAAGGAGTTATTCATGCCCTTTCAAGTTAAGATGTCGTATAATTAAATTATTCACAAAAAGAGTTTTTTTATGTCCATTCAAGTTAAGATGTCTTACGGCTGCAATGATTTAGTTGTCTACCAGCAGTATGGTGTCAACGATCGTCCGCAACACCGTGAGTCCAGCCGAGACCAATCATCGTAGAAGACCTGAACACTGGCCTGCGACGTCGCAACCTGTGGGCAGTGGAGACCAATAGCCACTGCCCACAGGCTGCGACGTCGCAGGTCAATGTTGAGGCTTATTATAACGATAGGTCACGTCCACCCAACTCTAATGGGTAGCTCTCCTACTATTGGTTTTGGACATTAAAGGCGGTTGGTGATATCGCTGACCACGTGACACCCTCGTTATATTTCAGCGAACATTATGGAAAATATTGAGGGCTACATATTGTGTCTTCTTCTACATTTGGAGGGTTCAAGTGATATCACTTGACCGCAATTTTCGTTGTTTTATCCATGGATATCACGTGACGGTTCGTTTTGGTGTATGAGGTCAATTTTCTTCACCTCTTGATAACAGAGTGTTATTTTGACTGGTTGCTCATTCCCCGATATTGTCAGAGTTTTCCATTCCGTCTTTTTGATTTGTGAGCTGGGACAGTTTCCTTCATTGAATACAAATTACTAAAAGTGCTATTCTTATCGGTTTGTTTGTGGTCATGTGATCTGGTCATGTGGTCTGGTGCGACTGCTTTTCTTTCTTATCAGAGGTCAAGCTTTGGAATCCCGGTGAAGGCTGGAACTTATTCATATTTTTTTTTTGAAAAAAAAAAGGGGGGGGGGGGGGATTAAGGACACAGTCCATCAATCTATTAAGGCACCAAGGCCCGCGAGCTATTTCTTTCCGGGCCGTCTCGCGGTGCCATCCGGCGTTTCGAGACACCTGCCTTTGGACGTTTGTGCACCACTATCTTAGGAGTACCCGAAAGTTGTTTTTGCCACGTTACATTACTAAACATGGCTTCGAAAAAAAAAAACTACTTAGTTTGCCCAATAAACCGCAAAGTCTATTGTTCCTGTCTGCGTGGGTGTGAAGAGGTGCAGCAAACTGCAGACTAAGTGTTTGTATTTGATGGTGATGATGTGCAACTTGCATACGGACAGCTGACAATGAGATCTGTCCATGAAAGTCATTGAGTTAACAAACATCATCATCATCATCATCATTGGCCTCCTTCAGTTCTAGAACGACTATGGTTCATCTCAGAGCACACTTCCTCGTGTGGGTGTGGAGCAAACTGTATGAACAAACTTTATGAACAAATTGTATGTAGTGTTTTAATATAAAATAAGAGAGTGAGAGAGAGAGAGGCCGACGAGGAAACGAAAGATAAGAGAGAGAAGGAAGGAGATGATGAGGAGAGAGAGACGACAGACGAGGGAGAGAAAGAGGTGAAGGACAAAAGAGAGACAAAAGAGAGATGAGTGAGCGGGTTATCGGTGAGAAATAGAGATGGGGAACAAACTTTTCTAGATTTTTTTTTCGATCTAAAGGTGACAGACCAACAGACAGAAGACACAAAACTAATAGCGGCTTTTCAACTTACGGAGGCCCAAGTTTGGAAGCCAATGCTTAACCACTCATCCACTTCTCCCCGTTCTATCTATATCTAGAGTAAAAGAGTTCCATTCCTTACTGGATTGACTTTTAGAAGATAAAAAAACAACGTTGCACCAGAACTTTGCAAAATCTAAAATGTCATTACATCGGATTTTCAATAACTTTCTTTTTTTTTTCGCTCTAAATGTGACAGACGGACGGACAGACAAATCACACAAACCTAATAACGACTATTACCCTTTCGGGGTCCACTAGATAAAAACTTACAGAAAAAATCCATTCCCGCTAAAGGACGTCAGCGACAAATCGACTTTAATATCGATTTCTCATGGCATCAAAAAGACATTAGAGATTACACACCCTAATGTTCAAGGAACCCTGTTTTCGTTTGGCCAAGAACATCATTACCATGTTACGTAAACGCATTTGTTTACCTTTTTTTAGACGTGGAGGACTATACGATGTTTATATTTCGACTGATCAGCTACCATTAAGGTGCTGGTATTCACACGTCTGATTAAATACGGTCTAAGAGCTAAGACAGTGTGTGCGTGATGGTAATATTAGACTCAAAGAGAACAAAACCATAGACAGTGGAAAGAAAAAAATACTTCTCAATCTAAACACAGACAGAAAGGCAAATAGACAAAGAAAGACAGACAGACAGACAGACTAGTTCAACGACAATTCGTTTCCGACAATGAATTCACTCAACAAATGGTTCACCTAACAATAGGTGAACTAAATGTCAATAAACTATTAGTCGTTTGCACCATTTTTATCGTGAGCCGATTGTCGAGGAACCATTTGTCTGGCGACAGGTCGGATGCAGAGTTGCAGTTGGAAATAAGAGATCAATTGATTCTGATCCTCTTCCGTTTTTTTTTTTGGCCATTGTCCATTCAGAACCTTTTTCACTAGGAGCCGAGATCATCTGAAACACATTCTCTGCGAATGCTGAGTTCTGCCTAGCAAATAAAGTTTATATTTAGGGTTCTTGAAAATAGTGAGAGAGAACAAGAGAGAGAGAGAGAGAGAGAGAGAGAGAGAAAGCTGTGTTTATCCTTGTATTAAAACATGGAAATCCTCATCGGCACTTTCAACCTTCTAGAACATACCCCATAACAGTCTATAGTCTCAGTATAATGTTAGACTTCTAGAACATACCCCATAACAGTCTCAGTATAATGTTAGACTTCTAGAACATACCCCATAACAGTCTATAGTCTCAGTATAATGTTAGACTTCTAGAACATACCCCATAACAGTCTATAGTCTCAGCATAATGTTAGACTTCTAGAACATACCCCATAACAGTCTCAGTATAATGTTAGACTTCTAGAACATACCCCATAACAGTCTATAGTCTCAGCATAATGTTAGACTTCTAGAACATACCCCATAACAGTCTATAGTCTCAGCATAATGTTAGACTTCGACTTTGACTATGACCAATATCTTTCAATGCTACAGTTTTGTATTGTAGCTTACTGTAAGAATGTCACGTTAAAAGGCTGTATTTTAGTTCACATTACAAACTCTCCATTGATCTCAAACAGACAACATGCTACACCACTTTTAAGAAGAACATTAAGACCTACTTGTTTAAAACTTATTTAGATTAGTTCTTGAATTCCTCTGTAGTGTTTGTGTTTGTAATGTTATTAAAGCGCCTTTTAGCCTACATTTTGTTTGTTAACAGCGCTTTATAAATAAAATTATTATTATTATTATTACACTTTAAAAATAATTCTGCAAAGAAGTATAGTATTTATTAACATTAAAACAGAAAAGGGATCCGCCTTTTTAAGATCATATGAAAGATGTCCCTTCTTTGGACCTTGGCTTGAAAGCACTACTTAAGGAAGAAAATAAAAAGTTAAAGGCACTTGTACATAGGGAAAGCATGATAACTTGAACTTGTGTTAATCCAAACACAGCGGATGATATGTGGTGAGCCAGATTGTGCAATGCGTCACTGCATGTGCATGAGGCAAATAAGTCTATATTGACACACTAAATAATAATGTGTCAATCCACTGGTGATCTGTCTCCACTTGATAGAAGTGTTTAGTCACTTGAGCTCAATGCTACAATTTCAACTCCGCCTTGCGGGATGAGGTTAGGATTGGGGCGTGATTCAAAGATACCCTCTCCTCCCTCCGTACAAGGACCCCACGCTTGGCTAATATCTAATGTTGTTTTTTTATTACGCTACTTGTATAAAGTCTGCGGTAAGTACAGAATGGTCAGAAGATCAGAAAAGCAGGTTATAGTCATTAATATACATGCGCTGTAATTTGCCGTGTGTTGAGTCAAAACCAGCATTGTAGTCTTCTTGTGTAGACATACTGCTAACAAGGACGAGGTGACTATTAGAAGATAAATTCATAACTGCCAGTCATTCGATCTACTCAAATTGAGCTATGATACACATTTCATAACTTATAGAAAGCCGTCCATGGCATCATACTCATATTAATTTAGAAGTAACCTTTGCCTCAATGCAGGGCCGGATTTAAGTAGAATGTGGAGCCCCCGGGGAAAGATTTTTCTGGAGGCCCCTGCACTCTTTCGAAAGCTTTAACAAAGATTCACATATGAATAATAATACTTATATAAAAAAGCATACTATCTTTTTGAAGAAAAAACTAGAGTACTTGTAAATTTAATCTCACTTTCCTTTTTTAGCGGCCCCCCGAAAGGGGAAAAGACGCTATTAATTTTGTGTGGCCTGTCTGTCCGTCTGTCCCGTTTATATCTCAGAAACTAGAAGAGAAAATGAAAATCGGACATCATGATATTTTAGACCATTCAAAGTTCTGATGCAACGGCTACTTTTTTTCTTTTCCAAAATTGAACCATCTAATTTTTAAAATTTTATATGCAAGCAGATTTAAAAAAAAAAATTACACCACTTTTCAATGAAAAACTTAAGGGGAGGTAATTTTTTTTTAAAAAAGGTCATGGACTTCTTTATTATAACTCAAGTTTCATTCATAGATTCGCATGGGTACAAAAAAAATGTGCATCGAAGCTCACAATGGTAAAAGTGTCAATGGTTCACTATAATAATAATAATAATAATAAACTTTATTATCCGTAAGGAAATTTGTCTTACAATTTGTGCATTACACCAAACAAAAAACATTATAACTATAAGAAACCAAAGTGTACATTCACACCAGACTCATCCATAATCTACATGTTACAAAGTTTTTACCAGATTGTTCTTATTTAATTATTTGATTGCCAGGGGAACAAAAGAGTGTTTGTGTCTGTTTGTCTTTGCTATCGGTGTCTTGTATCTCTTTTGTGATGGTAAAATATATTTTCCATTTATTAACTAACTAATTGAATAGAATACTGATTCAAATGTTCTTTTTAAAAAAGAATTTTTATACGAACATCGTTTTAGTTATAAGTTTCAAAAATAGCAAACTACTTTTATAGCGCGCAGTTTTGACATATCCTCATTATAGGGGCCTCGGTACGTGACGTTTTGGCGCCGCCGTTTTGGCCCCGCCGTTTTGGCGACGGGACGTTTTGGCGCGAGCCGTTTTGGCGACGGGACGTTTTGGCGCGAGATATCATTTGACGATAATTTAATAAGCACGTAGCTTTAATAACAATGTTTATTTCACTCTACCATACTATTGTATGTATAGTATGAATTCTAACTCCGTTCAGCGAATTTGTTTTTTTTTTTTAATTATAAAGGTTTTGCTTATTTCATGAATAAGTCAGATTCCTGAATGGTAATGACATGCTATATGTGAGTTCTGCTAATCGCACTGGATGACATTTTTGGATTTCTTTCCAAAAGATTTTTTTTTATTTGACATTAGTGTAATATACGAACTAGCTAAGTGTCACACTTTAATATAACAAAAACCATGTTAGCATCTAAAGCTCTATTACGCTGAATGACGACAATAACTCCACACATAGTAAAGATCAAGACACGGAATGTGGTCAGTACAAACTCTAACGTGAAAAGATATATTTTGAGAAATTGGGTAGAGGTGATTGGGTGACGCAGGTAGAGTTAAACAAATGAAGACAAGACCAGCACCGAGCACTGGTCGTTGGCGTCATGCGTCTGGCGATCATCTCCTTGGGAATGGTCATTACATGTGACACCTATCCCGGCCCCTCTCTTCTGCTCATATTTCACTCCTTGTATATACTCTTTCCTCCACCCCTCCCTTCTCTCACGCGATTTTTGTTTTTAATTTTTAAGTAATATCTTTAAAAACTTTTTTGACAATAAAAGTGTGCCTCTTAATAAACACACATACCCAAGCCAAAATGTTTATTAAAGAAAATAATGTGAAAAACAAACACACATTTACATTAATTCGTGAAAAATATGTCTTAACACAAACATTCATGCAAAACATAGATATGAATAATTCTTTTAAAACAAATAATACAATAAACGTACATTATGTATTTCGCGCCAAAACGTCCCGTCGCCAAAACGGCTCGCGCCAAAACGGCGGGGCCAAAACGGCGGCGCCAAAACGTCCTGCTTCGTAGGGGCCTACACTTGACAGTCTAAATAAGACTAAATAGAGCCCAGATATAGATATATTTGTAATAAATGCATTAATAATTTTAAAAAAAATTTATTATTAAGGCAATAACTTATCTTCTGACAGCTTAGGAGTGCAGATTTATTTATTAAGTTAACAATAGTATCACATTAAGAAATGAATCGGATACGAACAGCATAGTACACCATAGTAATGGTATTACCCGGTAACAAAAGGCCTACTATTTATGATCAAAACATTGGCAGATTCTATATCAAGATTCTATATCAAGATTCTATATCTAGTTCTATATCTAAACTTAGATCTAGTTCTAAACTTATACTTAGATCTTCAAATACAAAAACAAAATTTAATAAAATACTCAGAAAGACACCAAGATAAAGGCACATTCCTCGTCCCAAATGCTAGGACAAATTTGTACAAATGCTCCTTTTTCCCTATTGCTATTAAAGCATGGAATAGGTTGCCTGGGCTAGCCAGGAAAACCAGTGACTTGGCAGAATTTAAGTCATTGGTTAAGATGCATGACTAAATGCATGACGCGTAGGACGTAATCATCTTCTTTTTTGAAGTAACGTCTGTATTATATAAGATAAGATCTAGACTAGACTTAGATTTATTTCTAGATCTAAACTTAGATCTAGTTCTAAACTTATACCAGTGGCGTAGCTACCAATGTGCGGGTGGTGCGGGCCGCACAGGGCACCAAGTGGAGAGGTGCACCAAAATTCTCCCAGCGTGTATTAATTTCCTATTTCCTTGAGCATTTCAGTAAAAACGACTAATTGTATGGACACGAACAAACATAAACTACTGTATTTTAAACATGAACTAACGAATTCATCGACTAGATCTGAAGCAGGTGGATTATTGGTTGCTGTTCAGTCTTTTAATTTTCTCAACTTTCTTGGATTTTGAGCTCCTGTATTAACTGAAATTAATGATGCGCAATTCTACCTTCAAAAACAAGGGTTGTCTATTCGAGACTGCTCACTCAAACTAAAAACATTAGAGACATTTTTAAGTAGTAATCGAGAGGACATCGCTGAAGCCAGCATTACCTTTGCCGAAAGCGTGTGTTCATATCTGAAAATCAGTACAGAACCTCAAAAACGTATTGGCCATAAGAAAAAGATGCCTGGTGAGAAAAGTGACGACTCTGTACTTACACACAAAGAAGAGCTACGAAGGGAAATTTATTCTACCTTAGACAGGATTGTTCAAGAAATAATCACCCGATTCGAGCAACTTTATGATGTAGCAGATAGATATGAATTTGTGTCGCCTTCCCAGCTATTAAATCCTCAGGTCGAAATCAATCTCGATAGTACTCCTAGCGACATCGATAAAAACGAATTTCTGCTGGAGCGAAAGAGGCTTCAACGGTTTGTCACAGTTTCATCAGAAGCCTCCGAATTTCCAAAACAA
Organism: Biomphalaria glabrata; assembly: GCF_947242115.1. Lineage (NCBI taxonomy): Eukaryota > Metazoa > Mollusca > Gastropoda > Planorbidae > Biomphalaria > Biomphalaria glabrata. Next base: position 7,055,860 of record NC_074715.1, read on the forward strand.
AAACCTGTTGAGCTCTTGAATTTTATAAAAAAAATATCAGCTAGATGACTTAGTCCCAAATATCGTCATCATGATTCGCATATTTTTTACTATTGCGGTAAGCGTTGCTACATGCGAGAGAAGTTTTTGCAAACTTAAACTGATCAAGAATTATTTGCGATCAACGATGACTCACTAATTCGGCCATTTTGTCCATTGAACAAGAGCTGGTGGAAAAAAATGGATTTCGATAAAATTATTGATACTTTTGCCAGCAAGAAAGCGCGTAAAATTCATTTGTAGTATGTTTATGTAAAAGTAATTTTTTTGAATTAAAAATATTTGATTTATGAATACATATTATTTTGAACAGGTTTCGCAATGTTATTAATTAGTTAGTTTGTTGTTTTTTGTTTTTTTTTTGGGGGGGGGGGGCATCAAGATGAGGTACCGCACCAGGCATCATATACTCTAACTACGCCACTGACTTATACTTAGATCTTGAATCTAGATTTAGATCTAAAACTAGGTCTAGATCTATATCTAGTTTGTATGACACATGACAATGGAGATCTTAATTTTTATTTTGCGAGGGGAATGTCTGGTCCAAGTAGACCTACTCCAAGTCTTTCAAGTCATTTCTAGCTAGCTCACTGCCTAACTAAAATAGGTCAAGATTTTTTTTTTCGTGTTGTCAATAATCTTTTTTAGTTTCTCTTTATTACAATGTAACATGTTATTAACTCTGAATGTATGGATAAGGTTAATAATTATTATTTTTAAAAATATAAGTGTACGCTAAATAAATATATAGAGATGCTGTGGCTGAGTGGTAAAGCACTTGGTACCAGAAGTCCCGTGTTCGAATCCTGGTGAAGACTACGTAGACCACATCGGGGGCCGATTTTGAGTTTGTGTTTCTACACAAACTGTCTTTGTAACCTTGTTTTTATAACATTTGATAAGCACATTTTAGTTTTTAGAAAGTGTATAGATGTTTGTGTTTGTGGAGGGTAGGGCCCTTGGCAGACTCACTGTCGTAAATTCGGAGCTGTACCGGTATCTACATATTCCAAGCATGCTGCAACTACAAGTGAACACTTCTTAATCACGACATTGTTACCATCCGACGTAAGATTTAAAATGTTAGCGTTAAAATGAGAAACAAAATACTTAAAATTATCTGTCCGGTCTAAATATCGATACATTTTTCTCTTTTGTGGAGGCCCCTTTCTTTTAGTAACCCCGGGGCTGTAGCCCCTCCTGCCCTCCCTTAAACCCGGCCCTGCCCTCATGACATTTTATAAATATTCTTTGATGTCGCGGTACATTTGTTACTTCAGTGTGTTGACACTAGAAGTATTTCCTAGAGTTGGTGTGTCACTGAAATCACTTCACAAATAAGCAGACTGTGTGTAGGTGTCAAACAGTAGGCTCAACTTGACATAGACTGTATTAATACATACTTGACAGAACATCAAGAAAGATAGAATTACATTCCCTCAATGCTTAGCAAGGGATTATTGACTTGAAGTAGGGCCGATCTTGAGTTTAGGTCTTTAGGTGATCCATTCGAAATGTAGGGAACGTACGGATATTTAGTAACGCCAAAACTTTTTTTAAAACCCCGTTCTAACAAATTGTAACAAGACTCGGTAACCCCCCCCCCCGGCCGTTAGAGCAACATGATAAGAAAATTAGAATAAAAAAATAGACTTATTTATTAATAATTATTTTCCCAAATCACATTTCTTGTCCATCATAGTAATCAATGTAAACAATAGGAGAAGCGTATGACTTCTCTCGGTACTTTGATATTGCGTTCAGTGTTTTCTCCAATACTGAACATGTAACCCAGTGATGTTACAAAAACGAGGTGTATTTTTTTCCATTCCTTTTTTTTTGAAAACCCGTGGTACAGCCATCCCGCGAAAGTCGCAGCCGCGAAAGTCAAAGGACCATTTTAACAAATCGTAACAAATTTGTATACCCCTCCCTCTTTGACGTCATATCCGAACTCCCCTAGTTATATCAACAAACACTGTAAATTGATCAGTTTGATAACACAAAGATAGGAAGGCTAGACTAAGAATGGGAGAAATTAGTACGATATAAATTTATTTTGAAATGTAAAAATTGTAATTTTTGTTTTCAAGTATCATTTTTTTCATTGCTTTTTTGCGAGGTTGAAGTTTGTGGCTACTTTGTGGAGGCGCGTAAAGAGACGTTGTGGTGGGTAATAAAACACGCTTTATCGGGTTCTAACCAGCTTACTCTGGTTTCAAGAGGGTCTGTTTCAATAGCGCTAGGACCTTGGGAGGACCTAAAATACATCAGCAGAAATTGTATCGAAGAAAAAAAAACAATAAGAAAGTAAAGAAATCTAATTCACGTGATATCAAAGCCGGCCTTAGATTATTGGAGACCCTATGCGAAGTGAATTTGGTGGCCCCAAATAAAATAGAAAAAATAGACATCGAAAAAAAATTATACAAATTATTAAGAATCTAGTATCCTTCAACAATAACATTGAAGAAAAAATTCGTTATATCTTCTATAAAACTTAAGACTGCAACTGCATATGAGGCAATTACCAATTGGAGGTCCTAGGCAGTTGCCTATTTTACCCATACCTAAATGCGGCCCTGATGATGTATAACCTATACTCTGGTCATCCATAGGAAAATTATACAATGCCCACATTGAACTTGAAGTTAGTAAGCCTAGTGTTTAGGTTCATTAGTAATATTTTTTTGATTAAATAAAAAGTTGTTTTTTTCTTTTTGGAGACAATGTGGTGGGGAAAATACGTTTCATCAGGTTCTAACCAGCTTACTCTGGATTCAAGAGGGTCTTTTCCAGTAACGCTAGGCAGGACCTAAAAGAGAATAGGCCAATGTTTTCTCTGAATACATTAGCAGAAGGAAAAAAAAAAGGAAAGAAATCTAGACGAATTGTATAAGTTAATTAAGCTTATACACTGGACTTCCTAAGGAAAACAATACTATTCCCACTTTGACCTCTAAGTTAGCCTGGAGTTGATTCATTATAAGTATTCAGTTGTTGTTTTTATTTTTTTTTAAAGTTATTTTTGTTGGTCCGATGACTAAATCCTCCCCTGGCTCAGGGAGTAGGCTAAACTACTATTTTACACTTTAGATGCCGCCCTGGAATACGCCTCAGCTTACTTCTTCTCCGATACCTTCTTCACTTCCCAGGTATCCACGTGATTCAGTTCTAGTGAAGCTGGGAATCACAACAAACTATTAGAAAGAAACAAATAATATTTGTAGCCATATTTGTACATTTGACTCAGTGGTACAAAATACTTCGGGCAATAAAAAAAATGAAATAAAAATGACGCTAGTCATGGACAGTATCACAATTTTTTTTTTAAATCGTCTTGTCCAAAGGCACTAAACTTCTGCTGCTGTGGCAGAAGTTCGACGGGGGGGGGGGGGGGTGGGGCGGTGTTATGGTTATGTCACGTGACACAAACCGGAAATTCCCGCGGGCCCTTGGTTGGGCATCACTGATTTAGTTAGAAATAAAAGTCTGTAAATAGTTTAAAAATGTTAAGCTTCTATATCTAGCTCCCTGGCTACCTCCCCCCTTTTCTTCAGCTCAACCACTGCCCCCCCCCAGCTCAACCACTCCAAGGTTTGTATTTGTATTCTCCCTAATCTCACCACGCGGACCGGCGACCCTAATCAGGATGGGGTCTAATGACCTTTACGCGCATTTAGGTCACGCGTCGTGCATCTATTTGTTCTAGGCATGGCAGGGCAGACGTGTGGTGTGTGCATTTGGATGTGTTGTATGGCACGAGTGAGCCGGCTGTGTGCTGCTACAAGATAAGGTAACTTCGTGGTTTTTTTTCTTTCTCTGCTGTGTTCGTTTGAATTCTAAAGAATGTACACTGTGAACGAGTCTTAACAAATTTATTTAAATAGGTGTAACATTAAATTACAGTGTAGATCTATAGTATAGTCAGTATAGAGAGTATTCTAGAGTGACTAGAGATCTGTTTTAAGAATCTAGTCTTCTAGATCTAGAATATTTATATCGTATCTAGATCTAACGCCCTCAGATTTAAAATTTTAAATCTGTATCTAAATCTACACAAACTTACATGTAATCTTACAATAAATTACTAAAAGATCTTAGATTCATACGCTACACAGATCCAGAAGTTTCTACATCTTAAGACTTGTTCCTTTACATTTAAATCTAAGAAGAATATCGTTATTAAAAATAAATACGATAGCTAGCCTAATTAACTCTTGCTGCTTAATTTTTTAACATTTATGTCCCTACAGCGCATTAAGTTTGTTCATTGCTCTATATAAATTAAAGTATATCTATTAGCACGTTTCTTTATTTTTAGGTAAATAGTAAATGCCTTCTTATTTGCACTTTTATAATAAATGGTCAGATCTAATAATAGAAGAATGTTTATTTTGTATGAGTGTAGTAGTAGTGTGTGCAGGCTACATTGAGAGACTATAAAGTCTAGTAGTAGAATAAAAGACTCTAAGTAGATCTTGTTCAATGGCACAGCAACCTGTGAGAAATTTGTGTGTATATGAATTAATTTAAAAGGCAGTAAAAGTTACAAATAATAAAAATATATAAATAAAACGTATTTATCAACATACATTCAAATTACATTCACACATGCGAGATTCCTCCTCCCTTTCCTTTTATTTTCTATTAGTCTAGAGTCCAGACTACTCTAGACTTAGACCTCTCTCTCCGTGAACGGGTTGTTCCTTTACAATTTACAAGTTGTTTAAATAGTATTACTATTTTAATATAATTAGGCTTTTGGTTCAACATAATCTTATTATGACTTGCAATGTTGTTGTCTAGATCTAGAATATATTTACTTACAGTGATTTACCTCCTCTCACATTCTGGGTAGCCGCTTTTATAACATTTGTATTATGGTGAAAGTTTGTAAAGTTACTTAATCATAATGTCTTATACTTGCTAGACATTAAACTTGCAGTGAGCTACTGACCTTAAGAAAAGAATTAATTGTTTTGTTTTTGTTTAATAAGTTATTGACTTTTTTTTTTAAATCATTGCCATCGTGTTAATTTGATGACCCTGACAGTACATTGATCATTCCACCGGTCTGTCGATGAAGTCACTCATGTTCTTTGTTGACATTTTACTAGTTGGCCCATGTTATGCTACTTGCAGTCAGCTGATAGCGTGAGGTCACGGTTGATTGAACTTGACCTTTATTCATTTTTTTTCCTTCCAAGAATTTCTTTTAAGTTTCGCTTCTGTCTCTTTCTTCGTCCTGTTCTTGTTTTTCTTCTTCTTCTATATCTTTCTCTAGCTTTTGGCTTTTCTCTTTGTTTTATCTCCTGGTCAATTTATAATTACTTCCCTTCAATCTTTTTTTTCCCTTTCATACATGAATTTTTGTCTACTAAGTTCACTCTGCTGGTACCGCGGTGGCTGAGGGGATAAGTGCTTGGCTTACAAACCTGGGGTCCTGTGTTCGAATCTCGATGAAGACTGGGATTTTGAATTTCTGGATTTTTTTATGGCGCCCACCCTATTCTAATGGGTACCTGACTTAAGTTGGGGTAAAGAAAGGTGGTGGGTCGTTGTGCTGGCCACATGACACCCTGCTATTTAACCGTTGGAAAAAAAACAACAACAAATGACCTTAACATCATCTGCCCCATAGAGCACAAGGTCTGAAAGAGGAAACTTTACTTTTTTTTTTTTTAAAGTTCCCTCTGACATGCCTAACCTGAGTCAACATAATCTCACGCCAGTCCCCCCCCCCCCCCCCATCATTCCACACTGATAAATGTCACTCACAGGAATCATAACTCCTTCAAACTTCAAGTTGATCTCTAGTAAGCAAAGTTTAGGAAAGACATATACGTTTACAAACCATGTTTGTTTATATAGGTACTAAAATTTGTAACGATCTTATGATCTTTGTATTACTTTGACCAGTCGAAGTAGAAAATGTCTGAGAAATCCCATGTGAAGAGTCTGACTTCTCCTTTGGACACATATGAAACCAGTAGTGTAGTCTAATCTTGCCCACGGACCCCTAAGTGAAAAAGCTACACAAATGCGTAGTATATTAGTTACAAATGACTTGTTTATTGAGATTATGACTTTTGTTAAAGCTTTTATTAATTTATGTATGTCCGGCTCAATGTTTGGAAGTAGTAACCGCACATTTCAATAAGCACTAAATGTTTAGTCATAACGCCAATGGATCTATATTGTACCAAATAAGAAGACGGGAAAGAAGTTCTCAACTTCTGTACAATGACCCATAATTCAAACTATAAAGTTGGAATGTTTCTGTAACCAGAAGTTGTGGTATCATTGCTCAGACATCGGTTTAAGTTCCTAGTTTGTGGATATTTCAAAACATGCTCCGGTATTAGCTGGGATTGAGATCTTAGTTTTTTCACGCGCTATGAGTTCAATATCCAGATGGGAATATCCAAATGAATAATATATTCAAATTGTCTGGTCTAGGTCGCCAATCAGTAGTACGTAATAGACATATTAGACAGTAGTGGGTGGAGTGTTGATTAAAGTGATCCCATTAGAGAAACTGGCTTTTAGCGAAGAGGTTATTTTTATATATATTTCATCTTTCTGTGGACCCCTTATGTTCGTCCCTTGGGGGTCTGCGGACCACTGTTTGAGAACCACTGGTGTAGTCGACCTATTGGTTGCCACGTCACGCGTCATTTCCTTTCTATTCATAATATTGGGGAGAGGGGGGAGCTTGTGTTGACTATTGCATTCAGTAGACCGGAACGCTTTGAAAGTTCATAGTGACATCAGAGCAAAGGTTAGACGTACGGTGCAAAGTATAAGTCCAGTCAAAGAGAGACTCTATGATCACGTGGAATGTAGATTGCTTCAAAGAGAGACTCTATGATCACGTGGAATGTAGATTGCTTCAAAGAGAGACTCTATGATCACGTGGAATGTAGATTGCTTCAAAGAGAGACTCTATGATCACGTGGAATGTAGATTGATTCAAAGAGAGACTCTATGATCACGTGGAATGTAGATTGCTTCAAAGAGAGACTCTATGATCACGTGGAATGTAGATTGCTTCAAAGAGAGACTCTATGATCACGTGGAATGTAGATTGCTTCAAAGAGAGACTCTATGATCACGTGGAATGTAGATTGCTTCAAAGAGAGACTCAATGATCACGTGGAATGTAGATTGCTTCAAAGAGAGACTCAATGATCACGTGGAATGTAGATTGCTGTCAAGGCATCGAAAGTATAATTAACGTTAGGCGATGTTGAAAAAAAAAAAAAACAACTCAGAAGTCCGTGGTTCGAGTCCTCAGGGAAGTTTATCTAGATCTATGTTTCGGCTTATTTTTGTTATTGTTCACTTACTTCTTTGAATAACAAGTTGTCCTGTAGTGCTGCTAGTGGAGGCTACACGTCAATAGACCAGTGGGATGTTTGTCATGAGAGAAGCAAGGCTTGGTGTGGTGTTTTGTTTTGTTATAACATTTGATAAGTCTTTTGAAGAAGTCCTCTTGGACTAGATCACTATCAGATAAACAACTCTGAATTAAGTGGATTCATTTACATAAGGGGAAGTGGTTTAAAAAAGAAAAACAACAACAAATCTATAAACATGACACATCCTATTTACATACTTTATTTATAGTCACAAAGTCAGACTTGCGATCAATAGTGTTTTTTTGTTTGTTTGTTTGTTAAATATTTAATTTTCAAAAGTCTGTTTTTATCGTTTTTCATAAATGCTATTTTCCTGTCTATTTTAAGTCTCTCCCTAGTCTGAGTTTCCAGCTCTTCTGTTCAGCCTTAAGTATAATTTAACTCTTTCTCTCCGTAATTATTTACCACATTCAGGTGGAATCAACGTTGGTATCGTCAGTTTGGAGAGAAAGAGTTAATCCATTTGGTTCCGGACCTATTGTTCCCACAAACTGAAATTTGTTGTGTAAAGGTCAGTTGAGTGGCCGTTGTGTTGGCCACTCAACACGTTTTCTAGACATGTCAATGTTAATGGGGCATTCATGTCTTAGTGCTTTTGCTTATTGAAACTACCAGTTAGAACTATGTTGTGTCGTTTAGTTGGAGCATACATTTGGTGCCCTGAAACACACGTACAACCTTCATAGACAATAAGCAGCGACTATCACGTTGTTTTTCCTTGAGTAAACGTGTTTAAATTATAAACATCAGAATTAGTTTGTGGTGCACATTTTTTTTTTTTTTTTTGCTGGAGATAAAATCTCCCAATTGAAATAGAATGTTAATACGTTAATGTCATACGTTAATCCTAGCAGAAAAAAGTACACACACAGACCCCTGACAACCTTGACCTTGATCATAGTCTTGTATATTTTTCTTCCTGCTGCTGGTAAGTGGACGTCCGAAGTAGCGGCGGGAAGGGGACGGCAGGAGGACCATTGTGGACACAGTGTGGGCTAAAAGTGTTTTTTTTTTTTTTTTTGGATGTTGTAAATAATGAGTTTACTGACTGTAGTCAGGGCCGGCCTTAGATAATTGGAGGCCCTAGGCGAAATGAATTTGGTGGCCCCCAAATGAAATAGAAATATAGAAAATATACCGCTAGAATAAATAAATTAGCCATTTTTTTTAAAATAAAATAATGTACTCCAAAAAGTAACATTGAGGACAAGTTTTTCTCTAAATAAATTTGAGTCCTGTGCGAGGCCCCCACCAATCGGATGCCTTAGTCGACTGCCTAGTTTGCCTATGCCTCGGGCCGGCCCTGCTGAAGTATTTATATTGCGCCTTCACCCCCCCCCCCAGCTACACACATTACTGCTGCATCTTGCACTATGTGAACTATTTGGACCACGCGCCAGTTACGTAACCCGGATGTAGGTCAACACATTTTAAGAGGCACTCTTTTGTGCCTTTCCAACTTGCTAATTTCATTGTAGGTGCAGGGGTGGAAATATTTTCTTTTATCTTTGTGTACATTGTTTGTTTGTTTTTTTCTCTTCGTGCATAGAATTCAACAAAAATGTTCTTGTATAGAGTTATGGCCCTTTCATGTCCTTAAAATGATATAAATTTTCATAAATATTTGGTATTTATTAATCTTTCAAATCATGGCAAAGTTTAAAATATAGTTTCAGTATTATTCAGCGTGCATTAGTTCACAGCCTACATTATACGCCTTAATGTCAGCACATGCTTTTTTTTAAAGTGTGTGTTGTGTGTCGTATTATAAATATGAGTACGGTATTAGAAAAACTGCTTACACGCCCTCCTACACAAGATTTGAAAGATGTGTGTAGTTGGCCTTTAACAAACGTGACGTATGTCTCTAGTCTCACTAATCTTCTAAATATAGGTCCCTAATACCCACTGTCTTACTTAAATAATATACTAGACCTGGTTGGTTAACTGTGAAATCTAGTCCTTGGGTTAGAGCCACTGTCAGACATTACCGTTACGGCAGGTTGGGGGGGGGGGAGAGGGCGGGGGTCATCTCGAGAGGTTTATGGAAACAAAAAAAAATTGTCCAAAATGAGAAGTCTTGAACAAATAGGATGATAGGCTGAAGCCAAAAGAAGGGAAGGGTTAATTTAATATTTTGTGTGAGAGAGTTGGCAATTTATATCATTAGCTTGCCAACATTTTTTTTTCTTATTTTAAAGATTTATCTGGCTGCCAAAACAACTCGTTTCAATTGCCATATAATCTCATATATGATCTGCGGAGAAGAAGAGGAAACATTGTCTCCTGTTTGACTGTCCCAGACTTGCTGATCTCCGTCTCGACAGGTCTGGGAAACCTCGACTGTATGGTGAGAATAAAAACATTAGAAAAATGATTATTACAGCAATTTGACCCCACGATGACCTGCTAACCACTGTCAAAAAACGTAAACTCTAAACTCTATTGCCACATCACAAAGCAAATCGCAAATACCTTCCTTCAGGGAACAGTACCAGGAAGAAGAAGAAGAGAAAGACAGAGAAAGCGATGGGAAGAATGGACGGGCCTGTCAATGAATGAAACTCTAAGGCTAAGGACAGAGATAGGAATGGAGAAAAACGATCGACAGATCTTGTGTGATGCCCCAACGGTCTAACAGACTATGGCGTCACTATGGGATATGTGATGGTGACATATATGCACTACCGCAAAACAGCAGGGTTTCTGTCCTGGGAAGAGAAGATTTGAGCCTCTCAAGGCCTCACTCCAATGGAGTTTGATGATAGTTTATTTAAAGCGTGAGGTACAATTTATTTTAAAGTTTTTATTGTTCTGTTTTTTTTTTTACCGAGAATATAGTCTCATAATGTTCTAATAATAATTTTTTATTGTCCGTAGGGAAAATTGTCTTACAATTTGTGCATTACACCAAACAAAACATTATAGCTATAAAAAAACAAAATGTACAGATCTATCTTACTGATGATTGCTCACCTAAGGATTCAATTTTGTTTCTAACTTACAATGTGTGATGGCACTGTAGGTATTTAGGTAGTGCATTTTATTTGGATTTTTTTTTAGCAACATGACCTTTGATGGTAATGTGTGGGTCATGTACCTTTGCGAACTAGAGCACCAGATGGTGACAATGTGTGATCCTCTCGATGCAGTGACTAACCCTGTCACCCTCAAGGCGACACTCCCTTGCTGTAGCGTCTGTTTGCTTAACAAAAACTCTGTCGCTAGCATGAACGTTGATACGCCTCTGGGGACTGCGGAGTTAGTAGTTTCATATCTTCTGTTAGACAACTCTCGCAATAAACTCACGTTTTAGAATAGATGGAAAAGTTGGACGATAAGAATAGAAATTTAAATCAAACAATTTTGTTTTCAGCTGCGCCAAAAAATGAAGAAGTGCAAATTGTTAAGCCTTCACAGATTCTACGTAACGAACTTTTCGTGTTGTTGTTTCTTTTTTTTTTTCTGTGCTCCTGCTAATGCTAAACATATATGAAAGACACAAAGATAAAGGCACATTCCTCGTCCCATATGCTAGGACAAATGTGTACAAATGCTCCTTCTTCCCTAGTGTTATAAGAGCATGGAATGGGTTGCCTGAGATAGCCAGGAAAACCAGTGACTTGGCAGAATTTAAGTCATTGGTTAATATGCATGACTGAATGCATGACGCTTAGGACGTAATCATCTTCTTTTTTGAAGTAACGTCTGTATTATATAAGATATGCTCCTGCTAATGCTAAACATATAATTCATTTGGATTTCCATCAATGGACTCCCCATATCATTATAGAGTTTCTACGTAGTGATGCCCACATCTTATCAAGGACAGATCATTTGACTTATCATGTGACTATTCATGATTGTTTAGCTTCTTTGCCAGAGCCCTCATCTTCAGTGCTCTCCCGTGCGTTCAGATTGCATGTATCATGTATTATAGTCTTACAAGGGTGAAGGGACCTAACCACGTTTAGGTAAAGTCTCCGTTAAGTCGTTCTCTTTTTCCAGAGCTTCCTTTTCATGTTCTCAAATTCTAATCAATACCCCTCCCCCACCTCGTCTAAAGGAATCTCTCTTCTCTCTGTTCCATCGTTGCTCTATCTCCTCCTCTGAAATACACTCAGACTAGAGACAACACATTGAAGGATGTACATATCTAAACACATTAACACAGTGACACGCTATGATTAACGCCCCCCCCCCCCCCCCAATCGCATCATCACGATGTTAGCATTCTCACTGGATCGCCTGGCTGTCCTACACAGCATTGTGTGTGAGCTGGAGAGGGTGTGTGCGTGTGTGTGTGTTCGGAGGCGGGGATATGTGTGTGAAAGCTGGGATGCGTGAGTGGGCTTTTATTATCGATTTCCCGGAGAGACCGCTGGAGGAACAAGTTCAAGGTCATTAGCTCACCGGCTTCTAGAGATGAGATTTCACTGGTGAGTGACAGGAAGAGGATTTGGACAAAGTGAGAGAGAGAGAGGGGGTGAACCGGGGGAGAAATGGGGGGGGGAGTGGTAGAAGCTTGATGTTTCCATGGCAGTTCTCGTTTTAGGAATGAAGCTATTGGCACACACACACACACACTACACAGGCGTATTAGTGTACTTATGGTCATGGTGAGTTTTTCTATAAAGAGCGTGACTAAACGGTAGACATGTTAGGACTTAAAAAAGATTTCGATTTTTTTTTTCATCCAGGGCGGGAAAAGACTTCTTATACAATCAAATAATTTTTCCAGTCTTCCGGTAGAGTTGTGACTGTTTTCCAGTCTAGGACTTCACAAATCTTGCAAACACTTAAACACTGAATCAAGGATTTCAACACTTTTGTGATCGCTTTGCGTGTGTGTGTGCGAGCGCATTATTTTGCTAACGCAGCAAAATATATTTTCTATCCGCTCACATCCTTTTTTTTTCTTTCTTCCCTTATTAAATGTCTCTGTCTCCATAACGTGTCTTGTGTAGGCCTACTGTACAGCTCTGTGACTGTCTTCTTAACGTGGCTTGTGTAGGCCTACTGTACAGCTCTGTGACTGTCTCCATAACGTGTCTTGTGTAGGCCTACTGTACAGCTCTGTGACTAGGATTCTTTTGTATGCATATCGAAAGAAAGCGAGACTAATAGATATCTTTCTTCTCATTTTCTCTCATTATAGATAGATAGACAGATAGTTCATTCCTTCTTCTATTACAATAGATATGTGTTTTTATTTAAAATTTCTTGCAAACATCTTGTCTAGACCAATACATATTTAAATAAAACTTTGGTAACCAATCAGACGTGAGGAAACAAACTCAGCATTTAATTCTTACTGCTGTCCAGATCACATGATGCTCATCGATCAAGGGGAAGGGGGGAGGGGAGTGTGCGCTGTGAGTCATGACAAGTCCCCTCGGTGTTTAGAACGTGTCTTGGCGATTGGTTACCAAAAATGTCTGAGACTTGATAAATCATGTCAATGGTGATTGGGGACGAAATCCAAGTCGATGTCAATGTCTAGTCTACGTGATTGATTGTGGCGCAGGCAGACAGTCTCCCGTCACTGTAACCCATCGAGCGTGTCCCGTGTGACATCAGATCGCTTACTGGTGGAGTTGCATCGGGGGGGAGTGGGTGTGGCGCAGATGGTTTCGGGCGGGGGGGGGGGCTGAGAGTGAGCTACTTTTTCTGTTTCCTGTGCCGGCTTTGTTGCGAGTCAGGGCTGTGTGGGTGTGTGTGTGTACTTTTGCGATGTGTATAAATAAATGAGTGTACCTCTCTACAGACTCTGGACCTTATTGAGGTCAGTTGTTTCTATTACATGTTTTGTTTTGTTTTAAAAATATTATTTTCATTGATTCGTTGTTTTTTAATGTAAAAGTTTTCAAAGTATCAGCTACTTGTGAGATAACTTTCACGTCTGCTTGAAGTTTAGTTATGATTATCGAGTGACCCTGTGTTACTTAACTTCAATAGAATAGATATTGGAGTCTTTCGGTTTGGGAAACTTAAAGGTGGTTGGTCGTTTTGCTGGCTCTATGACAACCCCGTTAACGGTTAGAAGTTGGCTACATAATCTAACTCAGTGATGCCCAACCTTACTCTTCCTGCGGGCCATTTTAATTTCCAACACTCGTGTCGCGGGCCACATCAACAAAGAGATACAGAAATGAAATGTAATTAAGCTGAAACTATTAGAAAGTAGAAACCTGTGGTTCTAGTACCCGTAGTTAAGCAATCTTTTACTCGGGGCTCAAATGAAGAATGCCGTTTATACGTTGTTCTCTTTTTTTTTTTTAAACAGCCATACTTTCTTTATAGAACAAACTTGTTGGCTTTTTATAATGTTCCGTAAACAAGTAAAGATCCGTTCACTTTTACTTGTACATTCTACATTCAGAGTCCCATCTCATAAAGTACGATGTTAAAGGCCATGGTACCAATCCATTAGAATTGGACCATAGTGCCCCAATGTAGGTAAAGATACACTTTTTCATTCACTTTACACACCGACGTTTTGGCGGGCCGGATGGAACCACATCGAGGGCCGGATCTGGCCCGCGGGCCGTATTTTGGGCATCAGTGATCTAACTCAATGGAATTTCCCATCTAGCCTTGAAAGAAAGTTTGTCTGTTAGAAATGTTGGCGAACACATACATCTCCTCAGGTTTTGTTTTAAGGTGGTGGCTGATTGATTATTATTACATGATATTATAAATTAACCACTAAAATAATAATTATAATAATAATCTTTATTATCCATATGGAAATTTAATTATAGAAACAAAATATACATTCATACTAGTTATACAACAGTTATGCAACTATAAATTTCTTCAAAAGAATTTTAACAATAACTTAACGTACCGGTAGTGCTGATAATTACATTATGATTATAATGTGCATTTAAAAGGGGGGGGGTGTCAGGTCAAATGTTATTTTGTTGTTGTTTTTTTATGTTGCCATTCTCGCTCTAAAAACAAAACAAAACAAAAACTGGCCCATTGACGACGCCCTTGCCCCCTTATTTTTATAGCCTTGTTTGGGTTGAGACTTATTTGACCCAGAATCCGATACCGGTATTTTGAAGCAAGAATACATCTGCAGACAACTAGTTTGATATTGTTTTGCATAGCCTCCCTTAGATTGTTTACAAAAGAGATTGAACCACAGAGCAGGCTGAACAAAAGTCATTTAAAAACAACTCCTTCCCGTTTCATTTAGCCACGCTTGAATTGTAAACGTTCTGCTGCTTCACGATATTATCTTGCAGGTCTACTTATTATTGCGGGTCTGGACTCCACACGGATGTGGGGAAGAGAAAAGAATGAAATGTACTTCATACGCTGACTTTTGTAGCTGAATACACGTCGACGCTAAACATAACATGTTGTGTCTGATTAGTATTGGCATTGATATCGATTCCTTATCAGGCTGTACTCTCCGCGTACCCCATATATACATGCACCAGAACTCGACCTGATCAGTAGATTTTCAAACCCAGACTCTACGAGAAGCCGCTTCGTGACTCGGAATGTTTCATTGATTGAAAAGTGATTACGTGAGTAATTTTCATCGCGCTGTGACAATTTGGTGTGAGTGATTCATCATGACCAATCAATGTTCTTTATCAATTAATTGTATATTCCACGTGGTTTCGTCCTGGCAAAGTGATGCTGGTTCGCTTCAGAGTGTCTAGTCTCGTGGGAGCGGGGCGGGGAGGGTACTTTTCATAACCTATACTTTTATTGAATACTTGTCTACAGGCGGTGTAGCATACGCCGCTATTTTGCAGGGCCGGCATTAGGCCACTGCAACCTAAGCGACCAGGAAATCTCCTGAAATTGCAAAGTATACGAAAAAGTCCAGGAAATATCCGGAAATTATTAAAATCTCTTGAAAACTCATACAAATCTCCTGAAATATATAGACAAAAATTGTCATTTTGGGGTGTCATTCAATATGAAAAACCCAATCCTACGCCTGATAAAAAAAACGGCATTATGCAATACCCATAATTGTGGAATCTAGTGAAAGAATCTTCTCGCGCCTCAAACTAATGAAGAGGTCAACAATTCTCGAAGATAGATTGAAACATTTGGTAATTCTTGCTATTGAGCGTGATCATGTAGGAAACAGAATTCTTATGATTTACTGTATGACTTCGCTACAGGCAATGCTCGTGTAGCAATTCTGTGCGTAGTAAAGAAAGAATAAAATGCAAAGACGAATATATTTTCTGATACAAACTCTTAATTTTCACTTATTATCCGTATCCCTACCATAACTTGGCCCCGCAAAATCCGTTTCGCAATGGGGCCCCACAATGGTTAAGTCCGGCCCTGCTATTTAGTGACGGGTGAATACAGGGTAGATTACTTGTTCTCTTTCTACGACTTCTTGGTCACAATGGTAAGTCCGGCCCTGATATTTAGTGACGGGTGAATACTACTTGTTCTCCCCCCCCCCCCTCTTTTTTTTTCGCCTCTAAAATTACGTGGGGCAACTCAAGTGCGTCCGACTTGCAGAAATAAAAGAGTGATCTTTCCATTACTTGGTGTCCAAACTCTTGAGCCATGAAGAGAATTATATATATATATATATATATATATAGATAGATAGATAAATGTTATTTATGTAATTTCAAGGCATTGCCCGTAGATGATTGACTAGCTAATGGTGTCAACTGTCCACAGGTTGAGATGTCGCTGGTCAAGATTGGTCTTGCTTGACTACCCAAAAATGAACGTAGCTTTTATAAGCAATATATGAATACACAGCTTTGCACTTGAATCTAGATGTACCATATCTTGAACCATTGAACCAAAGCACTAGTCACTTTAAAGTACTCTCTTACCAAATCATTCGTCGAGGGGGATAACTAATTCGTCTTGGTTCTCTCTTAACATAGACTAGATCTATACCGGTATATAAATGACTCTATGGTTCTTGAATAGCTAAGGACGATTGTTATTGTAATCATCGTAGTTATGCCCAAGACATGGCGGCCTGCTCGTGATCATGAATAGAGTTATGAGATCGTTATGACTGCGTGAAGTGTCTAATTTGCTATAGATCTCGTGAGACGTGAATGTTATGATAAAGTTATGACTGATTCAATGCAATATTTCCTTCTCATTTTTTTTTCTTTTAGAAGCCCGTTTCCTATGTTAAGACGTTTCGAGTTCGCGGCCCACTAATGGGAATGTGAAGACTTTTTTTTTCCCGACTTAATAATATCCGAAATATTTTCGATTTTTCTTCTTAAACAAAATCCCAAACTTTTTGTACCCTATTTGATATAATGATAATCCGAAATGTATTAATCATAGACTTATATATTATATCTAGAATGGAAACCGGAAATAAATTCTTATCCGCGATTGATCGATTCACAGACCTATACATATAGAGATTTTTATGTACGTAAACTCTTTTTTCAGGCTCTAAGGGGAGTCGCCCCAGTCAATCTTTTCTGTCTTAGAATAGTAATGATCTTTAGTTTTCAAAGTTTAGAACTAATGCATCACCGGTACACAAAAACAACATCTATCTTAGGTACAATCTCTCCATATTGGCTCTCTACTTGGGCGAAAATCGTTCTCCTCTCTTCCTAATGTTGACATCCTTCTCAGTCTAGTTTATCACAGTGCGCACCTTCTAGCCTAGATAGCGGTGCGGGCCGGTGCGCATGGCGGAGTCATAACAATATGAAACAAAGCCATTTCCTGTTTGATTCCATTGAGATAATGTTTTAAAAACCCTAGATGGAAATAATTCATGTTGATTTAAATCATCTTATGTACATTTAAATAGATTGATTACCTAGATCTTTCTAGATTATGTATTTAAAAAATGCAAAATAATAATTACGTGACGAGAGTACTCTTATTTTTGATGTTCAATTACTAGATCTAGATCATAGACTTGTATATACTATATCAAAACATCAAAAATAAGGGTACTCTCGTTCCTTGTTTGTTATTGGATATCACCAGTGCATTCCCTTGACATGACATTCACTGTGTGTTCATTAACCAAACGTGCCCGACCACATTCTTGTCTGTATATAATCTTTGCCGTTCTTTCTTCCTCCTATTGATTGCTATCTGCTGTCCATAGCTTCATGTCAATGTAGTTATTGTTGACATTACTTTCAATTAAGTCTGCAATGGGAAAGAATATATATTTTATGTCAATATAGATCTGGGTCAGATTAAACGGGTTCTTGTGAGAAAACTTAATTGTTCTTATCTTTCGTCGGGGAAAAATAACAAACAAACAAAAAAAAATGTAAGCGTTCATTATCTTAGCACGTGAATACATAGGTGTAGACCCAGCAGTCATTGAGTAGCACATGAATAGATAGGGCCCTGCAGTCATTGAGTAGCACATGAATACATAGGGCCCAGCAGTCATTGAGTAGCACATGAATACATAGGTGTAGACTCAGCAGTCATTGAGTAGCATATGAATACATAGGTGTAGACTCAGCAGTCATTGAGTAGCACATAAATACATAGGTGTAGACTCAGCAGTCATTGAGTAGCACATGAATACATAGGTGTAGACTCAGCAGTCATTGAGTAGCATATGAATACATAGGGCCCAGCAGTCATTGAGTAGCACATGAATACATAGGTGTAGACTCAGCAGTCATTGAGTAGCACATGAATACATAAGTGTAGACTCAGCAGTCATTGAGTAGCATATGAATACATAGGTGTAGACTCAGCAGTCATTGAGTAGCACATGAATACATAGGTGTAGACTCAGCAGTCATTGAGTAGCATATGAATACATAGGGCCCAGCAGTCATTGAGTAGCACATGAATACATAGGTGTAGACTCAGCAGTCATTGAGTAGCACATGAATACATAGGTGTAGACTCAGCAGTCATTGAGTAGCACATGAATACATAGGTGTAGACTCAGCAGTCATTGAGTAGCACATGAATACATAGGTGTAGACTCAGCAGTCATTGAGTAGCACATGAATACATAGGTGTAGACTCAGCAGTCATTGAGTAGCACATGAATACATAGGGCCCAGCAGTCATTGAGTAGCACATAAATACATAGGGCCCAGCAGTCATTGAGTAGCACATTATTTCAATAGGGCCTGCATTCATTGTGTAGCACATGAATGCATAGGGCCCTGTAGTCATTTAGTAGCACATGAATACACAGGTCCTTGCAGTCATTGAGTAGCCATGATTACATAGGGCCCAGCAGTCATTGAGTAGCACATGATTAATAGGGCCCAGCAGTCATTGAGTAGCACATGATTACATAGGTGTAGGCCCAGTTGTCATTGAGTAGCATATGATTACATAGGTGTAGGCCCAGCAGTCATTTAGTAGCATATGATTACATAGGGACTGCAGTCATTTAACTGCACATGAATACATAAGTGTAGGGCCCAGCAGCCGCGGAGCAGTAGTAGGCCCCTATCCCTATTTCTCTGACGTACAGGCAAGCTCTAGATTCCAAGTCTAATCAAACAATGATAAGCCTGTAAGTTTAACGACATTGCTGTCATTTAAAATTGTAATCGAAAGCTTATGGGTAATTTCCTTCGTTTTAATCACAGTCCGAATGTTTATATTTGTTTTGTATCCCCCCCCCCCCCAACTCGTTCTTTGATACCCCTCCCTTGCACCGATTTATCATTTAAAAAAAAACGTATTGATCAACATTCCCATCCCTCAACACACACCTTTGTCGTACATCCCCCACTGCCCTTTCTGTTACACGCGCCTCCCCTGACCAAGATAGCTGGCTGATAATTTTCTTCTCTGTCGAGTTAAAGAAAGATAACTCAGTCCTAAATCCATCTTGTTCGTAGCTCGCTGTCTTCCCGGGTTCTAGTCTAGACAGAACGGAATATTCGTGTACGTCTCACTCAGGAATGTTCATGTTTAGATAGCAGACAGGAGGGAAAGAGTGGTAATGAGTTTTTATGTGGAGATCGTCACTCACTCCCAACACACGTGCGTTGCTTACAAGAATCGATGTTCACAGTTTTTAAGCCTGGTACCTAACAATATTCGTATTCTGTGCTAAGTAATATGGGTGAGTTCTGTTTCAGCGCACTCTGCGTTCTTACATTATTGTCTATCTTACATGCTTGTAGAGATAATTGTTAGTGTCTGCATATTTGTTAGTCTTTATTAATTAAACTTGTTAGGGAAAAAAGATCTGAATACGTTGCTGAATAATGAACAGGATGTAATATTCTGAATAAAACATGTAGATTTTATGTCTTTAAGTTTTCAGTAAAGTTGGGTAAGATGAAGGTGGGGGGGGGGGGACTGAAAGACTTGGAGGAGGGGTGCGGGGGTCAATACGTTTTTA
This sequence comes from Biomphalaria glabrata, assembly GCF_947242115.1. NCBI lineage: Eukaryota > Metazoa > Mollusca > Gastropoda > Planorbidae > Biomphalaria > Biomphalaria glabrata. Next base: position 7,075,666 of record NC_074715.1, read on the forward strand.
AATAAAACAAAACAAAGAGGAAATCACTCATAATACCAACGTGCCGAGATAGAGGAAACGTTTCCATAGGATCTTCACATTCATGAAATACTGCAGAAATCAGGCAAGACAAAATGAGAGACAAAATATTTATATTTGACTAGAGTTACAGCTTTCTTCTTCTTCGTTCTCATTTTACATGTCGGAGGGTTCAGATCAGTAGTCCTAGATCTGAGATGAAGTGGTGCAGTGGTTTCCAGACCAGGCAGTTCTCTATATAGTTGTTTTTTTTTATAGAAGGGTTTTGGAACCAGTCTTGTTCGGGTCTCTTGATATAGTATGCAGCTTTGAAGGACATGGCAGTATTCTCTGGTGATGCTTCACAAGGGCAGGTTTTGCTAGTCCCTACTTTGAGCTTCCGGAACATACGTTGTCTCATTCTGTTGTGTCCGGTTCTCGGAGTCGAAAAATGATGCGTTGATCATGTAGATGTCAGAGGTCAATTTTATATACTGTTTGGCTCTTGTTCTTGTTGTTAGTTCCTGTGTCTCACTAGCGGGTTTCTTGAATATTAAATAATACTTGCTTGATACTTTCTTGGTTACTCGATTATAATTCATCAATATTTGCTTAACTCAAATATGAACACTTAACATACATCAACTCCAACTCATTATATTCATGAATATCGATGATACTTTAATACTTAATAAAGCACAATTATATCACTCTTATGAAATAGTAATACACAAAACACCAGTCCAGGAAGTAAACATCCAACCTTCCTGGACCGGGAGCAAGACCTTACTGACGAACACACTCTCTCGCACATTCAACGAAGACTTAATCACTCAGTTCACAACACGTGGAACACTTTGCATTTATAACAAGGGGATATAACAATCATACCAAAATATCAAACTAACATTCATTCTCGCCATACCTCCCCCTGACAGTAGAGATAGCTGAGAATAGGCGTGCTTATAATAGTCTATGATTGGTGTCTTGGGGCACTTAGGTTTTAGTCTTTATCAACTGACTGAACGAGTAATAGCTTAACCAGCGAACACATTTTGGCTATACTTAATAATTTGTTGAGCGCTCTTTGAAGCTGCTAATTACATTCATGCTCTCTTTCATAGCAACACATTTCTAATGATAAGTTCCAGGCCACTGGAAACAGACACTTCGAACGTCTGCCGAGAGTTTCCAAAGTTCTCAGTGCCGTTATGACGCAATTCTTTCTATGGCGTTCCAGTCTATGTTTGCAATTCTTTCTAAAGTGATGTCATATAATTTCGGTCTGTGGCCCTTGGGGTTTCTACACTCAAAGCATAACGAAACGAGGCTTGGTTCCAGGTCTCCTCCTGTCGTTTTAAGTTTTCTGTTCAGAACTACCCAACGGTAGCTGTATTAGATTATTCAAAGGTCATGACGCGTTCTATTTAACAAAAACAGTTCCAGCTATAATAATAGCTTTTATATAGTGCTACTTTCATGTTTATAGCATGCTCAGAGCACTATGGTCCAATCTCATTTGTGGACCAGTGGGGGGAGGGGGGGGGTATCTGGGAGAAGGTTTTCCGTGCCAAGTTAAGTTCATGCGTACTTGGCCTCTCGACCACGCTTCCCCTAATTAACATGAGGTCAATGTTGAAATACGATGTTGACTTTTTGTTTTCTTTTTGAATTGAAATAATGTATGTGTTGTTTTTATTTTGTTTACCATGTCACTAATACCGGTAGTAAGTTTATCTCACCTCTTCACTGATACAAAGTTTATCTCTTCACTGATACAAAATGTATCTCTTCATTGATATAAAGTTTACCTCTTCATTGATACAAAGTTTATCTCTTCGCTATTATAAAGTTTATCTCTTCGCTGATACAAAGTTTATCTCTTCACTGATACAAAGTTTATCTCTTCATTGATACAAAGTTTATCTCTTCATTGATACAAAGTTTATCTCATCATTGATACAAAGTTTATCTCTTCATTGATACAAAGTTTATCTCTTCATTGATACAAAGTTTATCTCTTCATTGATACAAAGTTTATCTCTTCACTGATATAAAGTTTATCTCTTCACTGATATAAAGTTTACCTCTTCGTTGATATAAAGTGTATCTCTTTGCTGATATAAAGTTTATCTCTTCAGTCTTCACTGATACAAAGGTTATCTCTTCACTGATACAAAGGTTATCTCTTCACTGTTACACAGTTTATATAACAACTTCATTGATACTAAATTACAACTTCACTGATACAAAGCTTATCTCACAATTTCAGGATTAGTTTTTTTCTCACACCATTTTACTGTCTAGGATTATCACCTAGTAAAAAGAAAACTTTCCCCTTTCAGACCTTGTGGTCTATAGGGCAGATGATGTAAAGGTCATCTGTTTCTATGGCCTTCTGTTAGGGGGGGTGTCATGTGGCCAGCACAATGACTAATACTCTGTCTGTCTGTCTGTCACAGTTCCCACATTCTCAGATCAAGTTGAAACTTTGAACAAATTATTTATTGTTCCTAACAAAACATGAGTCAGTCAAAAATTAACCAATTACTTCATTAAATTGTGGTAATTAATTAATTTTGTTTGATATTGAAAGGGGGAATAAACCTTACAGTACTGAGATTGCTTTTTTGGTTGCTTTTTTAAAAAGTATTTTGTATATTTTGTTTTATTAGTCTGTGTACTGAGTATAAAATGTGTTGTTGTTTTTTTCTTATACAGAAACCTGCCCAAGTGAACCATCTGACAGTGGCAGCCCATTAAAAACCATGGTAAAACTTTTTTTCTCTACTATTGATTAAAACTATTTACTAATGTTGTTACTGGCAAACTTACCTGAGTGGTGAAAGATCTGATTTTTTTTTGTGTTGCCATTTAGACTAATCCCATGATGGCATTTTGACATTGGCAGCATAAACATGAACATCACTTGTCACATGTCCTTTGCATTGAATCACTGTGATGCATTTTATACACTTGATTTACAAACAAATGGCGACCCTGGGAAGGTACTGGGCTTTGTCCACGAAGATCTGATTTATGAATTGTGAACATATAATATTTATATAAGATTTTTACCAAATTATTAAATTTTTACTACCTTTACTATTTTAACTGTGAATAGACCTTGTTTTTAATGATTTTACTGTATAGAATTTAGCCCTTGTTATATAAAAGGAGAGTGATCCTTAAAGGATTACGGGCACGACATGGCCTAAATTGTGCTGATGTGCCTAAACTCAAAACTCAAACAAAATTCACTGATGATGTGGCTCTTCTTTCCCTGTTTTCAGAGAGCTCAGACACCATGATTATTTCAAAGAGCTCAGACACCATGATTATTTCAAAGAGCTCAGACACCATGATTATTTCAGAGAGCTCAGACACCATGATTATTTCAGAGAAAGAAAAAACATTGAAAAATACTGCAATAATAATTTTTAAATATTAAATGTAAAAAAAAATTAGAATCAATTTTCGTAGAGAAAAGAAGGAAGATGATATTCTTCTAGAGAGAACATTGAAATAGTGCAAACTTTTAAATACCTTGGTACTGTGTAACAGTTTTAGATGATAAATTAAATTTTACTCCAAATACTGATTATATTAGGAAAAAATTGCAACAAAGATTACAATTACTAAGAAAAATGTCCTCCATGTCAGTGTTTTATCATGCTCACATCTGCAGCATTTTAAGTTTCAATATCTCTGCCTGGTATGGCTATCTGAACAGAAAAATAAACTTTTTAATCCTAAAAGCCCCTGGTAAGGTCATTGGTAAAAAAACAAACCCCAGTTGGGTGACTGTTTGAAAGAACCATTCAAAATAAAGCTATAATGGTTTAAAAAAAAATTTAAATACCTTCTGTGTCAAAATTCAAAAATTCGAGATTTAACATTACAAAGGAAATACAAGGCACCGATTACAAAAACAAATAGACACAAAAACATCTTTGTTCCCTGGCAATCAAATCATTCCTTAGAAAAGATACCAACAACAGAGCTAGACAGGCCTTAGAGTGGAACCCCCAGGGAACAAGATGTAGAGGAAGACCAAAAAGAACATGGCGACACCATGTACTAGATGAAGCCGAGAGGACAGGAAAGAGCTGGGAAGCCATTAAAAAATTAGCAAGAGACTGTGGAGAGTGGCATGTTTTTACTGAGGAACTCAAAGGAAAGATGATGATGATGATGAATCAAATCATTAAATACAATTCAACTATCTGATATAAACATTTATATATAATGTTTAGTGAAACTGGTTTTCTGTATTTATAATGTGTTTTTTTTTCTTGCTCAAACTGTAAGACAAAGTTCCTTTATGGATGATAAAGATATTTATTATGATATTTATTTTCTACTGATTCTACTGGGTTTTTTTTAGTGTCCCTCGAAAGGGGAAAAGACGCTATTAGTTTTGTGTGGAATGTCTGTCTGTCCGTATGTCCATCCCGTTTAGATCTCATAATATAAACTAGAAAAGATAGTGAAAATCCGACATCATAATATTTTAGACCATTCAAAGTTCTGATGTAACTGCTCCTTTTTTTTTTTTTTGAAAGCCAAAAATCTAATTTTTTAAATCACTTACTATTTTTTAGAGAAAAAATATATTTAGTATTCATATAAGTTGGACATAATTTAAAACAACAATTAATAAGTAGTTTTACATATTATTGCGTGACCTGCAGCGCCACATTATGACTATAGAACATGGAACATAACTAAATGAAATTTTTTTTACGGAAATGTTTTTTTCTTGAGGCTTTGAATAAGAGATTGACCCTTTACAAAACTATTAGATCAATTAGATATTCATTATAAAGCATCAGTTAGGCCAGGTTCACATCTAACTTCACATTCACTTATCCTTTGGACTGCTGGAGCACCACACAAGATCTGTCAATCTTCTTTCTCCATTCTTCTTTATCATTTGCCTTTGATAGATTTTTTTTTTTCTAAAAATATTGAATCCTGCCTTTTTACCTGCCTGGGTGGACCACTTTGGGGGCTGATTTTTTAGTTTGTGTTTCTACACAAACTGTCTTTGTTTCTACACAAACTGTCTTTGTAACCTTGTTATTATTAATATCTTTTTTTATTGAACTTTCTAAATAACCTAAGCAGTAAATTATGAAATATGCCAAAAAAGTATGGAAAATAAACTTTAATAATTTTTTCCAGGTTGACACTGCCGAAGCTGAGCAGCTTTTACGCCAAGGGCTTGGCAAGAGAATGGTTCGAGGAGACGGAATCAACAGGAGCACTGCGGTTTCTGGAGACTCAGACATGTTGAGTGGAGGAATTCATCACTATGAACAAATCACCCAGAGTGCTCAATCTCAGAGACTTAAAAGGTTCCTGACCACCACCGTCATGCCAGTATTTCTCTTAGCATTTACCCCCAACCTAGTGGTCATCATCTGGTACACAGTCATTCACTGTGAGGGCAGTTACCTCAAGATGCTGTCTGTCTTCTCACACCGCTCCATTCTTTCAGGACTGTCAGACATGTGGAGCCTAATGAACTATCCGTCTCCTGTGGTCATTTGGACATTAGTTATTTATTGTGTTTATGCTCTAGCCATGATGAAGCTATTACCCGGTGAAAATGTAACTGGTCCAGTCACCCCAAAAGGAAATGTTCCAGTGTACAAAGATAATGGGTTTATTTATTTTGTTGTTACTATTTGTCTTTTCTGGGTGCTGACTATCTGTTTACACCCCTTTGGTATTTCTCCATCAATTCTATATGATAAATTTGATGAGGTTATTTATGCCCTGAATGCATTTAGTCTGATATTTTGTGCATTCCTTTATATTAAAGGATTGTTAACTCCATCATCAACTGACTCTGGATCATCTGGAAACATAATTTTTGATTATTATTGGGGCATGGAGCTCTATCCCAGGGTTCTAGGCTTTGACATCAAAGTATTTACTAACTGTAGATTTGGTATGATGGTCTGGGCACTTCTAGTCTGCATACACTCTGTCAAAAGTTTTGAACTGTATGGATTTGTTGACTCCATGTTTGTTTCAGCTTTCTTGCAAATCATGTACATTACCAAATTTTTTTGGTGGGAGTCAGGCTACATGAGAACCATTGATATTATGCTGGATCGGGCTGGCTATTATATATGTTGGGGTTGCCTGGTCTATGTGCCTAGTCTCTATGCCTCTGTGACATTTTATTTAGTAAGTCATCCTATACATCTTGGCCCTGTCGTTACTACCATTTTCCTATTTCTTGGTGCACTCAACATATATATCAATTATGCTGCAGATGTGCAAAAGCAGGAAGTGCGAGGTGCCAACGGAAATTGTTTGATCTGGGGAAGAAAACCTGAAATCATTAGGGCTAAGTACCAGCTAGAAAATGGGGATGAAAAAGAAAGCATTCTGTTGGCCTCGGGATGGTGGGGCTTGTCTCGACATTTTCACTATATACCTGAAATTATGCTTGCTTTCTTCTGGTCAGCTCCAGCCCTCTTCGACAATATCATGCCCTATTCATATGTCATTTGGCTCTTTATTTTGCTCACACATCGCAGCTACCGAGATGACACAAAATGCAACAAGAAGTATGGCCTTTTTTGGCATCAGTATTGTAAGAAAGTACCTCACAAAATTGTACCCTATTTGTTCTAAAGTCTGGTGCAATACGTGTATTTATTGAGTTGTATCTTGAAGTGAAAACTTGTATTGGCAATTTAAACACATGAAGGGTAGTAAGAAGTGGTAACTTTGCACTCATACCAAATGACTTCTTCCATATTCTCCAAAGATACTCAAGTTTGTTTTTTTTTGAACTGCTTTAATATTATGTGTACAATTGACAGGGGGACAATCAGCACTTATATATATATATATATATATATGAATTGATATTTTATTGTTTCATATGTTCTCCAGTTTTATAGCTTTACTTTATTTTGTACCGTACAAGTTGGTTTTTTTTTATATTGAAAGAATATCACATTTTAATACTAAATGTAGTCTGTGTTGCAGTAATTGAATATTGTCAATGTGTAACCACAACTGCATAATTGTTCTGTTTCTTGGTTGTCATTTTGTATTTATTGTGAGGATGTTACTGAACTAAATAAGTGCTTGGTTCGACTTGCTGATATTGTACTGCAAGTAAAAAAAAAAATTCTAGTCATACTATTCAACTACAATGATACTGATGTAAAGAATGATAATGCTAAATGCAAGGAGTAAAAACTTTATTGTATGAGAATTACTAAACATTAAAATAGAGTTAGGCCAACTAAAAACATGAACATACTTGATTTTGTTTATTTTTTGGTACCCGGTACTGGTAGCTTGAAATTCTGATTTCCAATCATTTTCTTGCATACAAAATTTTAAAAAGCAGCTTTTAGAAAGTTTAAATCTTCAGTTCTGAAATGTCAAGGTTTCAGCAATAGGTATATGTACAGGTCTGTCGGAAACCACTTTGAGAAATGGATGTTATTATGCAGCGTTTGTTAAGAGGCTAGTTGGTTTTATCTTGTAAGCTTTTATATTTACCAACACCGGTATTTTAAATCAATAGTAAGAGACAAATAATACAAATTGAACTACATGGTATCATAGATATGTGAATCAAATCCATAATGAATTACCATAATTATGAATTTTATTGCCTATTTTAAAGCTAGTACAGGTATTTGTAATCTTCATTGCAGTTTGGTAAAATTTTGTTGGCTTGGCTAATCCAATGATATCTTAAGAAAGTTTTCTGTCAATTCATTATGCACTGGCTTTAAGTATAGGTTTGCGTGTGTATATAAATGTTCTGTAGAAATAAATAATGCTCATATTTTTTTGTACAAACTAAACACAAAAACATGTTGAATGTACCAGTATACATTTTTTGTTTTTAATTTTTTTGACTTAGTTACACAAACAAGATGTAATATTTGAGTTTTGTGACAAAGTTCATTTGAACACTTCCAATTGAATAAAAGTTGTCTTTGACTTGTTCTTAGCTCAAGAGTTGTTGCTTTCTTTTTATAAATTTCTTTAAGCCAAAGTTTTTCACTGTGTCAATAATTATTTTTCATCACAGACTTTTTAGTTACTTCCCTTCTAGTTCCAAGTATCTCTTTTAATAATAATAATAGCATATGTACAGTACAGTTCAAATTGACAACAAGACTGCTTTATTGATCTTTATTGGAAATGTGTATGAACTGATGGACAGTATGACTCTTCAATTAAAGCACATTCCATAGAAAACCACAAAAAAAAATAGACACATGCTTAATTAAGGACTACAACGGAATGGTGATTGGTCTTGTACAAAATCTTGTTCCTAATCACTCCCCAGTCATCTTGACGGAATGGTGATTGGTCTCACTACATCTTGTTCCTAATCACTCCCCTGTCATCTTGACGGAATGGTTATTGGTCTCACTACATCTTGTTCCTTATCACTCCCACAGTCATGCATGAGAGTAAAGGAACAAATAGATACCTGGTATTTGTAATACTTAGTGCTTTACTTAAGTTAATGGGCAAAATGCCACACACTTTGACATGATCTAAGCTACAGTTAATAGTTTCCCGATACCCCACTCTATTATTAAGCATTATTCCCTTGTGCCTTGCCAAATTTTATCTAAGTAGAAGAGGGAGACGTGGTGCCTGAGCGGTAAAGCTCTTAGCTTCTGAACCGGAGGCCCCGAGTTCAAATCCTGGGATTTTAGGGCGCCTCCGAGTCCATCCAACTCAAATGGGTACGGTACCTGAAATTAATTGAGGAAAAGTAAAAGCGGTTGGTCATTGTGATGGCTACGACACCTTGTTAACTGTGGGTGCAGTAACAGATGACCTTTACATCATCTGCTCTATAGATTGCAAGGGGAAGTTTACATTTTTTACATAGTAGAAGAACTGCAACATTACTGCCATTTCTTTCAATACTGCAAGGTTTAGTTGTTTTCTATAAAATAAAATCATTTATTACCACTAATAGATTAACTAATTTTTTTTTAAATTGATTTATTTATGTACCGTATAATGAATAATTGTGCAAGATTTTTACCATATAGACTGAGTGAGCTTATTAACAAAAAAAAAGGACATGATGAATACACACAATTGTTATGGATATATTCTCAGTACAAACATGGGCTCGGATGGCCTAAATGTTAGCTATGTGTCAAAAACCAAATTAGCTCAGTATAATTATAATAATATGATGGGATGGTATTCATTGACTTTTTAAATTCAGATGTTTTTTTCAGATTTTAATAATTTCAAGAGCCTTTTTCATATATTTTGCCTTTTCAGGATATTTACTGGAAGCTCTTTTATTATATATAAGTTATAATGGTTTAATTTAAGAATTTACAACTCGAATTAGTGCGAGGCCCACTGTGACCGCATAGGTAGCAGTGGCGTAAGGCTGGCCCTGGGTCTAGGTTCTGTTCAACATCTTCAGCTTTTAACTTATAAATGAAATTATTTTCATAAGCATACTGGGATTTTAATTAATTTAAATGATAACAAATAGAGCAATTTATCTATAGTCATTATTGTTGACCTATTCTGAGAATTTTATCATTATACAGTAGTGCAAAGGCATGTTCCTATGAATAAGGGAGTGTATACCACACCTAAGGAGAATGTAATTTACAAGCTTATTTTAAACCAGTACCGGTACTACATATTTTGCTACACCTGATGTAGCTTATAAGATTGCTAAAGAACAATATTATTTACTTGATTTTGGGCCTCAAATCTTTCATTTTACAGATGCTAATAAAAATTGTATGATAAAAAGACTGCTAATAGCTAGATGGTGAAACAAAACAACCAAGTCTTTGATGAAACAGTTTCCAGTTCTTTATTCTCACTTTAAATCATTTTGCTAACAAGGGCATCAATATTGGAATCCCTGAAGCCATAGTCTCCACCATCATTGTAGTGGTTGTACTTGCGTCGCCATCCACCCAATGGGTTGGACAGTTTGAAGGGCCACAGAAAGTTGGAGGCGTACTTGAAGTTGGGACCAACAGTCAAGATCTCATGGATCAAATCCTCAATGCAAATAACATCCTTTGTACCTTAGATAACAAACAGGTGTAACAATTAAATATTAAGAATTTGTATAATAAAAAAAAGGTACTTCCAAGTAGCTTTCAAAAATGTCCTCAACAGAATAACATCCAAAATGCATAGCAAGCAAATAAGATGGAATAGTGATGAGTTTATGATGTAGCAAGATGAAAAATTGGACTAAATCAATAGGATTTAGCACAGAGTGTTACTTGCAGAAAGACCTTAGACATTTCTAATTCCTTCTAGCTTATGTATTTCTAGGTGGTGGTAATCCAATGTTAAGCATAAGTAAATTTTATTAATAACTCATTTTTCTCTGTAGTAACCAATAAACTTAGCAAAAATTTTAATTTTGCATTTTTAAACTGGCATGTAGAATTAATTATATTTAATATTTTTACTAAAAATCTGACATCTGTGAGAAAGCTGTTTAATCTCTGCTGAGCTCTTAATAACAATCAGATGAGCAATGCTTTAGAGGGAGAGCATGTTCAGCAATAACTGCATATTAAGGCTTCCTTAATGAATCACTTTCATGCAGATAGATGTACAAGTTGTTTGCAATAGGTGGATCCCAAGGCCTAGTCAAGTATCGATCTAGTACTAGATTAGACTTAGATCTAGACCTTAGATGTCTAAAATAGTCTATATCTAATCAACACTTATTCCACATGCCAAAGGCAATCTTAAAGGTAACAGAGGTGCACCCTGTAAATTGAAGACAGGCGCAGAGGATGGAAAGAAAACATAATAGGCTGCAGGTTGCAACTGGGTGACAATGATTGGGGTAAGCCATTTGAAACAAATAGTGGCAATAGCGAAGAAAAAAATCAATTGAAACCTTAAGCAGTTGTCAGGAGCTATCTACCCCATCCCCTACATAAAAGACAACTATCAGTTATTTAAAAAATCAACTTTTTGACTAAAATTCACAGAAAAGTTAAAAATCATACAAAAGCATCCTTTTATAATAAGAGAAAAAGAGCCCTAGGCATTAGCATCATGTGTCCAGTCATGAATAAACCTACAGAGCTAAAAAAAATATTTTTTAAAATCAAATATCACATCAGATTTAATTTCATTCCAACCTCTAGATTTAACATCAATTTGGCTCTAAATATTTTACCCACTCTTATTTCCTTATTCTTCAGATAAAACATTAATAATCCCATCAAAATCATATTTAACCCTTTGACAACTAGAGTCGCAGGGAGTCGCCGGCAATCGCTGATTTTGGGTTGTTTCGTTTACGCACGCACTGCTAGTTTTTAAATAACTATTTATACCTTTACTAACTCTGACCTAGAAGAGTGATAGTGATGCTATTTTTAGGTGCTTATTTTGTCTCTGCAGCATGTTAGATTGGATTTTTATGATTTTTTGAAAATTAGGGGTTTTTTTTAGCTAGCCTAGAAAATGGAACATATTTAGGCTAATGTTTAGGATTTAATAGAATAAGATTTTAATGGGAATATTAATGTTTAAGCTGTAGAATAAGGATATGATTGGGGTAAGTGTTTTAGACCCATTTAAGACCGATAGTAGTGAAAATAAAAAAAAAATTGATGCTAGATCCAGTATTGAATATGTTAGATCTAGTGAAACGGGAGATTGGAAGGCAACTAAATATGACGTGATATTTTAATGTTTTTGAGCTCTGTAGGCCTATTTATGACTTCAAACATTATGCTTAACCCTAGGTCTATTTTTTCTATTTTAAAAAGAAGGATTTTGTTAAATTTTATTAGTTTTTTTCTGTGAATTTAGTCAAAAAATCGATTTTTTTAAAATAGCTGATACAGAGTTATATCCCTTTTTAGGGATGGGGTAGATAGTTTCTTACAACAGCTTAGTGGTGAAATGGTTAATCACAGCCTAAGAATTAGTTAACTATGTTCCATTTTTTTGTAGCCAGAAGAAAAAAATATTTTTTTAAAAAATTAATATCCACTCCAACATGCCGCAAATAAACGCTTTAAAAATACACTTCAGGTCAAAGTTAGTAAAAGATCAAAATGATTAAAAAAAAACTAGCAAAAAACGAAACAACCCAAAGTTGGCAATTGCCACGACTTGTGAAATGGTTAAATTTATACCCTACATAGTAAGGTATATTCCTTGAGATATTTTCAATGTTGATGTGCTGCTTGATACATATTGTCTTTATCTTCCAATTGCATTTCAGTCAAATAAGTGGGAAGATCAATACTCAGTTAATGTGGATATTATAAAGCCAAGCTACATGTATTATTTACCTAGTTCCTTTTCAATAATAGCATTATCAGTCAAAGGTATTCTCTGGTGGTTAACCTTTCCATATCCTCTCTTGTAAATCAGCTCTCTGACAGTCTTCAGGCTTGGTGTTCTAAGAGTAATATATATAAGCCAATATTAAATATCAAGATTAGTAGTTTACTAAAACTCTATAATCAGAATATTTAATTTTCATTGGTAAATGTTCATGTCTAGTTTAATAAAAATACATGTAATTAAAATTAAATAAATGGTGTGCTCTTCCCTTGCCATTCTGATATACCAGTATTAGTATTTGCATTTGAGAACAGAGCCTTTCAGGCAGAGAAAACAATAATAGTTGTACTTGGCTATAAGAACACTTATTCTATTAGGGGTTATGCTTTAAATATATTCTGATATAATTTTTAAATAAATATGCTATATAGGACAACTACATTTAAAGGCAGGATTTTTTTTAAAGGGATGCAGGATTAATTAAGTCTGATTTTTTTTTTCAAGGTTTACCATTCCCTAGATAATTTCTCTTGGTCTCAGTTTGCCCTACTGTGTGATGTTCTGAGTTGGATGTCAGTGGTATGTGCCATGACTAGTGTTCGAATTTAGTTATTACTTTTTCTACAAAAAATGGTAAAATTGTTGCTGTTATTATGCTCAGTTATTCAGGCATTAAACTATTATTACATACATACACCATAATTTAGCAGAAAAATTAAATTGTCAGGTCAAAATATTTCATACAAGAATTTTCTTTAGCCAGCACTAATTATTGTGAACATATTTATATTTGCCTGTCAATTTCAAATTGTGTAATTGTTGTTTTTTTTAAATTTCAAACTAAAACATTTCTAGACTAATTTCAAAAACTTACCTTTCAGAACTTTTAATTCAAAAACTTACCTTTCAGAACTTTTAAAAGTTAATAAATCGATTGGCAACTTACCCCCAAGCAACGTAAGGCTCAGCAATTTTAAGCATATTTAATGTTGCTTTGTTAAGTTTCACAAAGACACCATTGTTGATCTGGCGCAATCTGAAGAGTTGCAAAACTTTCCTTGGTCTTGGATGGATACCATTGATACTGGAAAAAATCAATAATATTTACGAGAAGATAATAAACTGTTCCGAAGATGCTTAATGTCATTATAAATGGTAAAAGACATATCCAATTAAATAGGTCATAACACTAATTAAGATTGACATGAGCCATAAGTAGAGGCAGTATCAGACCTGGCTACCTAAAAACGTCCAAATGTGTATTTTGGCACCAGAATGTGTAACACTTGAGCGATCGACAATTTTGTCTAATATATGTATATTATTTAAAAGCAAAAAAAAAATTATATTTAGATCTAGATATATATTAAAGAAGACAATATCCTTTTTAATTAATACACTCCATAAAATCTGTGTCACAACTGCCACTAGTCAATTCAGAAACCTAGATCTATATAATCTAGTAAAATTGCATTTCTACAGTCATTGCAATATAGCAAAGTTCAAATACTGACAATAGATTAAGAAAAATCATTTTTATGTGTGTATATATATAGGTAATTAAAAAAAAATAATCTTAGGCATTAGTGGCCTTTTTATTCTATTTGCAATTTTGATGTATTAAATACTATTAAGTAATCCCATAATGATCAACCATATTGTGTTTTTAATAGTACAACACCAATTACCCATATAAGATCTATTAAAAATCAGTTACTTGTTATTAATTCTTGCTTTTATCATACAAATTATTGGTCAACCACTAGAAGTAGCAATGACATTGTAGATATGTTTTTAATCTAAATGTAGATAACTAAAAATATTGTTTTACATCTCTTATTATCACCCTAAAATGTGCACCTTTCTCATACCAGACCTGCCTACCAAAAAAAATCCAAATGCGTAACGCTGATGGTCAAAATGCGTATTTTGGAACAAGAATGCGTAACACTTACGAGATCCACTACTTTGTCATATATATATAATATTAGATCTAGATGTCATGTTTAAATCTACAATCTAAATCTAGATCAATACGACAATAGAGATGATATCTAGACTAGATCTATGTCTATATAATGAATATAATCTACTCTAGATCTGGGCTCAAGAGTGTTACCGATGCCGTGGATCCGCTACAAACGTAGGTCTACTCCAAACTTACGTAGGCCTACCTTCATCCTTGATCTATTCTATACTAAGACTAAGAATCTAGTCTAGATCTAGACTAGATGGTAGTAGATGTTATCGATCTAGATCTAGTCAATCTAAATCATACTACAACTAAATTGGATCTAGATTGTTGAGTAATGTAGAGAATCATGACTAACGTAATGACTAGCTAGATCTATTCATGTATAACAAGTGTTCTAGATCTAGAATCCAGATCTAGACTAGATATCTACAATGTCACTCAATGTGTTTTGAATCGATAGCACTTCGATATTTTTTTCTATACAAATGAATACGGTAATCAGGGATTCAACATAATCAATTTCTACTAATGAACTTACAAAAAAAAAAGTCACGTTGGTGTATCAGCTAACTGACGGTACCAACCCGCCACTCCCTCACTCTCGCGTTCTTCATTTCTAGACTAAATCTAATTGCTTTTAAGAACCAGTCAACGTATAGATCTGGACACAATGTGTTCCCCCACCTTTTCTGTCCCCCCCCCCCCGGCCAACAAAACGGCTTAGCGTGACCTCCGTGACCGCTCGTAAGCTAGTCAAGAGAGGGGGGGAAAAGGATACGAAAAGCGTAATGCGACGGGTTCAATGCGTATTTGCATACTGACGGTCATTTTTGGGAGATTTTGCGTAACGAATACGCATTTTGCGTAACGGTAGGCAGGTCTGTCATACAATCAGATCTAATTTTTTCCTTATTTAGACAAGTGACAACATGTGTAATCAACTGACTAAAGTCACCACACGGAGGTTTCAAGAAACTACTTTGATATGTACATGCATCAGTAAATCACGCGACATGGTAATACGGTATCTATAAAGAAACAGCAACATGTAAGTGGCATTACTAGCCCATCCCAAAAGGCATTCTGGGATCAATATAAAGAGTGAGTCAAGACAATTTAGTTTAGCCTAGTGAGTCCAGCACAAATCTGATCTGGTACAAGAAGGAGAAGCCAGTAGAGCTTGGTACTAAAGTATAGAATTTATATGGCACTAAGGTGAAGTACAATATTGTGAATTTTTTAGACATTGAAAAATTTCGTTATTTGGAGCCAAAAGTGTTAAGTTGGTTGTGTCGTGTTGTGCAATGTCTGCAGATAGCTATATAGAGAGGATCGTAGCAATATTTATGAAAATATGATGCCTCTTATAAATGATAGATAAATTGTTCCCCATGATTCTTAAAATGTACTTGATTTCATTTTCATTAATATGAAAATTGACAATCCTTTTTTTTCTTTTTGTGGCTTTTGAAATTAAAAAAAAAAAGGCCTACCCTCTAATTCTTATGACAAATGCTAATTTGGGTTCAGCTGGTACATAAAAGTTTCCATGTTGTCTTGCTAAACGAGCCAAACGAATTTCATCTCGTTCCTTTGCTCTGTACTCCTTTACATATTTTTCAGCTCTCTTGAAAATTACCTTCTTTTTAGCAACTTGCTTCTGAAAAAGTTAAAATGTTCAACATTAATTCCTCAGCCTAAGCCATTAAAAGGTGTAAATTAACACTGAAAAATATAAATGTATATGATAATATATGGATAATACAGATTTTTATCATTATAAATATTTCATAACAAAATTGCAGCACAAAGGATATTCAGTGAAGATGAAAAAAATGCATAATATAAGCCTTAATGAGGACTCAAACCACTGACAGGTACCAGTCTAGTATTCACTATCAGTAACCGACTCTCAAAAAAAAAAAAAAAAAAATGCAAAGTGTAGTTATTTGATCCTGCATCAGCACCCAGGGTCACATAATTACATGCCCCTTCCAGAGCCCAGCCAAATTAGTTTCATTAATTTAATTACCACCATTTCAAATCTATCTATAATTATCTATCTATTGGATGGCTGCTTAGTCGTGTGGACAGTCAATAGTCATTGGTCCCGGGTTCAAACCCTGCCCACTCCCATTTTTGGACAAGGAAGTAAATATTTTCAACTCTGAAGGAACATCCAAAACATGGAAAACATTTTACAAATATTTTATAAGTATGTATTAATGCAGTCTTGTCGTACAATTTAAAATAGATGCAATTTAAATTAGGGTCTTTGTCTTAGGAGCCTCAGGCTTAGAAACAATATTAAAATTTAAAAGTTTTTGATACTTTGAGCTACAACAAGTAAAAGCAAGTGTTGTTTACATTTACACTGATTATTGTTTCTGTTCTAGGACTAAAATCTAAACTAAAAATACTTAATAGAACTATATTTAATATTGTCACAGAATCCATAAAAATTATACTGTATATAATCTATAATCTAGAATGTCTAGAGCCAAAATAGTATGGATTACTTTTTTGTTGGCAGCTTCAGCCTTTGCTACTCTTTGTTTCGACAAAGCGATCTGCTTCCTTCTTTTCAGAAGTGATTCAGGTACCCTTGGCAGCTTAGCTTGTCTGAAATAAGATCGAGAGAATCTAGATCTAGAGTACTTATAAAATAGAATTTAATTTGTTAAGGATCAAAGGATAATCATTATACTAGAAGTCCAGAGATATCTAGTCTTAGTAAGTCTAGTTGTAGATTAGATATCTTTTCAAGTCTTTTGACTTTTGTCAATATTTCTCACTGAAGTGAATGAGTATATTTTGGGTCTGCATGACTGGTTGTGCAACAAATAAATTAATAAATGCATTTTAATAACTTAGCTCTGTCTTAGTTGTAAGTAATCAATATGAATATCATTATCATTCATTTAATCATTTACTAGTCTAGATATAGTATATTATTATATTATAGTAGATTCTATTCTATGTCATGTCATGTAATTCAAGTAATTGTAAACAATTAATAAAATTAATTCGAATTTTAGATCTATCAAAATCCAGATCTATAAATGTACACAGTCACACACAAAAATATTTATCTATAGATTATTTGAGATCAAGATTCCAGTACTTATACATGTTAAATAGCAAAACTTGTAGACCAATAGACAATAGATCTAGTCTAGATCTTTTTTTTTCCATCTATATAGCCATTATGATTATAGTCTTGATAAAATCTTATTTTGATTTTTTAAGAATGGATTTAAAAATTATTATGTGGCAATTATTACAAGAAAAAATACTATTATGATAGAACTCAATTCGCATAAATAATAATTACTTAATTTGGTTATTTAAATGAATGTTAATAAGGATGTTTATAGATATAGAAAAAGCATATAAAACTCACTTGTCTGCCATTGTCGACTCGGATAGAAAAAGGAAGTTGTGTTAGAGGAAATAACTAAATTATAACTATTTCAGAAACCAACGAAACAATATTAGAAGCTTCTCACTGATCAAGATTGTTTTTTAAGTTAATTTTAAAACGTAACTTATAAATAGTTTTCGTCATTATAATAGTTACACATATATATATATATATATATATTAAAAAAAATATATATAAGAAAAATATTTATTTGTTTGTTTGTTTGTTTTTAAAAGTTATGTACTAATAAAGATCTATGCTGTAACTATTAATAGAAATGCTACTCTACTATAACTAAGTTGGCGTTGTAGGAAAACAGTTATGGTTGCAAAGTCTAAAATAAAAGTGTAACTGGTTTTACTGTTTCAATGGATATAGCCTACATTAACATAGTAAACTATAGTTTATAAGTATGAAATTTTATCCTCGCAATCTATTTTCATCAGTATTTCTTTTATCATCATATGTAAATGATCATAAACTCATTAATATTGTAATGTTTTTCTTTCCCAATGGATAATAAAGATATCATTATTATTGCCAATATTTTATTTGTTGTTGTTGATATACACTCAAATGAGTAGTGAGATAATTTTTGTAGGCCTACGTCTGTGTGTGCATGATGTTCTATCAGCTAGGCCTTCCTTCCTAATATATTATTAATCATATTTTTATTATTTATAAGACTTAATTCAATTAATTAAAAATCTGTACTCAACGCCGTATTATATAATTTATAGGCTAATGAGCTTTAATAAATAAAATAAGCATTATATGGCCTAATAAGAAAAAGAGGAAGAACTTCTTGACATCTGTGTGGATGTAAAAGAGCCTACGGGCGACTACCCACTAAGATGTCGAAATGTTCAGTCAGTCACATGAGAAAGAAGAGAAAAAAAAACTGTCCCAATTCACCAAAATGGAATCCTTAGAGAGACACCCATTCAAATCCAAAAGACTGGCACCCAAAATCGGCTAAAAAAAACAACAACAACATTTTGTTCAGGAATCACAGAACGTTAAAAAAGAAATACCAATTAGGAAATATAACTATTGAGTTAACGAAGCAGCGTGATGCTTCTTCTCCCTGGGACCAGAGTTCCCTCCCTTCTATAAGAGACACGCATCGAAAACGTAACATAGATATCCTATCACAACCAAACAGAGCTCAAGGAATTAGTGACACTCATTTGTAACAACCTATTACCCCAACAACCAATGGGTCACAGTTGACATAGATGGATCCTCTCAAAAATCCAACACAAATGGAGGAGCTGGCATACTAATTGAATGAGAAAGACTGGAAAAGTCTATTGCAACTGGCGATCTCGCAGACAGCCATAGTGCCGAAAGGCAAGCACTTGAACTAGCAGCTACTACACTAATAGACTACCCATGTACACCAAACAACCCAACTTTCTTACTGACCGATGCCAAAAAAAAAGTCCTTTAAAGCCTGAAAAACTCGGATACTTCCAATATAAATATAAAGGACAGTTCTTGTAAAGTTAAGTAGGCCTAAGCCTATTATAACCTTTCTCGACATGACCAACACATACATTTTCGACTCAGAACGGGACACAACAGAATAAGACTAGCCTACATATGTTCCGGAAGCTAAATGTCAGGAGCATCACCAGAGAATTCAGGTCCGAACAAGACTTTGGCCCCTTTGAAGAAAAACTATATGGGGAACTTGCTGATCTGGAAACCACTGCGCGGTTCATCTTAGATATAGGATTACCAATCTGAAATTTGAACCCCCCGACATGTAAAATGAGAACGAAGAAGAAGAAGAGTAACTCAAGCTTCGAAACCTATTCTAACCTAATCTAATTACTTTTTTAAAAACTGAGTTTTAATTTATCTAGAGTTCCGGCTTAAAGTATCGAGAAGAGTGGGCTATTATATCGACTGACACTATTGTAAAGACTTTAAGTAAGCCTATATATATATATATATAGGCCCACGTGCGTGTTGCTGGTGTAACTATTAGTAAAACTATGGAGGATAATTTTTTAGATGAATAAACACGAGTAAGTCAATCTCATTTGAGTTTATAAATAAAGGAATTGTTTCTTTTTTTTAAGAGAGTGGGGGGAGAGGAATGGAGAGCAAGCTTAAGAGACGAGTGACAGAAATACGTGTAGTTAAAAGTAAAATGTATTTTGTTTTAATAGTTCAATATATAACTTGTGTTTCTACAAAGGCTACATATTGTCAACTAAAAGTTACGTTCGATTTGTTTAAATGTAATGCTCTTCAGCATTAAGAAATTAATACAAATACAACAGTTTCATTGGATTAGCTGTTTGGAGCTACAAACCAAGGACTGTGTATTGAGATAGGGTACCGAGTCAGAAAAAAAAGGTATATTACAATACACAACCACTATATATCACCTTCACCTATCCCTTAGTGACTTAGTCTGTTGAACCGTTAAGACACCACACATGATCTGTCGAGCGTCCTCCTCCATTCCTTTTAATTTAATTATAATATCTTCATGTTGTCTTACCAACACTTTCTTTGCCTGCCTCTTCTTCTTTTTCCTGGTACTGTTCCATGAAGGAATCATTGTGATCCTGTTCCGAATCTCCTCATTTGTGATAAATAGGATCCTTTTATAGCATCTCAATTCCATTGTTAGGATCCTCTTCAATAGTTCCAAGCATACAAGTATGTGGCCATGACCAAAGAGCACATCAGTTTGATTTTAATGTCGAGGGCTATGCCATTGTTTTTCCGAATTGTTTTGAGCTTTGCAAGTGCTATACTTAGTGGACTGTGCAATTCTGGCCAGTAGTTCAGGTTTCGTTTGAAATGCTAGCTCCAAGGTATTTAAAACTTCTATGCTGTGGAAATTTTGTCCACTTAGTCAGCAATTTATTTGTATGTCCTAGCAGACCATCTATGTCATCCGCTAAGCGCAAGTTAGTCAATCTTCTTCAGTCAATGCTTTTAGTACGTTCGCGTAATCGTTAATAGCGTCTTCCATTATCCTTTCAAGGAGGATATTGAAAAATGTTTGTGAAAGTAGGCAGCGTCGTCTCACTCCAACTGTGGTTTTAAACTATAGCTCCCAGTGCTATTATTGAAGCACGCAGTGCCCTTGCTCTAGTGCAGCGGTTCTCAACCTTTTAAGCTCGACGACCCCCTTTTTACAATCTCACACTTCGGCGACCCCCATCCACACAGCAATAGAAGAAAAGAAAAAAACAATCCATATTTTCGATGGTTTTAGGCGACCCCTGCAAATCGTCAATCGACCCCTAAGGGGGTCGCGACCCACAATTGAGAACCCATGCTCTAGTGGCCTTCGTGTAAGGGTTCTGGATGATTTTAATTTACTTTTTATTTATATAGTAGGGTTTTGTACACTACAAACATTTAAAAAAATCCGGTTTCAATGTGTTTGTCTAAGTAGCCTATTCAACTGAGTGATTATTTCTATTCCGCTGACCTTTTCTATAAAGTCTATGTAAGAAAACTTGAATGATAATGTTATCTAACTATAATTCAAATTATTTTAGAAGATTATACTTAATTTTTTTTACAGTGAAATGTATTTTAAGAAAAATATTTTTATGCGTTTAGAAAGTATAAAAAAAAACTCAGAATGGTATTGAGTTTAAAATCCCCATTACAGAGCGTTTTGAGGTGGAAAACCTCTATCTTCAATATTATTCTAAAGCAAACTACAGTTACCAAATTCTATGACCGTAGCTAAATGGGGTTTTGAATTTAAAAAAAAAAAAAAAAAACTCCAGAGATTTCTTAGTTTAAAACCCCCAACAGATCATTTTGACGATAAAACTTCCCTTTTCGATATAAAATCTAAAGCAAACTACAGTCACCTTATTCCAAGAGCACGTATTAAGAGAGGTTACACATTTCTAGCAGTGGCGAGGCTCCATTAATAAAGTGCAGTGAATAGTCATCTGCCGAAATTGAAAAACACTAAATGTGGCTCAACAAAGATGGCTAAGACAGTTTTTAGGAGTCAGTTATAGAGATCAGGTCTAAATCAAGGAAATTCTATGCCGAACTGGGAGTTGACCCCTTAGTAAGATTGTGACAAAGCATCGCATGAGGTTTGCAGGACATGTTCTCCGACAAAATGAATTACGCATAATAAGAGTTTTTTCTCGGGGGGGGGGGGGGGGGAAACCCACCCTCACCCACAACCCCCCCCCCCCAAAAAAAAAAAAGAATCCTGGTTACGCCCAAGATCCCAGTACAGCAGATGTTCATTAGACTAGAGAACCTCTCGTGGCGAGTACTTATACTAAGGAGGAGTATCCTTATTACTTACCGATCAAATTGTGTGTCAATGCCAAGTGTTGGTGTATTAGCTTTGCAACTTGGTTGTAAAATGTTTGTAAAATGTTTTACATGTTTCGGATGTTCCTTCAGAGTTGAAGATAGTTTACTTCCTAGTCCAAACCTCCCGCAGGACGACGGGGGATGGGAGCGGGCAGGATTTGAACCCTCGACCATCGATAAATCCGAACGACAGTCCAGCGCGCAAACCGCACGACCAGGCAGCCATCCATGGTTGTTGCGACCTAGGTAGGCTAATTCTGATAGGGCTGAACATCCTGCCATAATGTGTTCAATCGATTCACCCACATTTCCACATTATCGGCATTTGTCGACAACATTGAGTTTTAGGATATGCTTCTCGTAATTTTTTGTCGTAATTACTCTGTCCTGTATTGCCGTAACAAAGCCTTCTGTTTCAGGATAGAGATTACTAGAGATTACCTGTTTTGAGCCATGTTAAGGAAGCAGCTTTATCTATGTTGTCCCCATCTAATAAAGCCGGGAATTTTCCGTGGAGGTTTTTTTTCTTTCCATCGGCGAATCTCAAGCCCTACGTCGTCCAAACCGACATTGACATCAGCATTGTGTAGGTTCAGAGTGGTTGCTTCGGAGTCATATTTGCGTAGGAAGGAAACTAATTCATTGCTGGAGGCGTGAAGCCTGGCTTTGATCGTATTTTTAAAACTTTCACCTTACACAATTTGAAGATGTTCTGCAATCCACGACCTACATCCTTCCTGGGCAGGTATAACCATATGGTGGAGGATGTAAGCATCGAAATTTGGTTAGTAATTTTCTCATGAGTCTGTCAATGTCATATAGGTCGGTGTCAGTCCATTTAATGACACCGAACGTATAAAGGAACACTGGGACGGCCCAGCTGTTTAATGCAGTGATGAGGTTACTGCCAGACAGTTTGGTGTTGAGGATTTTATTTACTATTATTATTATTATTTATTTTATTTGCTTATATTTACCAAGAAAGTCCTCTTTTATTTTTTTTTTTTATGGTTTATCTTGGCATACTGGTTAATTCCAAGATACTTATAAAGAGAGGCAGAGTGCAATTCCTCGATGCCTTCAAGTGCAATATTAGTGTTGGCTGCCTTGCCCCTTTTAATGCTTAAGATGCCACACCTATCCAGGCCAAAAGACATACAGATATCGTCACTAAAGCGTTTTACCGTTTTGATTAAGATGTGTAACTTTTGCTCGGTTTCTGCATATAGCTTTAGATCATCCATGTATAATAAGTGGGACACACTTTTTTTTACATTTAGTGTCAACCCTAAAACCGTTTGTAGTGTCATGAAGCAATGCAGATAGTGGTTTAATCGCTAGGCAGAACCTGAGCAGAGATAGTGAGTCACCCTTGAGTCACCTCTTCTTATGTGCACAGAACCTAGTTTATCACGATTAAGGTGCAGATTTATCTTCCAATTATCCATACAAATTTTCAATAGTCTTTTTATTCTTGGATTGATTCTATGAATATCCAGAGTTTTTAAAAGCCAATCATGCGGAGCTGAATAGAATGCTTTTTTGTAGTCGATGTAGCACGTACATGTGTAAGTTTCTTTTTCTTATATTAGCTTGGTGCAATATAATACCATCTATAGTTAGCTGTAATTTACAGCCCATCGACTCTTCAATGCAACATTGTTATTCCTTTTCTAGCAGCTTCTGGGCAGAGCAAAATTGATACATTTTACTTTTTAAAAGTGAAGTTAATATTTTATACACAACTAACAGACAAGTGATAGGGTGATAGTTTAATGGTTGATTCTGATCACTTTTTTTTTTTTGGAGAGGAGAGATGTTCTCCCTTCAGTGAGTTCTATCAGCATTGAAGAAGTCTAGGTTCTGATATCAACTCGTTAAAACTTGATGTGGTACGTGTATGGCTGTAGGTTTTTTTCAGCCAAAAGTTGTGTATATTATTATTATGTTAGAAATGAACGAGTAGTCATTCTCTGGCGCTGCCAGGGTCGAGTTTCGCTAAAGAGAAACAAAATTCATCGTAGTCCCTTTAACAGTTTCCACTGAGAAATTTTCTGGTGATGTGTCAGGTCTGCAGCAGTACCGCCCTCTGACAGGCAACGAAGATGTTCCTAGGAATGTTAATAAGGGCCTTGAAGGTGTCTGTGAGGTCAGTTGTTATTATCCCCTCGGTTGATATAACAATGGGGTATATTGTTATTTTGGACAATTTCCATAGACGCTTAATCTCCAAGCCTAGGTTCCCATATTTTCTTGTTTTTCTATCTCAGTTTTTCTTAAATTATGAGACAGTGGTACGGCGATATCGATAATGGTAGCGGTTTTTTCTTTTTTATCGATGAACAGCAGATCCGGGCGATTGAAATCTACCGTTTTGTCGGTCAGAATAGGCCTATCCCAGTACAGCAGATGTTCAGTAGACTCGAGAACCTCTTGCGGAGAGTATTTATAATAATTATTATTATCATTAAATTATTATTAGTGCTTTTTTGTTAAAAAAAAAATAGGCGCCGGTACTCGCAGTGATGGATTGCCTTTTAACTACTAATAAATTAATAATAAACGTTAAAATACAAGAAAAGTAATAATTTATTCCCCACATTGAAAAGGGTGCCGGTACGCCGTACCGGTGCGTACCGTTACAAAAAAGCACTGATAATAATTATTATTATTAATCTGATCTGAAAATTAGACAATTGGCAACACTACAAAACTAAGTTGGCAACACATCGATTTGTTTTCATTTTATTTTCAAGCGTGCTATTCTAGCTACTCAACATCATGAACATGTTTGATGAATCTAACTCAGAAGACGAAGATGTGAGTTAGAAATGATTAGTTCAAGTTTAATAATTAATGATTTAATCTAAATCTAGATAATTAGATCTAGATGTAGAATCACACAGACTAGATGAGATATGAAATGACAGATCTTTAAACTTTAATCTATTGTTATTGAGAGTCGTAGTGTAACTAACTACTACTAATTACTAAGTTAACTAAGTCGTAGACAGTAGTCACAGTGTGACTGAGTGTAGACTGTACTGTAGACACTGTAGTCAGTTAAGTCAGTGTAAACCCCCCCCCCCCCCCCGTAGACTGTACTCAGTTGAGTTACACTCACAGTCAGAGTCACAGTAATTGAGTAAAGTCAGTACTGTGAAAGTCAAAAGTGACTCACTCACTAGTCCTAGTGACTCAGTCCAGTCACTGTGACTGGTCATTCTGGAGACTGAGTAGATCTAGTGACTAAAAATACTAAAATGTCTAAAATATTTGTTTGTTTACATGTTTCCGATGATTTAATCTACATCCTAACCCAACCTCCATCAAGACTTCAGGACAATGGGGCATCATGGGGGATACACATACAGCATCATATTATATGATATATGAATATGGATAGCACTATTCACTATACTATAGCCTTATTACTATAGCAGCGGGCAGGGTATGGGCAGGGTATGAACCCGGGACCAGGCAGGCATTCTAAGTCCTAAGTCTGAGACTTTTATTCTTCACTAGACTAGATGCTTCATTAAGACCAAGGTCTAGATTTAGATCTAGATCTAGAATCTAGAGATCTAGCTGATACCTGTGCTACACTAGTCATTAGGCATAGTAACCATAACCATAGTTGCAGCATAGTCAGGTTTAAATCCTTGGTAGAGTCTCGATTGTCTAGATTCTAGATGCATCAGCATTCTCAGCCCCAGGAGACAAAGACATATTACTGAATTTGAACCAAGTAAACAACATAGAAGATATAGTAGTACAAGAAAATGGAATTCAAAAACTATTAGCCAACACCAAACCAAATAAAGCTTCTGGACCTGATGGTATTCCAGCTAGATTACTCAAAGAACTAAGCAATGAGCTAGCCCCAGTGTTCAAAATACTCTTTCAGGCTTCACTTAACCAGGGCAGAGTACCAAAGGACTGGAAAGAAGCTAATGTCACCCCCCTATTTAAAAAAGGAGAAAAATCTGACCCAGGAAACTACAGACCAGTATCACTTACCAGCATCACATGTAAAATCCTAGAACACATAATATGTAGCAACATCATAAACCACTTAGACAAACATAATGTCCTCACACCATACCAACATGGCTTTAGGAAATATAGATCATGTGAAACACAACTAATAGGACTAATTGATGATTTTTCAAAAGGTTTAGATAATAGTGAACAAATAGATGCTATCTTACTAGATTTTTCTAAGGCTTTTGACAAAGTTCACCACCATAGTTTGCTTAAAAAATTAAAATATTTCGGCATTAATGGTCCACTGCATCAGTGGATTTTAAAGATTTTCTGATAGGGAGAGAACAAACTGTAATAATAAATGGCTCTAAATCAACACCGATAACAGTAAACTCAGGTGTACCTCAAGGAACAGTCTTGGGTCCACTACTATTTTTAATTTACATAAATGATTTACCAAATTGCATTAGTTCAGGAACAAAAGTCAGATTATTTGCAGACGATTGCATAATATATAGAACAATAAAAACAACACAAGACACAGATATTTTACAAAGAGAATTAGATGAATCACAGAAATGGGAATCAAATTGGAGCATGTCTTTCCACCCAGAAAAATGTCAGTTGTTAAGAGTAACAAAAAAACTAAAACAAATTAATTCCACTTATCTTATTCATGGCAAACCAGTAACACAGACTAAAAACGCAAAATACCTAGGTGTTATAATAAATGAAAAACTATCATGGAATCCACATATTGATGAAACTACAAAAAAATCAAACAAAGCATTAGGATTTATTAAAAGAAATTTCTATAAATCAAATAAGAACATAAAACTAAAATGTTATTTAACCTTGATTAGGCCAATAATAGAATATGCATCCTCCGTTTGGGACCCCTCAACTCAAGAAAACATTAAGAAACTGGAACAGACACAAAATAGAGCAGTGAGATTCATAACAAACGAATATTCACATTTGACTAGAGTAACACCTTTAGTAAAATCACTAAATTTAGAAAGCCTTCAGGACAGAAGGCTCAAAAGTAAAGTAGCAATCATACATAAAACACTGAACCATAATCTTCAAATACAAAAACAAAATTTAATAAAATACTCTGAAAGACACAAAGATAAAGGCACATTCCTCGTCCCATATGCTAGGACAAATTTGTACAAATACTCCTTCTTCCCTAGTGCTATTAGAGCATGGAATGGGTTGCCTGAGCTAGCCAGGAAAACCAGTGACTTGGCAGAATTTAAGTCATTGGTTAATATGCATGACGCGTAGGACGTAATCATCTTCTTTTTTGAAGTAACGTCTGTATTATATAAGATAAGATAAGATATAACTATAACTAGATTGTTACTAGATCTATATTCTATATTAAAATACTCTTAATTTTTTTTAGCCAGAAACACTATTAAATATGTTGATAAAACAACCAGCATTACAGAGCTCCCCCACCATCAACACAATTTCCTAGCTCTTGAATTCTTTGTCCTTTTATTTTTTTTGTAGATCTAGATTTAGATATAATAGATATATATCTCTTTCATTCTACAAATAAAGGCTTAAACGGGCTGCAACTCCCTATTATAAATAAAATTTGCACAAACACTTCTTAGGACAATCAGTTTGGCCATTGACATTGTATATATATATTCTTTAATGAAACGGCTGTTCTTGAATTCTAAAATTGCATAGCTGTACCTGATACCCTTCAATGCTACTGTTGAAAAAGTCGGAAATGCGTTATTGCCTTGAACACTTTTAGAAAGGTCCGCATTGCAGCGATACACTACAGCTAACACAACATTCTAGAACTCAAATTCTACAAGTTCCCTTTATTCTTCTCTCTTTCTAAGAGTACTTTATTGATCCTTATGGCAATTTGTTGTGATTACAAGGACTCTTTTTCTCATATAATGACAACACCACAGAAACATTCACATATTATATATAGAACAGACACAACATAAAAAGTTCATTCAGCATGCAAACCCATATTATGGAGTATGCACAAACACTTCTTAGGCCAATCAGTTGTAGTCTTCTTATCTACCCAACCTGCATTATATTTATAATGCCTACAATCACACACACACTATTTTTAATGAAACGCCCCTCCCCCAACAATACACTTATTAAGTGTAACAGCCAGTATTACAATAATATCTCTACTCGCACCTTAGTCCACTCTTTACACACATATATGTATTTATTTTGTCAGTCATAGATATAAATCTAGAAACACCTTATGTAGAATATCCCATTTTAAACTGTTTTATAACCCCCCCCCCCCCCAAAAAAAAAAACAACAACAACAACAACATGCACAGTCACAATTTTAATATTTTATTCTCTGTGACAATTTTTAGGACTTCTTTAATTTTTGCTTGTAGATCTAAATTTAGTCATTTTAACATTGTTCTACACTTAGCCTTTCATACAGATGTAAAAACACATTTGGTAATCACAATGATAATTCCTCTTAATTCACTCTGACAATTATCCACACCTAAAGGAGAAAATGTGGAATAAAAGAAAGTTACGCACCAATAAAAGTGTTCATAAGTGCTTAAGCAGAAGGAATTATTGTTTTGGACATTACTCATTAAAATGTTGGCTGTCAAATACATAAAGGAAAAAAAAATAAAGTTTCCCTTTCAGACCTTGCGATTTATAGGGCGGATGATGTAAAGGTCATCTGTTTCTGTGGCCCACAGTTAATGAGGGTGTCATGGGGCCAGCCTAACAACCAACTGCCTTTACTTTTCCTTAACTAATGTCAGTTACATATCAGAGCTGGGTGCAATTGAAAATATCAGGATTGGTACCTGGAACCCGTTTGGAAGCCAAGCACTTTACCATTCAACCACAGCACCTCCTTTCAAGTACAGAGTAAAAAGTAATTGCTAATAAAACTTTGGTAAATTTAACTTTTGTGGTTTAGATTTTGAAAATGTTTTAATTATCCTAAAAGTGTTCAAGGCAACGCTTTTCCGACTTTTTCAACAGTAGCATAGTAGGGTATCAGGTACAGCTATGCAATTTTAGAATTCAAGAACAGCCTTTTCATTAAAGAATATATACAATGTCAATGGCCAAACTGATTGTCCTAAGAAGTGTTTGTGCATACTTTAT
Organism: Biomphalaria glabrata; assembly: GCF_947242115.1. Taxonomy (NCBI): domain Eukaryota; kingdom Metazoa; phylum Mollusca; class Gastropoda; family Planorbidae; genus Biomphalaria; species Biomphalaria glabrata. The sequence continues at coordinate 7,104,849 of NC_074715.1, forward strand.
TTATAATAGGAAGTTGCAGACCGTTTAAGCCTTTATTTGTAGGTTAAATTTTCATTTTATTGTCCACAACAAGTGAGAGAATTTGTGATTATGAGTGATCAGGAGCAACAATTTTGTATAGTAGATCTAGCATTAGAGTCAGTAGACTCTAGATCTCTAGCAGTAGAGTCAGTAGACTAGATATTGTGTAGATCTAGCAGTAGAGTCAGTAGTCTCTAGATCTTGTGTAGTTCTACCTGGTCTAAGTCTGAAAACTAGGTCATGAAAGATAATGATGACTCAATGACTGTGATGATGGTCATCTCATAATTTGATAATCATGTTTATTATTGGAACAATTATTATTAGAATTATGATAATTAGATGTAAAGTTTCAACCTAGAAAAAATCCCTAGATAAGAAATTTGATTAGATTTGATTTTAGATTTTATATTAGATTTATAAAAATGTATATTTGTATGTATAGTATTGTAACAGTACTATAGTTATATGTATACATACCTAATATAACCCCATTTAGGGAAAAAATGTGTAAATAAATGATTCAACATGAGAATCAAACTAGACTTGGACATCATCTGTATTTCTAGTATAAACAAAAGGTAGCAACAAATCCACTTGTTGAGGCACTAAAATCTTTAAAATAAATCACATATCTTACAAATCCAGTTTTTTTTTCTGAAAGGTGAGGATCTAAGACTAAGACTGCTTTATTGATCCTTACGGAAATTTGTTGTGATTACAAGGACTCGTTTCTCATATAAAGACAACACAACAGAAACATACATATAAATACAACATCTAGATAGATGGAGCAGACATGTCTAAATACATTGAACTCTTTATCTTTTGTTCTGTGTTTTTGGGCATTTATTGAAAAAAAAATAATTTTTATTTAAGATACAAGAAGCTTTGGCTGTTGGAAAAATAAAACCTGGCCTCATCATTGAAGAACAGAAAAAGAATTTCATCAATAATAAGGTATTATTAGATTTATTTGTAATATTTTAACTTCTGTTTGTCCATCAAATGACTTTTTAAAATTTGAATTGTCTGTTTCTGTATGAAATGTCAATAAATATACACATTATGTCTACTAAACATACGAGTGAGTAAACTTAGCCAAAAAAAAAAAAAGGAATCAACATTCATGGCATTAAATGCTACCTTTAAAACTTTTGTATATATTAAAGCACATTTTTGAAACTTAATGACTTTAAATGCTATGATAATAACTAAAGTTTATCACTCTATGATCGATTCAATATTATAACACACCTTATTCATTTTATATTGTTACACTTTACAAATTTAGCCTCAAATTAGGCATCTTTCAAACTAACAAAAAGCTTGTTTTGCCCATAAAAAGTCATTCATTGGTGCAGCAGTGTTTAATGCGAACTTGTAATCTCATTCAGGAGTAAAAAAAATAAAGTTGATAGATGTTAATTGCAGATACTTGTGTGTTTGTGTGGCTTTTCTTCTGGGAATGTTTGCGACCCCCTTGTACAATGTATTTGTTGAGTCCATAGGAAATCCTTCTTATTCACAGTCTAGCACTTTTAGATCTTTTGTGCAGACATCATGGTAGTTTGTAGAAAGCCCTCCTGTTAATCTTTTGCAAGCAGCTAGTAAAGAGAATATTTTGTCTTTGGTTTTGTACTATCTATTATTCAGTAAACACTACCCAGACAATGACAATGATACTCATTGCAGAGTAGTCTAACTCATACTGAAATTTGGCTTGGTTTTGTACTTCTTTGTTGGTGAAATATTTTCTTGCTTTTTAAAAACTACCTAGTAATGGATGTGGAATAAGTTAGGCTCCTTTCAGCTCAGGTTCAGGCACATTGATGGTCAGTATCAAATAGTGTCTCACTTGTGTCAGTCTGATCTTTAGTGACAGGCTCTTAATGATAGTAAAGTCAAAGTAAGTGAACTGTCAAATCTTTTGAGCATGCATTTGAGAAACACTCTGATTTACTTGCATTAGCAACTGTGTCCCTGATTATTCTGTCTAACAGATTGAATAACCAATCATCATTTTGATACATAGATATTAAAACTTTATTCCCTTTTTTTTTCATTGATTTTTTGATATAATTGAGGGAAAAAAAAATTCCATAAAGAGTGGGAATTAATGTCATTGTATATCAGAACAAGGAGGCACAGTGGTTGAGCAGTAAAGTGCTTGGCTTCTGAACTGGGCGTCCCAGGTTCAAATCCTGGTGAAGACTGGGATTTTAACTTAGGCATCTTTGGGCACCTCTGAGTCCACCCAGCTCTAATGGGTACCTAACATTAGTTGTGGAAAAGTAAAGGTGGTCGGTCGTTGTGATGGCCACATGACACACTCATTAACCATAGACCACAGAATCAGATGACCTTCACATCATCTGCAAGGCCTGAAAGGGGAACTTTACTATATCAGAACAGACCATGAATTGTCTCTTACATGTTGCTGTAAATTGATCTCACATTAATGAAAAATAGCTATTGTCCATCAGGATGGTAAACATGCCTTTGCTAGTTATTGCTGTCATCAAATATGTAAAGGCGTTTTTTTTTTTTTTTAATATTTTTTTTTTTATTGTTTATTGCATTAATCACATAAAAAATTAACACACAAGATAAATTGTTTATTTATATGTTAGAATGAGTGTGTACAGTGTACTTTGTAACAGAGTTACTTTCTAAAAGATTTTTTAACTTATTATTGTGTAATGAAAGTCACTAACTAATGTATTGATTCAATTTGATTCAACTAGGCAGGTTTAAAAGATAAAATAAAAGAGTTCTCACTTGACAAGTTCAAATGGATTGAACGCTTTGATCTAGCAAATGAACCTGCACCTTTAGTTGGATTTAATGATCAGGAGAATTCTCAACTTGAAAATGATGATTTTAACAGAGAACTCAAGTTGTAAGTAATTTAAATGATTTACTATGTATATGCTCAATTACTTTTTTTAAATAGCATTTTACAGACAAAAAGGTTCCTTGAATCAGTAAAAATAAAGTATGCATCAAAGGTATAGTTGCATATTTATTAATATTTATCATTTTGTGTGTTTATTGTTAAAAATAAAACATTCTGTGTGCAAATGATACAGTTTAAAAAAAAAAAAAGGTTGATAAATTGAATCCACAATTGGAGAAGTGAAGCAGCTTGTTGCTGGACATATTGCACCTATATGGTAACATAAACATAAATTGAAAACTGTTTTATTGTTTTTACAACCTCAAGAAAGAAAGGAATATTTCCATTTAACACATGAAAAGAAATACTTATTAGGTTAGTCCATTTTTTTATCATGTTGGATTTATTGGGGAAAAAAAAGGATGATAAGACTATTTATAAAAAAAAAAGCAAAGAAAAAAAAACAACAAAATATTACTTATAATGTCTTCCATGCATATATAGTAAGTAATAAATTGTAGTTCTTTAACAGTTATAGACAGGCTCAAGCCACAGTCTTGGAAGGCCTGGCAATTTTGAGAAAGCTCTCTATCCCTACCAGACGACCCGATGATTATTTTGCTGAAATGGCCAAGTCTGATGAACACATGAAAAAAGTATGTATAGTTAGATAGTTGTCAGACATCAACCTTACTTTCTAAAATTGTATATTAACTTCATATATTGAAGACCAATTTTAATGTATAATTAGCTGCATTGTCAATGTGCCCAGTGTTTAAGGACAAAGTCACTATTTGATTTAAAACAAGAAACAAAAAAACCTTATTTAAAAAGACAATTCTTCCTTTAAGAATCTGAAGACTTTTTGTAAGAGTGATTTTTTTTACTCTTAATAAACAATGAATGATAGATCTAAAAAAAAACATTTTTATCTCATCCCACCTCCTCATGAAAAAAATTTGCTGGTTAAGCAAATGAATAAATCTACTCAGATTGTATAAAATTCTAATGAAATGCCTTTAGATCCAAGAAAAGTGTGCAAAATATTCCTTAACATCTATTTATTTATTAAACTCTGATGAATAGGGCTCACATGTGGAAATACCCGCTGATGTATGTCTGTTCAAGATAAAAATTGTCTAGACCATATTTAATTTTAGAAATTTAAAAAAATATTTATTTCAAAAAATTGTAAGCCAGCTCTAATGAGTACCTGACATTAGTTGGGGAAAAAGTAAAGGCAGTTGGTTGTTGTGCTGACCACATGACACCCTCGTTAACCATAGTTTTTTTTAGCCAATTAGCTAGTAATTAGTTATACATCTAAGGTCAAATTTCTAGGAAAATCGTTTGAGCGATATCTGTGTCCATGCAGGTTCCAGTTTTCATGAAGAATTGTAATGAGCAGGACAAACATTATTGTTAACCCTTGGCTCCAGAAATCTGGCCATTTGCAGTTGATAATAATAATTTATTTATAAAGCGCTGTTAACAAACAAAATGTAGGCTCAAGGCGCTGTAACAACATTACAAACAAAAACACGAGAGCTAAAATGACAGTTAATCTAAAAAAGTTTTAAACAGATAGGTCTTAATGTTCTTCTTAAAAGTGGTGTAGCATGTTGTCTGTCTGAGATCAATGGGAAGTGAGTTCCAAACCTTTGGTCCGTGAACTGAAAAAGCCCGCAGACCGTAGCTTTTGAGGGAGAAATGTGGCACTACTAAAAGCGTTGAGACCATTGAGCGCAGGGCTCTCTGGGGGACATATGGAGTAATCAGTTCGCTAAGGTACAAGGGCATCTCATTGTTATATATACACTGATGACAAAGTGTGGCGACCTTGTAATCGATTCTCGCTTTCACGAGAAGCCAATGGAGCGTGCGCAAGAGCGTAGTAGCAGAATCTTGTCTAGTTTTTTTAAGGACTGTTCTAGCGACATTCATAGACTGCTATATTTTCTTGACAACTTACTTAAAAATATGAGAGTTATTAGTACCATTTAATATAAAATTTTCTGTTTCACATAAAAACTTATACTCTATAATAATGTATTTTTCTTTTTAAACATACTTTAAAACTATGCGAATTTATCACTTATTAAATTTCTTCTTATTTCTAGGTTCGAGCAAAATTATTGGAGAAAAAAATTTCTATGGAGAAATCAGAAAAGGCAAAAAAATTAAGAGAAATGAGAAAGTATGGGAAGAAGGTAAATTGTTAATTAATAGTTAAAGTATTTGTAATCAATTTCATTCATTTTGTTGACAGAATGTATTTCTATTTACTAAATTAAATGTCTTGTGACTTCTTCAGGTACAAAAAGAAAATATGTTGAAGAGACAAAAAGAGAAAAAAGAAATGCTGGACTCGGTTAAAAAATTTAGAAAAGGTGAATAGAACTTTTAGTTCCCATTGGAAAACAAATTAGGAATGTTTAATATTAGTTCTGAGCAGGGTCTACGATTTTTTAGGATATTTTGGAAATCTGGGTTTTACTGCCAATGTTGCTTTTAGATGTAGGCTTTTCTTGCTTTGATTTCTGTGTTATCCAATAACACCTTATGTCTCCCTATATCGTTAAAGATCTAACCTTGAATGAATCTGATTAATTTGTATACATTTTCAAACATATATTTTGTGCCTTGCATCTCGCATTGCACTCTAAGCATGTTTCGAACTTATCCCTAAGGTCTTACCTGTCAAACAAGAAAGCCAATAATGTTTCTTTGTACAGATTCATTTCACTGGATTGAGCATTCATTGTTAAACATTTAGATTCTATTTGTAGATATTATTTGATTTTCTGCTTCACAATGCTTGTTCTAAATAATGATGATGCATTGAGTCCATTTTTGGACCAACATCTTACAAACAAGTGACAATGACAGTGTTTGTTTCATCCAGTGGCATTTTATTTATGCAGTTCTTTTTTTTTTTGGTCAGTATTTGATTTTAGGGTGATTTTAATCTATTACATAATTTATAGACTAGATTTCATTGTCATTTAATCATACATAAATATTGAAACTAAATATTTAGTAATTGATGTTAAATATTTTAAAGCTTTATTGAATGAAGAACTGGTTTATAAAGTTTGGCCATTTTAGTTTCATTGTTTTATTAAAAATCAAGTGGTTTTACTTGAAAACAAGTATCACCATCAATTTTGAAACAGTAGGGTAAATACTATTACAAAATTTTGAATCTGGTTCACAAGAAATACTTATCTATTGTTTTGAATATTTAGGTCAAATTGATAGACTTGATCTGTTTGATGAGACAATAGAAAGACAGCCTAAAAATTCAGAACCTGCTAAAGGGAAACAGCAATTCAAGTAAGATATTTTTTTTTTTTGCAGTGTAATTAATGAAACAGCAACATTTAAGTTAGCAGATGTGTTGGATTTACTGTTTAGGCAGGGAATCTCAATTACACTAAGTTATTGCTTATGAGTGGATCTGACTTTCAGCTAGCTTGGGATCAAACTTAGACTTCTGAACAAAAGCTCCATGGAAATATCTATGGACTTGCTAGTTCACTTTGCTCAAATGATTAGCTAGGATAGTGATTGTGTTGGTCACCTCTTCCTGACTTTTTTGGCTTACAAGAAAACTGTATCATCTTTTTTTTTTTTTGGCTTACAAGAACACTGTATCATCTTTTTTTTTTTTTTTTGGCTTACAAGAAAACTGTATCATCTTTTTTTTTTTTTTTTGGCTTACAAGAAAACTGTATCATCTTTTTTTTTTTGGCTTACAAGAAAACTCTATAATTTTTTTTTTTTTTTTTACAAAAAAAACTATCATCTTTTTTTTCCCCCAAGAATAAGTAAAAAAATAAAGAATAAGAAATAATCTTGTATGGTATGACAAATAATGGCTAAGTGATAAAGCACTTGGCTACTGAATTGAAGGTTTTAATTAATGTGAATGTCAGGGTTTCAGTTTGGAATATAAGAATGTTCCAGTCCACACAGCTCTATTAATTGCCTGACAAATATGATCTTGAATGAAAACTTTATATTATTATTATATTTTTTATATTATAAGGAGTGCACACCTTTGAAAACAAATAGCTTTTAAACTTATTATGTATTTAATTAAACAGTGTTTGACTTTTTTCAAACAGACCAAACAAGAGGCGAGAGTATAAAAACAAAAGATTTGGTTTTGGTGGACAGAAGAAAAGATCTAAGTACAATACAGCGGATAGTGCTGCAGACATGGGAGACTTCAGTGCCAAGAGAGCACATGGGAAAGGGCCAGGAAAACGTAATATCAAGGTAATCATTAGCTCATGTGTCTTGTTGTAAAAGAAAACAATGAGCCAAGGTTGAGTTACAATGTTGAGATCTTTTGTACAGATTGTTTGGTGTGATGACCTTTGGAATGATAATATTGTCCCATAAGTTGAATGTTGCATATATTTTCTGAGAAAAAATAGGAACCAAAAATATCTGAATTAAATATATACACCATAAGTTCTAACAAGTCCTTCTGTTATCACCTTATTTTTTGTGTGTTTACTAACAATTATACATATATTTAAAAAAAAAAGATTTATTTTTTTTTCTTTATTTACAGCACAAAGGTCAAGGAACAAGGCCAGGCAAAAGTAAAAGGAAAAATTTAAAAAATAGGAACAAATAAATGTAGTAATTGTATTCAAACGCTTTTATTCTTTTTTTTTTTTTTTTCACATTTCAACATGTTAGATAGCATTACAACAGTTGACTGCCTGCTCACAGACTGCATTATGGAAATGCAATTATTTACAATGTATTTACACAGGGCTAAAAATGTGTATTTAAAGGTCAGAGAAAAGAAACTACAGTCAACATATACCATTTTATTCTTTAATAAATTGAGCACAATTTCTTGGCTACATAGAATTTAAATAGAAAGATGTAGTGCTTTTTTCTTGCCTAAATCAAAGGGGAAGCTACTTGCTTTATTAATTCACATTGTTTTAGAAAACAAAAAATGTTGTACATAACTAGAATAAACAAACCATTAGAATGTAATACATTTCAATTTGTAAAAGTGTCTTAGGAGCTAAAGGAACCGTGGTACAATTTCTAATATTAATTTCAAGGCATTGCACTTGTTAAATTAATCAAATTATCGTAAATGAAGTACCATTTATTCTCATTTACTCACATGCTTCTTTAAAGTAAAATTGAACAAAATAGATACGGTAAAAAAACTCAAAGCTTGTAAAAGAATGTTCAGTGGTATATTCATTGAAACCAGAGTAGCTGTGTTTGACATATCATTTCAACACCTGTTCTGAGAATCATCAGCTTTATGTTTTGGGCGTTGGCTCTTTCTTGTCCATAAGACTCCATGCTTTATCCATATATTTAGTAATGCTGGAGTTGTGGCGATAGAAATTCAATCTTCTATCTGTACGATCATGTTCAATCTAGAAAAATAATATATTGGAAAATAATTGAAAGAGTTTATGGGTAACAGTACACAAATTTATAGATGCACTTAACCTAAATCACATATAAATAGACTAATTGCAAACCATTGATTTTTAAAATGCTTTGTAAATGAAAAATGAATGGGATCATTTCATCTACGTTTTTCACCTTATAATTGCATTACACACTGGTTAGATTATACACAATACTGGAATATGCTTATATAATGTGCATATTTATATAGTGTGTAATAATGTGTGTTTACCAAAGTCTAAATGGATAGCTACTTGCTACCTTGCTTTAAGATAGAAAAGTAAGGATTGCTCTTTGTGCTAGATTTTAAAGATCTTAGATAAAATCTAATTCAACTCCACCTACTCTTTAAACCTTTCTTTTTGGAATCCAAGCTGTTAGCTGAGCATGAAAAAAACAAGAGATAAGGTTAAAAAGAAAAACTTTACCAATGGATGACTTATCCAGCCATATTCTTGTGATTCTGTCTGTGGGAAAGGATATTTTTTCACAGGTTCTTGGTGGGCTCTACGTATAATATCTTGAAAATGTACTTAGAATAAAAACAGATTGAAACAAGGTAATCAATAAAACAAGAAAACCTATAAAAATGCTTTAAAAAAAAAGCTTATATAAAGCATAGTTGTATCAGCCATGTGATTAAATTTTTAATTAACAATAATAAATCAGTGCAATAACAAATATTTTTACCAATTGTTTTTGTTTAGTGCAATTTCTTGCTTCTAGCCTTCTCAATACCCTTTGATCCTATCATTGTCTGGATCAATTGGAAAGGGGTGGTGGAGAAATAAGGGAGTATCTCGGTGATTGCTTTTTAAATGCATTTATAACAACAACAAAAAAAAGTGAACGACCTGAATTCAAACTCGAGGGCTAATATACTGAAGCTAATATACTAAACACTAAACTAGGGAAGTGCTTATGAAAATGAAAGGTTTTATAGTTATCTATTGTTAGTTTCTCTCTACAAAGTATAAAGGTGACTAATTCAACTTATACTACTTTATTAGTCAAGCACAATTTCTTTCCCTTTTTTGAGATACCAAACAAAATAAAAAAAACAACCAATAGTTAATTAAATAATTGGTTAATTTTTTGCATTGATTCTTGTTTTGTCAGGTAAAAGCAATAATTGTGCAAAATTTCTGCTTTATCTGAGATCAGGTGTGGGAGAGATTATGTGTACAATTTTTTACCAGACAGACAGCTTTTTAAATATTAGGTTTCTAAGTGGTGCATCTACAGATGTTTAATAACATTTTATATTTATTAAATTTAAAGATATTACTATTACTAAAATAAATTTTAACTGATTCTGATAAAAATTCCGAAACTGAAGATGCTATAAATTTCTAAAGGTTTCAAATATTTTTTGTTTAAATTTTCGCCAAGCCTTGGTAAAATCATTCTGCAATGGCCTTATACTTAATTGAGATTAGATGGCTTAAGCATTGATTCAATATGATTGAGATTGGCTGCAATATCAACAAAAAAAAAAATTAAAACTTAGTTTGACTTTATAACCACTAAATTTTTCACCTGGGTTTGTTTCATTAGCAATTGAACCTGGAGCTGGTTTGGTAAAGTATTAGCCTAAGTTCTTACATTAAAGCTTGGGTTGTGAATACATAACCTTTAAATGTATAAATTTTTAAGTAGCTATCTTAAAGTGGTATAAACTGAATAGAGTCAAATACATAAAATTATCAAGTGCTCTGACGGAAGATTACAGAAACAAAATAATGAAAGAATTTGTAATATTCAAAAACATCTAAATTTTTTTTCTTACCATCTTCTTCCCCTTCAGCAGTGTCATGCTGTGAATTGGGTTTCCCTGCTATCACATGAACTGCAAAGAAAAGAACACTAATTACTAAGCTACTTGGAAAAAGGAGACGCGGTTGCTGAGCTGTAAAGCGCTTGGCTTCCATGCAGGGATTCCGGGTTCGAATCTTGGTGAAGACTGGGATTTTTAATTTCTGGATCTTTGGGCGCCTCTGAGTCCACCCAGCTCTAATGAGTACCTGACATTAGTTGGGGAAAAGTAAAGGTGGTTGGTCATTGTTGCTGGCCACATGACACCCTTATTAACCGTAGGCCACAGAAACAGATGATCTTTACACATCTGCCCTATAGATTGCAAGGTCTGAAAAAGGAACTTTTTTCTTTTTACTTGGAAAGGACAATAATTCAATGAGCACACAATAAAAGTGTATTAATCAGTTGTACCTAATATGTCATGCAGTTGGACAAAATTAGAAAAAATTGAAAAAAAAATCTTATTAAACATAGATCTAGGCTCACAGGCTTACTGATATAGCACTTTCTAAACTGAGAACCGACGCCTAGGGTTTTCAAACATATTCAGCACCACAATGACAAGCTTTGAAAATTAATTCTCCTAGTGTCTAACAATAAGAAGATCAGTCACCAGCAAGCGTCACAAAAGTTTAATTCACTGATGATGCGACTCTTCTTGCCCTGCTCTCAGAGAAGTACGACGTAAATTAGTATTTCAGAGAAATAGAATACAGATAATTTTTTATTATTAAATGTAAAAAAAAAAACAACAAAGAAATACAAACTGATTTTCGTAGCGAAAAGAAGGAAAATGATATTGTTTCTGTTGCTGGAGAGGCCATTGAAATAGTGCAAACTTTTAAATACCTTGGTACTATCTTAAGCAACAAATTAAATTTTCCTGCAAACACTGATTTTATCAGCAAAAAACGGCAGCAAAGATTACAATTACTTAGAAAAATGTCCTCATTTAATGTTAGCGAAAAGGCCTTAGCTATGTTTTATAAGGCTCACATCTGAAAAATTTTAAGTGTGAATATCACTCCCTGGTATGGCAATCTAAACATTAAAAATTTTAAAAAACTTCATAGGATCCTAAACGCAGCAGGTAAAATCATTGACAAAAAACAAAACCCATTTGACCATCACAAAAGAGATACAAGACACTGGTAGCAAAGACAAACAGACACAAAACTCTTTTGTTCCCCTAACAATCAAATCATTAAATAGAAACTATCTGATATAAAATTTTCGCATGTAAATTATGATGTGAATTCTGATTGTGAATGTATATTTAAGTTTTCTATAATTTTAATGTTTTGTTTGGTGTAATGCACAAATTGTAAGACAAATTTCCTTATGGATAATAAAGATTATTATTATTTTCCTTTTCATGATTTTGTACTGGCAAAGTTCTCAAAAACATTATCAAAGTTAATTGTTTCGACCAGACAATTTAAGTGCCCCTGTCCCATTGAAGCTCTCAAATAGGTTAGAATGAATTGTAGTTGATATTTTATCTAGTGTTTTGTACACATTTAGGCACCTGTTACTCCTCTGTGGAGCAGCAGCCCTCCCTACTGTCTAGAAACATACATTAAATGTATTACTAGGCTATGGGTGAGTATCTAGCTACAAAATCATTTTTTTTTTAAAGTCTTCATTAGCAAATGTGCATTTTTTTTATCCCTTTGGGTATTTGTAAAATGTTCCTTCAGAGTTGAAGATAATCTACTTTCTAGCCCAAACCTCTGCAGGATGAAGGAGGATGGCAGTGCATGGGCATGGCATGAACCCAGGACTGTCTAGACAACTAAAAGTAGTGAAAGACAGTTCAGTGCCCATATGATGCCATAAGGCATTGCCATGCAGCCAGCCCCATTAGATGATTAGGGCATATATATATTAGGGGTTCCACTCAGTGTTGAGTGTTGACTACATCCCCTAGTCACGCCTAGTGATGCATCTACTATGTATGATCTACTCTTTTATTTTTTGGTAGTCTATGCTCTAGACTAGATAGATATCTAGATTTATTTTTCAGTCTACCATGTGCTTACCTGAGACTGAAATTTAAAATTTAAGTTTACCTAGAAATGCTAGATCTATTAACTATTTTAGATCTAGATCTATATGATATGAGTATATGTAGTCTAAACTTTTAAATAATAAAATAAATATTGTTCAGACAATAGATTTAATCAATCTAGAATAGTTACGTCTAGGTCACTTACTCTTTCTAAATGGATTAATACCATAGTTTGTATATATTTTTTGACATCTATTTTCCTTCGCTATAGTTTCACATAAGATACTATTTTGGTGAACTGCATTTACGGGTTCTTTTTCAGTTTGCTTCGACGCCATCTTTATTATGAACGCTTGAACAAGCTTTGATTGTTGCTATGGAAAACAAAATTAAAACACTTATTATATTTTATTTTTTAATCAAATATATTGTTCTTTTCAAATTTGATAATTATAAAATATAGTAAAATTCAAATAGAAGCTTATTTTAAATTTAAAAAAAAAAGAGAAGTGATCCCACAATTCTCATGCTCTGGTTGACTTAAGACGCCATTACACAAACATAATATGAATATTCCAGCTGTGCAAAATGTTTTGGACTTAAGTAGATTTTCTTATTCTTAATTCAATGGATTTTTGTCAAATATGATTATTTACTGAGATTACCAAAAACAATTTCATTAAATTTAAAATACATTCTGAGTAGGTACGGTCAGCTTTTTATTTTCGAAATGATTGAATATTAAATTATTAAAAAATGGTCAAAAAAATACAACGTAACAACGACAACGCCAGTCATTGACTTAGTCAATAGATCTAGATCTACTTCAACAGTATTTTCAATACAGTGAAAACAGTTGACTGTGTTGAGTTATAATACTAACTTAGATCTATACACTTGATTTGACATCTATATCTATCTAGATTTAACAATAATAATGTCAATAGAGCTAGATTCTAGAAACATCACATAAGTCACATAAAATTTTGGACCAAATTTGGCAAATTTTGTTTGTTGTCGGTGTTGTGTGTTGTGCTGTCAAAGTGGGAGTTGACTTGTGTTCTGTAAATCATTCTTAGATCTATAATCTATTAAGTTGAGTAGATGACTAAGAAAATAAAATGTAGATCTTAGGTCTTAGAACTAGACTCTACTAGATCTAGATCAGGATCTACTCCTATCCTAGATCTATCTATGTCAATCTATGATAATCTAAGACTATACTTCTATACTATACAGTATAATACAGTATACTACTATCTAATCTATACTATTAGACTTAGTAAGTAAGTTAGTTAGATCTAGATCTATAGTCTATGTCTATACTCTATAATCTATACTCTATAGTATAGGCTATAGAATTAGATTATAGATCAAGTAAATCTAGTTAGAATCTAGTATTTCTATACTAATAAAATACTAGTTATGATTAGTAGAGATTATATTTTAGAATAATTAGAATTAGATGCCACAGAGAGAGAGAGAGTCTAGATCTTGATTCTAGATAGAAATTCTAGTCTAGATCTAAATCTAGTAGATTCTAGATCTAGCTAGTCAGCCTGTCTATCACTATGCCATAGTTATGCTTCTTAGTTGAAATTGAATATATGAAGTCCAAAAGGTGTAGGATTGGTAGTGTCAAGCATATTTTTCTTGACCAAGTTCCCCCTTGTGAGAATACTTGATCAAGCTTATGGAAGTCTTGAGCAGATCAAAGAAAATATATCTAAAACAGGTTTTATTTTTTTTAACTTTCACCATTAAGTCATTTTCTCCAGCGCAAGAACACGACAAGCTATTGTCACCTTTCCCAAACCCCACAACTTAATTCTTGGCTTGTAACTGACATCACACCAAGGTCATTAGACACAACAGGTTTACCTGTAGCTGGTAGTGCTAGGAATTAAAAATGCAAGTTGCAATTTTATTTGGGGAGGAAGTGAAGGAGGGGTGGTCTCATACTCTTTCCCACTCAGAGCATCTCCACTCAATTAACATGCTCTGTGGACAAACAGGTGGAAGGGGGGTCCACTCTCCTAACAAGCTCAGTGCAAGTGATATAACCATCTTCAATCTTGACACCAGTTCCCCTTAGACACAACAGTCATAAGCATACTTAGTTGATCAATAATGTTAGTTTACTATAACCTTTCCCATGTTGAGCATCTAAGTGCTTCAAACTGCTGTTGCACCTATTTTTTTGCACAATTTACTTTAAATAGTTTGACCTACATAAAAGTTGAAATAAATTTATTATCCTGATTCTGATTCAGTATCAGACAAACATCAGATATGTTGATGAAAAAGTTAAACAGTCAAAGAATACTCCAGAGTATATATGTAAGACTATTTTCTAAGGTGGGGTGGGGTGCGTGGGAATAAGTCATACTGGTAATCTAATTCACAGGCAAAAAAAAAATATGTTTTTGAGGGGTAATGTTATAAAGCAGACCTTGCCAATTAAATGCAACAGAAACTAAAATTCAAGCTTTTGTAAGGAGCGAAAAGGGTGGGAAGTTAATTTATTCATATTAGAAGCCAAAAGTAATTGGCTCAAATACTCACGAAATTGCACTAAATAGAACCCAAGACTTAGGTGCATTAATCTGGGGGCAGTAAAATAATCTAGATTTAAAATAATAACCTTTATAAAAAAAATTGAGTATTATAATATCATAAACATCAACACCTTGTCAAAATTATTTATGACTGCTCTACTTCACTATCTTACACAATATCATTAGCAACTATCTTTCATTTGAGCTTAAAGTTTGACTGACGAAACCATTTCTAAAACATAAATTCAGACTGTAAACTTGTCCATTCATGATGTGAACTGACTGAATCTCCGAACGGTCTTCAAAATTATAAAGAATTTAGTTACATTTGATCTCAAAGCTGTCTTTTCTCACATATAATATTAACATTAGACTGACAATCTGGCTATAAACAACATGGGGATAGAAAGGAATTAGTCCTACTTTATTGCAACTGACAGCTATGAAAAAGTTCTTGCTTGAATTAATTAATGTATTTTTGTTGTTGTCCTGCTTGAACTAACCATGCTTAAAAAGATAGAATAAAAGTTTTCTTTTTAAAATCATAAATCATTATATAAAATTAAAAGATTATTATTATTTTTTTAGACTGGCTTAAAAACAAGAAAAACCCCTGGGTACTTTCAGTATCTCATGGATCCAGAATACGAAAAGCGACTATTACGACAACAGAATGGACATGTTTCACCCTTTTCTTCGGTGAGTTTTAAAAATGTATATGTTGTATGTATATATGTATACATATATGTATATGTATTTTTTTTTTCAAGAGTGTCTTGAATGCTCATGAATTCTTGTTCATTTTCATTTATGTCTATATAACTATATTACTATATTATATACTACTGTCTATATAACTAAATTACAAATTTAATTCTTCATATGCTCTGTTTGTAGCCACTGTACAGTAACCCAGCTGTGTCTCCAAGCAAAATTTATGGTGATAGATTTATTCCTTCAAGATCAAGTCCATGCTGGAATATAAACTTTGATCTTCAGCAGGTAAAACTTTTTTTTCAGTGTTTATCTATTTTATAACTCTTTAGTCTCATTAAATATTAAAGAATAAATATCTTTAAATCTATATTATGACCTGATTATTTTTGGAATAGGATTGTCGAGCAACACACTATGGATCTAGGTCAACATGTAACATAAATTTCTGAAACAAGCTTATTTTTCCAATATTTGTGATAAATTTTTTTTTTTTTTTTTTAAAGCACTAGAATTCATGTCTACATATAAACATATATGTCTTTCATTGATTTCTTCAGGGTGAAATTTTATCTCGTATATTATCATGGGCGGAGTAGTCAAGCGTTTGATTAACAAATGGAGAAATCTCAGTGATATTTTAAATTTTGATATTATTAGAACTGCCCTAAGTCCACTCAATTCTAATAGCTACTTGACATTAGTTAGAGAAAGTAAAGGTGTTAGGTTATTGTGCTGGCTACAACATACCCTCGTTAAGTGTTGGCTAAAGAAACAGATGACTTTTACATCATCTGCCCTATAGATTGCTAGGTCCTATAGGGGTACTTACTTTTTTTTTCCTTATTTTATCAGCCACAGACTCCAACTGCTACAGTAAAAGCTAAAGATATTAACAATGAGTCAGCAAAAGATGGCCTAGCCTATGCATGTTTATTAAAGAATGAATTGCTGTCTGCAGGAATTGAAGATTTGAAGGTAAATGATGAGTTAAATGTCAGTGTTACAAAAAATTGTCTGTGCTTATTTTAAAACATATTTTGGGCAATGGGGATTATTTGTTAAATTATACTTGCTAGAATATATATATATATTTCTTTGCTCTAAAACATTACAGGATTTACAAGCTGAAGACAAGAGAGTGCTAGCTCCTAAAGAAACAAAAAATGTTTTCAAAGTGTGTATTTTTTTTATTTACTAAAAAGATTTTACTTTCTGAAGCAGCTCTGAGATTTTGAAAAGTCACTATGTGTTAGAAATGTATCATTTTGCCTTAATGTATACATTATTTATAGAATCTATTAAAATATTAAAGCTGGATGGTTTTAATTTAGAAATGCTTAGTACAGTACTGTATTTAAAAAAAAAAAAGAGGTTAACTGATTATCAGGACTTTTGACACTAAATAAATTGGTTGGCAGCTGTGTAATTGCTATATGTGTATATTTTGTTAAAATAGTTTCATACACCAAGAAGATGTTCAGATGGCTGTGATACTTCTCCATACTCATTGTCTCCTGTTGGCAGCAAAAGTCAGAAATTGCTTCGGTCACCTCGAAAAGTAAGTTGTACTTTGGCCACTTATTTAAACTTTTTTTTTTTTACTACACATGTATAATAAAAGATTTTGATGCCATTATTTGTGCATTAATTTGGAGTATTTCTTACATTTTGAAATGAAAAAAAAAATGTGGGTATTTCCTGGTAAAACAGTCTGCTATTTAAAGATATTTTTTCAAAGTCCCAAATTTTTTTTTTTTTTTTAAATGTTCAGGTTTGTAACCTTATTTCAAACTTTCTAATTTGTATCTTTTCTTGATTTATATCCAAGATGAATACAGTCACCGATTTTGCCTTCTAGATGTATTTAATCTAGGAACATGTTTTTTTTTGTTTTCTTTTTAAGGCTGTGAGAAAAATTTCAAAGATTCCATTTAAAGTTTTAGATGCACCTGAACTACAAGATGACTTTTACCTCAACCTAGTGGACTGGTCATCCCAGAATGTTTTAAGTGTAGGACTCGGGACTTCAGTCTATTTATGGAGTGCCTGTACAAGCCAGGTTAACGTTTTAGCTTGTTTTTCTATTTTGGCTATCACTTTTTCGCTTTTATCATTTGTACTTGATTTAATTATTCATAGTTTCTTTCATGAATTGTATAAAGCTTTTATTTAATGTGCCTGTATCTATTGTTTAGGTTACTCGCTTGTGTGATCTGTCAACAGACAGTGATACAGTGACCTCAGTATCCTGGTCTGAAAGGGTTGGTGCCATTCTTAATCTTTAAAAAAAGTTTTAATGAAATGCTACTAACATAGTTATTTAGCATGTCAGCTTTGACCAGTAGTTCCATTTTGGTATTTGATTTTTCAAACATTGATCATTTTATAAATATTTAATTTATTATACTCAAAGCATATATAAAATGTTAAAAAAAAATATATTTTTGGCACAACATTTTTAAAAATTTTGTTGTTCATTGCTTATTAAATCTGTAATAAATAAATACATTACCTTTGGTTTAAAAGAAAACTAGTGTTTTAGAGTGTCACTATTCTGTTTGTGACTAAGAGACATAATTTGATGAGGCAAGTCAAGAGTTGCCTGTCTATTAAAATGTTCTTTGAATACTAGTTGAATGTAAAAGTAACATTTTAAAGTGTAAGCAGTGTTTCTGATTATGTCTGTCTTATTGTACAAATCAGGGTAATCAAGTAGCAGTTGGAACCAACAAAGGTTATGTCCAAATCTGGGATGTGGCAGTAAGTAAAAAAGTTCACACGTTAACTGGACATGGAGCCAGAGTAGGTGAGTGCACGTTCTATATGTCTTGCTGTACAGTACACTTAAGAAATGCATGTGGTATACATATCTTAAAAATGATAATTATCTAACATATAGATCTTTAAGTAATGATGATCAGTGTTGTATCTCATGTTGTTTTTTTTAAATTATAGGAGCATTAGCATGGAATGGAGACATGCTTTCTTCAGGCAGCAGAGATAGACTTATCTTACAAAGGGACATTAGGACACCTATCACTACTCCAGAGCGTAAATTAATAGGCCATAAACAGGAAGTAAGGAGATAGTTCAAGTTCTTGCTCTCTTTTCTTTTCAAACAAGGCATGTTGTAATACAGCAAACAGTAACAAACAATCCATGATGCATTAGTTAAGCAAAATTTAACTGAAAACTCATGTATTTAGACTGTTTTGTTAATTATCAAATAATTCTTCACATTGAAATTGTTGAAAGCTTAGAAGAAAAAGGAATGCTAAATTTAGGTGAAGCTCATTATTATATCAACTTTTTTTTTGTGGTTAATAAGGGCTCATTGTTAGGAAAACCTGATGTTGTTGTTTTTTTTGTCTCAAAAAACTAAATACACCTAAAAATTTGATGTGGCTATAACCTATATTGTGCTCAAAATAGGTGTGACAGATGATGTAAAAGTCATTTGTTTCTATGGCCATAGTTAATGAGGGTGTCATGTAGCCAGTACAATGACTAACTTCTTTAAATAATGTCAGGAACCCATTAGAGTTGGGTGGACATCCTAAAAATCCCTAAATTTAAAATCCAGTTCAGTTATTCAAACCCAAAACCTCTCAGTTTGGAAGTCAAGCGCTTTACCATACAACCACCACACCTCCAAGGAAACCAAGAATGTCTTAATTTTGAATATCAGTTGGCTTTGTCCATTCAATAGCATCAATGAACAGAAATATTATACATCTAAAATTCCTCAAAATATAAAACTAAATATGTACAACTTTCTATGAAGTATTTATAAATTTTAGAAACAGTTGTTTTGTTATAATTAATAGTGGTGTAAATATCCAAAGCTTATTTGATTTCAAACTGTATACTAGAGCTATATCTTAATCTTTTTATTTGTTTGTCCAGGTATGTGGCTTGAAATGGTCACCAGATCATCAACACTTAGCATCAGGAGGAAATGATAACAGATTGTTTGTTTGGAATGCCACTAGTACCACACCTATGCAGACCCACATGGAACATTTGGCAGCTGTTAAAGCCATTGCCTGGTCACCTCATCAGCATGGTCTTTTAGCTAGTGGTGGAGGCACTGCAGACCGCTGTATACGTTTTTGGAACACACTGACTAATCAGCCTTTACATTGTGTTGATACTGGTTCACAAGTCTGTAACTTAGCTTGGTCCAAGCACTCAAATGAACTGGTACATTAATATTATTTTATACATAATATTAAAGTATATATATGATAAAATTAAACGTATACATAAAACCCATTTTTTTTTTTTATATAAATTTGCTTTGTTTGATTTCTCAGGTCAGTACACATGGCTATTCCCAAAATCAGATATTAGTTTGGAAGTATCCTTCATTGGTGCAGATAGCTAAACTTACTGGCCATTCTTTCCGTGTATTATATTTGGTAGGTACAGCAAATATTGTAGATGTGGAATGATTGATATTCCTGTCCTTGATGTGTTTTCCTAATATTACAAAAAGTGTTTTTGATAATTGCAGGCCATGTCTCCTGATGGTGAGGCTATTGTCACTGGTGCAGGGGATGAAACTTTGAGGTTTTGGAATGTCTTCAGTAAAACTAGATCCACTAAAGTAAGTTGTATTGTATCATTGTATCAAAATAATGTAATGTTTGCTTTGCTGTTGTAGAACATTACTCAGGAAATGTTTGAGTATCTTATATGGGTGTATTATGCAATATTGATGCAAAGACAAAACCATCACAAGAACAAGTAAAGAACTTAAGTCCAGACTGTTCAACAATTTAAACAATTCTTAATATATAAAGGCCCTCAGTCGTATCTCTGTCAATAAATAATTAATGTTGTCACCTTGAAGTCCTAATATCACTAAATAAAATAACAAATTAAACCCCACTGTGATGTCACTAAATGTTAAAGTCTGTCAACTTATAGTGTGTCGCTACACTACCTAATACCTAACACTTGTTTACAAACCTGAGCAGTAGAAAATTTAATCTCTTGAAGATCAAATATAATTCTTCTGTACAAAATTTTTCATATATAAATTTTATGTACTAGAAATTAATTTGAAACATAGTTAAAGGTCAAGGTCTAGTGTTGGTCTTTATAATTTTAATGTTTTAACTGTTCAATCCCTCTCAACCAATAGTTTTCATTCCTGTAATATTTTGAGGAAATAGACGCTTGCTTTTTTCTAACATAAAAACATGAAACACTGATTATAGTCTCAAATAAACACACAAATGAAAACAAAATGAAACAATGTTTAGTCTTAAAGCTGTATTTGTCAGCAAAACTAAGAAGCAGAAACACTGTTGACATAACAAATAAAGTTTTGATATGCCTTACAACAGAGACTTGTGAAGAGTTTTAGAAACAAAATAGTTCATAACTATATCTTATATCTAGTTCCTTTTGAATGTTCTTGTGCTTTCTGTACCATGGTACTCCATGTGATGTGATACTGTTATTGACTTGAGGTTATAGTTTTAACAAAGACATTTAAACATATTTTTTGTTTTTCAGGAATCAAAGTCAGTTTTGAATCTGTTCACACGCATTAGATAAGTCATTCATCCTCCCTGGTACTGCTGAGTTGGGCACAAGGTGCTAACAAGCACAGACTTGATTTGTTCTGAACTCAGTTTGGTTCATTGTTTACATTTCTTTGTTTGGAATGTGTGATGAGTGCAATTAGATGAAACCCAACTTGTCACATTGAGCCGATAGACTAGTGAGAATGTAAGGAGACAATCTATTCATTTGAGTCTATTGACTGGTGGCATTGTATCCAGAAAGAGCTGTGCCAGTCTATTGTGATAATGTTGGAGGAATTTTTTTTTTCTCTGTCACTTGACCATGTTACACATTTCTAGAGGGATCATCATCATCACCTACTTCAGCCACGGGCATATGGGTTGACTACACTGGCTTCCAAGGTAACCACATTGTAACAGAAATGTCTGGATAGTTCAACTTGCTCAACATGAGAAATGACTGAACAGTCTTTAGTAAATTTAGTTTTCATTTGTATTCACCTTGAAATAACTATGACGGATTGATTTCATTTTTCTGAAGTTGTTTTCTTAAAACTTAGTTTCATGTGGGCTCTTGCAATATAGCATATATTTTTTATAGCGACTTACAATTAGCAAATTTCTATAACAAAAAAAAAAACCCATTGTTTTTCTATATGAGACATTTCTTTTTAAATCTGTTGTTACAAGCATGTAGCTTTTAAACTTTGTTTTATTGACTGTTCCAAAAGTTGGTTTTAGTAGTTTCAACACTGCCCTGCAGTGATGTCTGATGAAACCTGGCCTTGTACATACCAGTTTTGTAAATATTCATCTATTTAAATTTAAACATTGTATAATTAATTCTCTTTATTATTATTATTTTGTTATGATTTGTACATCTCCAGATAGGAGAAGGCCATGAAAATGTTTTGTGTCCTGTTGGCACTATCCTGTAAAACTATATTTATTTTCTCTAGCATTCTAAACTTGGACCTGATAGAATATGTTTTGAATTACAATAAACCTATTTAAGAATGTTAGCTACAATGGTTTACTCTCATATCATATAATTCAATAAATAACAACTGGAGTCCTTAGTGAAAGTAACTCTTTTTTTTTATTCTGTATTGGGATGTTAAAAATGTTTCCAGTGAAGTACAACTTCTAGTGTCCTCTAGATCTAAATATTAAACTCTTTATTCCTTGTCTAGACTCAGTTCCTACTGTATGAATATAATCCTTGACAACATGACCTACATTATAAAGATTCATTATAAGATTTTTTTTTAATCTGATATCTTAGTCTCTTCCTGTTGACTGTATTTGTTTGATGTGCTTTAGTCACAACATGGGGAAACTTAGTGGACTTAATGTTCTAGTTGTCTGAGTAGAACAGTCTGGGACAATCCCAGCTGTTGACATGGTAGAGTTAGTTGACAGAGGCATCATGGGATTCATCATTGTTGGACTAGAAGAATGTATTCTTTTTTTTTTTTTTTATATTTCTTTACTGACTGCTTTTCTATGTGTGTAAACTGCAATGTGATTGATTAGAACATTTGATCATTGATAATGATTAAATGTGTATACACAACTTTGCGTTTTGTTTTCTTCAATTCTTATTAAATAACCTTATTTAATCAGGACAAAGAAGTTAAGGTCCTACTATGTGTTTGGTTACATAGATGTATAAATATTTGATAACTTGGTCAGCTGATACTAGTTAGCTGATTATTGAAAGGGTGAACATTAACTACCAAACTATTGCATTAGTCAAAATATCCAACTGCTATTTGAGTTTTGTGGGCCTACAAAAGGATTTGCTCACAATGTCTGCACTGTTGTCTTGTAGTGCAAAGAAAAGTAACAGGTCAGTAAACAGTGGAATGGAACAATGTAGGCAGTTCAATGTTAGAAGCAAAGCAAATGAGTTTCATCCTTTAGGGCTTTTCAAATTCATTGGCCAAAAAGTTTGGGGGTGGAAACATCAATTATAATTGAAGTCATTCCATTCTTAACAAAAAAAATAAATAACTAGAAGAAACATGTAACATAGACCAATTTGTTCAATGTCGTAAAAAACAAACGTGGTCTCCTTTAAATTACAGGTGCAACAGATTCCTTCAAGTAGTGTGACACTTATTGTAAATGGTCTAATTAGTTTTCCACGGTAAATATTCCTGATAAAAACAACCACCACCTAACCATTACCTTTTTTTTTTAAAAAAAAATAATTAAATAAAACAATTAACTTATTAAGCCTATTATTTACATTGAAAACAAAAGGTCCTTGCTTTTAGTGACAAGTCACGCAATTTTTTTTTTATGATCGATTCTGAATGGAGCAGTTCACTTATTTGATGCTCGTTAGGGCTGAAAGTATTTCTTGTGACATCTTTTATCTTAGGTAACTTTTTAAAAATTATTTTCGTTGAAAATGACCGTTGGCTGCTAGTCACAGACACAAGTAGTTAGACTATTCACTGTACAATAAGTGCCGGCGCAAGACCTAAATTTGGTGTTGGAGAGTTATATTTTGCGAGGCCCTCTTGTGTGAAACAAACATATATACATTGTAAATATTATAAATAATAAACACAACAGTCAAATCTATTTATAAAAATGCAATTAAAGCGATACTTAAAAAAAAAAAAAGAACTAAAGAAAAATACATTTTCTGATTCAGCCTTGTCGAAGTCCTCTATAATAGTATCGTAATTGATCAACCTAAGACTTTATTTCAAATGTTAATGAGCCTTCTCTAATTATTGTACAGATTTAATAGTGTTAGTCTAGATCCATTACAAATGTAATTACATGACTGATCCAAACTAATTAATACTATTACACTTAATATAAGCTTTGTTTTTGTTACTTTTGTTTTTCTTTCGCGGCTTTTAAGTAATATGAGGCGCAAGTCCTCTCGACCCCCAGGCAGTGGTCAGTTGCCCACGTCGCTTACGCCTTGCGCCGCCTCTGAGTCCAATGATTAAAGCTGAACAAGTTGAGTATGAATTATTTCTAGAAATATAAATCCCAGTACTTCGTCTGGACCTATTTCATATTTCAAATGAACTTTTATTGATTTTAATTCTTCATAAAGTTCTCGTCCATCTGGTTTTCGGTAGGATCAGTTTTTTTTTTTTTTGTTTTTTTTTACTGTAAATTGAAAGAATGTTTCTGCAAATCTTCGTTGCTTGTATTTTTTTAACTCTACATATTTTGTATGAAATTTTAAAAAAAATGTCTCTATGTTCTTTCAACATCTCAAATCTGCCATTTAATGCTGTATGGCATTGACAAGATTAAATCAAATTGTTTTGGGGGTTATTTGACTGAACAATAATATTTCAATGTAGCAAGTAGGTATGCTCTATTTGAAGGGGAAAAAAAGCTATTATAAACAACCAGTGAGAATGGACCTCATTCACCAATCATAAACAAACAACGTTTAGTCACGTGATAATATTGATAAAACAACGAAAAAAAACTGTCACGTGATAGCCACTGTGTATTAAAATCAGATCGTAATTTGTATAGAAGAGATGGAGAATCACGTGGCTAAATGCTGTTTGTTTACGATTGGTGAATGGGGTTCATTCAGGTCCAGAAATAAGAAAGGAGAAGACTTGGAAGTCCCTCGTGTTTCTACTTCTGAATAGTATTTATTCTAAAACTAACTTCTAAACGCAAAGATGGTCGTTTTTAGATTGTTGCCGTCCTCCCGCTACCGTCAGTGTTAAGGTATTGGTCATCTGTTTCTTTAAATAACGGTTAACGAGCAAGGTGTCATGTGGCCAGCACAACGACCAAACGCCTTTACTTTCCCCAACTAAAGTCAGGTAGCCATTATAGTTGGGTGGACTCAGGGTCACCTTAAAACTCTCGATATTCAAAATCCAAGTTTTCACCGATATTCAAACCAGGACAACCATGTTCGGCTGCCAATCGCTTTACCACTCAGCCACCGCTGGAAATTTTCTAGATGGCACAAAAGAGAATATATTCCACTATCTGGGCCAGCTACTTTTACTCTATTCTCGTCTGTTGGTAAACAAAAACACTGCCCTATATATGTATGAAGAAAAATGTTCAAAAACTTTATTTGTTATCTAAATATTTTTCTAAGAAGAAAACCCACTACAAATCAGACCTCTGGGAGACGACCATTTTTGTGAGATAAAGGGATTAATGTCAAGTTGACGCCACGTGTAGGAAAGGGCCACCCAAATTAGCTGCCAATAAACTAGGATCAATTGCTCCTTGTGTGGTGTGGCAGGGGAGATAACAGTCTTTTCAGCTCAAACGTTTCCCCACCCAATTTTTTTTTTATTCGTTTGTTGTCTCCCTTCAAACTATTTATTGCAGCTTTTTTTTTTTGGGAAGGGGGGGGGGCGGGGCAGGGGAGGAGTATAACTGTCTGCATATTGAAAATAATTTTATGATTGAATATAATGAAATATGCTGAGACATTGTGATGAATCATTTAAAGTTTGTAATTTATTCATTGTTATTCCCCATGAATACGTTAAATATTTAAAAAAAAAAAAAAAAAAAAACATAATTCTCCCCTCCCTTCAACCCAAACCTCAAAATATAATTTCCCCATTGAAGTTTCATTGAACAATACATTTACTTTCCATTCATGCTCCGACATAAATTGGTGTAGCCATTGTATAAGGAAAAATTGGAGCTTCTCCAATGAACACGCACATTTGTAATTTATCATTATTAATTGTCATAATTTCAATGCTTGAGTTAACCACAAAAATATAATACATCCAATAATTAATACAGACAAAACTTCTGCTATACCTGAGTTATGCCAATTTTTCGACTAGCAGAGGAACATATACTTACAGACATACAGACTTCTGCTACTTTCAGGCGGAGTGATTGTTCTTTGGGTTTAAAAATAGATATGTTGTTGATTAGCATTATAAAGAAATTTTGCGGCATTGTTATGACTTCAAAAAGACATTTAGGCTGTAGTTAAATTCTGCCTCCACGAACAAAGAATGAAGTTAAATGAACAAATAGAATTCATGTATTCATTATTTATTTTTAATACAATTGGTCACATAATTTTAGCCAAGTAATATAATGTGTGCTATTAAATGAAGAAAATATTATAAAAACAAACAAACAAAGAAGATGTTATATTAGGGTGTTGGAGTGCATTTAAATATAAAGATTTAAAGATTTAAAAATAAATTTAAAGATCATTTTGCATAACACGTGACCTAATCGAATCAACGGCCGTGTCTGACGAGTGCGAATTAGCTGATGCGGAAATAATAGTCTCAAGGCAGCTGACTCTTGTCAATGTTGTCATGTTGAGTGAGAGCAGACGACGTGATTAGTGCCCTTGTTTGAAGTGCTGTCTACAAAGGGACGAGGCAAACAGTCACCTGGCTGCATCCAGAGACGGCACCGCGTCATCCTAACGTGAAGTGGAGCATGACAATGGAACTTCGCAGTCTTTATGTTTGCCACTGAGGAGAGAGAGAGAGATAGACGGAATGGCTGTGTGGTAGAAATAGAAAGAAAAAAGTGAGAAAGAAATTCTGAAAGAGGGAATGCAGCAGAGAAAAAAGGGAAAGAAAGTGTAAGAGAATGAGAGAGCAGGACATACAACCAGAGAATGATAACAAGTAGAGAGACAGAAATAAAGAGAAACAAAAATAAATTACGACTTCGAGAGACAGGAGGAGTAGAGTGATTAAAAATCCCCCCCCCCCATTTACACACAGATCTCATCCTTTATTTTCACGATTTAGGGAACACATTGATTTGGCTTGCGTCCACTATCCCCTCATATTTTTGTCTCCAATTTTACAAGACCTCTATTCACGTCAGAACTTCATGGAAGAACCTGGGTGGACAAAGATATAAAAAACGGCGCTAACGATTTTCCTATAAATTTTATAGTTGATGTATATTGCTTTGAAAAACATTACTAGCTCCTTGGCCGTTACAGGAAAACTCTAGTTTGACTTTTATAATTTTTCAAATAAGTAAATTTCAATTTGTTTTTGTTTTTTTAACTAGATCTAGATCCAACATCGGTTTTGAAAGGACTATCGCATTCTTAAAAGGATAATAGCGTTCTGCAATTTTCGAATGTGGGCCATTATTGAGTATAATAAATTTTAGAATGATTTTATGCCCCATCTGCTAATGAACATCAAGTTTTGATGACGCAATAAACCTCTTTTCCAATGAAATCTACATACATGCAAAATAATCGCTCTATAAGAAACAAATAATATTTTATCAATGTTGACGTTCTGCTCTATAAATTGCACTTGTCATTGATCTTTGGACTTGTAAACAAGCCTTAGTATAAGTTATATAAAGGGGATATTGTGTTGTTATGCTTTTCTTTGTTAAGCTGTACATTGGTAGGAATATCTTCGCCAAGTTTCTTTCAGATTTACTTTAGGAGTATTGGAGAATGAGAAGTTATGACAGCTTGAGGTGTAGGAATATTGAAGAATGAGAAGTTATGACAGCTTGAGGTGTAGGAATATTGGAGAATGAGAAGTTATGACAGCTTGAGGTGTAGGAATATTGGAGAATGAGAAGTTATGACAAATTGAGGTGTAGGAATATTGGAGAATGAGAAGTTATGACAAATTGAGGTGTAGGAATATTGAAGAATGAGAAGTTATGACAGCTTGAGGTGTAGGAATATTGGAGAATGAGAAGTTATGACAGCTTGAGGTGTAGGAATATTGGAGAATGAGAAGTTATGATAGCTTGAGGTGTAGGAATATTGAAGAATGAGAAGTTATGACAGCTTGAGGTGTAGGAATATTGGAGAATGAGAAGTTATGACAGCTTGAGGTGTAGGAATATTGGAGAATGAGAAGTTATGACAAATTGAGGTGTAGGAATATTGGAGAATGAGAAGTTATGACAGCTTGAGGTGTAGGAATATTGGAGAATGAGAAGTTATGACAGCTTGAGGTGTAGGAATATTGGAGAATGAGAAGTTATGACAGCTTGAGGTGTAGGAATATTGGAGAATGAGAAGTTATGACAGCTTGAGGTGTAGGAATATTGGAGAATGAGAAGTTATGACAGCTTGAGGTGTAGGAGTATTGGAGAATGAGAAGTTATGACAGCTTGAGGTGTAGAGTTTTGATTCTAAAAATAGTTGGTTCGACGGGTCGGAAACATTTCCTTTTTTTTTTCTAACAGTTTATTTTGCATTTATTAAAATTAAGTAATTAAGAAGTGTCCGCTTGTAAATGTAAATGGGCCTACAGCTCCGGATTTACGACAGTGCGACTACCAAGGACCATTCACAAACTCATTAAAATATGCATATAAATATTTTTTTTAGAAGGAAAGTGAGATTTAATTTACAATGACTCTATTTCTTAAATATAGCATGCTTTCATACGTGGATCTTTATTAAAGCTTTTGAAAAAGTGTAGGGGCCTCCACATGCTCAAATCTGGCTCTGTTTCTAAATAACGGTACCTAGTTAGACAGAACCAATGTAGACTATTATAGTTTTAATTTATAAACCTTAAACAGCTTGAATAATCTTCTCTTGTGAACAAATACTCAATATAACGTTAATTACACAGCTTTAACTTGAGATGTTGATCTAATAGTAATGAAGTAAAAATAAACTGCTATTTAAACCTTATCTCACTCAACAAAAAACACGTCTTACTCTTTCATATCTCTAGCTCATTCTCCAAGACCAAAAATTAATGCTCCCTTTCTTCATCATCACCTTGGAAACACACACACACACACTCCATGACAACCAAACACTTTATTTATGAAAACCACACATATAATGATATAGAGATGGCTGGACGAACTTCTTTACTCTTACCAAACGTGAACAACAAATGAATACGATTGGACAATATTTGTATTAATATTTTATTCAGACATTTTATTTCTATAAACATTGATATCTTTGTTCTACATTTAATGAAAGATCTAATCCAACTAGACGTAGATTCATTTCAAAACTTTTGTGTGAATAGAACTGAAGATTTTCACAAGTATTTCCGTCACATTGTTTTGTTTTTGTTCGAAAATGAACAGATGATATTTTTAGCCTTTAGTTTTTTATGCTTAAATTCGCTGGCTCTATTGACCTTATTTGAGTTCATGGCCACTAGTCTCCGTTCGGGCATATCATAGTTTTTAGCAGACGAAATTCGACCGAGTCCAAGAGAGTCCACTTTTGAAGCAGAGGAATCCATGGTTGGTTCGAAACTAAGGACTCTATCTTCGGCAATGTTCTCATCACGGTTTGTGTCGCCCATTCGTTTCCCGGATAGAGTTTCCCCAAAAAGAGACGAACCGTTGAGTTTACTGGACAATTGTTTTAGTTTGCTTATCTCGTCTGATGGTGTCCCCGAGATCTGCACAGCGTCTGCTTCTGCGTGACGTAGTTTTACCCTTAAGTCTTTGTATGGGGCTTTTTTGTTTCCACGAGTTACTGCTGGTGTGGAGCTTTGCTGAGTTTGTTGGTAGTGTAGAACTTTATTTAACAGATCTATGTAACGAATGGCCAGCCTCAGAATTTCATTCTTGCTTAGTTTCTTATCAGGGGGGTGGGTGGGGACAAGTTTTCGCAGTTCGCAGAAAGCTCCATTGACGTTCTGCTGCCGCCATCTTTCTCTTGTGTTCGTGAACACGCGCCGAACCAGTTTACGACTTCCGGTACCCGTGGCACGCGGAGTGTCCCCGGTGTGTTGGTTTAGTAGCATGCTTCCTGTCCTAGGGAAGGAGTCAGACGAGGTTTCTTCGTGTTCCAGGCAGTTTTCTGGGGATGGAATTTTACATCTGCCGTTGAGCCGAGTGCTGAAATAAATGAAAACGTATAGGAGTGTCAAAAACTACTTCAATGTATAGCTAGGGAGGAAGGGCTGGTTTGAATACAAGTAAATCTAATAGTGGCACGCAGACGAGGTAGACAAAACCAAGTTTTAAAACATTAATACGAAATATAGAATTATTTTAAAACAATTTGCTAAGATTCCTATTCATATTTCATATAAACTAATTATGAGTTTTAATTTACGATCTTTTAATGGGGATTTTTTTTACAACTGTTTTTCAAAATTTAATTAAAATGTTTATTTTGCTTAGGTGGCGGGGTCCAGAGTTCCAATCCTGATGAAGACTGGGATTTTTAATTTCGGGATTCATCCAGCTCTAAAGGTTACCTGACATTAGTTGGGGGAAAAGCGAATGCGGTTGTGCTGGCCACATGACACTAATGACCTTTACATTATCTGCTCTCTAATGTCCAATATAAATATGATACTGTCAAATATTACTGATACATAAATTCCAATATAGGCCTAACAATTGATACATAATGTACAATATAACTATGACACCGGTACATAATGTCCAATACAACAATGATACATAATATCCAATGTAACTATGATAAACAATGTGACTACCATACCACTTGTTAGATTGTGAAGACTGGCCACCACACGAATCTGCCTCAGAGGAGCACGTTTTAAGGGACACCAAGTCGTGTGATGTGTAGAGATTGTCTGACATGTAGATGTCATCTGTCATGTACATGTTTACTTCGTCATCATCGTCTTCAACAAACACATCCTCATCCTCAGCACTATCCACAGCATCCCAAGTTTGGTCAGACATTTCTCTGCCGGGAAACGAACCAATAGATTTGATTTGTGCTGGAACAAAAACAGAAACAACAAAACACGTTGAATGATGAGGCGGGAATTGGTTTTGTGCAGGAACGATGGAGGACTCATCTTTAATGAAATGAAATATGTAAAGTCAAACTTATTTGTCTAAACGGAGTTTTTTTTTTTAGGAACTAGAAAACTAGAAAAAAATATTTATCTAGATAAAAAATTGAGCAAGTTTAAATGAATCGAGAATAATTAAAATTTTATTTTAATTCGAACTAAAAATCTATAAAACATTTACAATCGCCCTGATTCAATCCTCCCTAATTCTTACACTTGCCGTGGACGAAAAAATACGAAAATTTAACATGATATCACTTGACTTTGGTCAAAGTTTGGTCTAGGGCACTCTAGGACAAGAACATTGTTTTCATGATCGAAACCGCAGCGATTCAATTTACCACATACAATTATTTATTCACAGTTTCGACCTAATATGTTTTGGAAAGACGACACGATACAAAATGTGCACTTCCTTTTTTTTTAAATTGCTCAAAAAGTTTTTACTTCCTGTTTGCTCAAGGCCTAATTTGAATTCTACACATCTACTCTTCAAGTCTTAAGCATCTGAAGTACTATTTTATTAAGACTATCCTTTGCTAAAAGGAACGCCTGTAACTTATACTAAAAGATTAGATCCTGATGGACATGTAATATACATTTAAAACTAAAGCTCCAATAAATTCGCACAATAAATATGAGGCATATTAATTTAGATTTAAACTATGGGTTTTTTTATAAAGCTTTTCTGGGGGAGGTGGTATTTAAATTTTTATTTACCAAAAAAAAGCAACATAAAGCCTATCAAATTTTCAACATTGTTTTGATAAGCCGAAAAATAGCCAAGAGATTGTAACAAGCATCCCGTTTAGGTTTGGCTGGGTAGAGTAATGATCATTTAATCATTAGTCAGTATCAATGATAAATGCAGTCATGCATCTGGTGTAAATGCTAATATGTTCTATAGCTCTAAAATAAAGCCAAACATTAAATAAGATTGAAGTAAATATTTGGCTGGAAGCCAAACGAAATATTAGTTTATTGTATGGCTGGAAGACGGAACCATATATATTATAACACTGGAAGATTGAATTGAATATATTTTATGGTTGGAAGCTAGAAGCAAATTGTATTGTGTGATTGGAATGTAATAAGACATTTATCATTATTACAGTCCAATCACACAACAATCCAAATTGACGAGCATCCACCGCTGAACTTGAGATACTTTGTAAACATTGGAAATATTTCTATTGTTTAATAATTATTTGAATAAAAACGAACGCACTACATCACTTCTACGTGTAGACCTTAGAATAGAATAATGTATCTGCAACTTCTCTGGCCTTCTTGTTAACAGTTTTCTTGTAAACATTTTTCAAAGATAAAGACAAAATTCTAATTCCATATGTAATGATAAATTCGTACAAGTGCTACTTCTAGTGCTATTAGAGCTTTGAATGAGCTAGGA
Source organism: Biomphalaria glabrata (assembly GCF_947242115.1). Lineage (NCBI taxonomy): Eukaryota > Metazoa > Mollusca > Gastropoda > Planorbidae > Biomphalaria > Biomphalaria glabrata. Next base: position 7,137,045 of record NC_074715.1, read on the forward strand.
AAACCAATGACTTCAGGAATATCTGCTAGAGAAATTCCGAAACTTCGAGTCTTAAGTCAGGGTTTAAAAGAGAAATTCCGTAACTTCGAGTCTTAAGTCAGGGTTTAAGTTCCTAATTAACTCTTTAGCTCCGTAGTAATTTTTCCACGTTTTGACAGAATTGTTCATTTTCAAATGTCAACATTCTACCCTGTTAACATTAGACTTCAATAACATATTTGTTTGTAATTAGATAACGTTACTTTTGGTATAGACTTATAGCATGCTCTTTTTATGTAATACAATTTAAAGTTTATAAAACCAGAAATTAATTTAATTTAATAAGGTCAAATCAACGATGGTATCGTTAATTAGGAGAGAAAGAGTTAACATCCACGACTAGATTAACATCGGGATACGCGTAGACATAGTAATCTTCCTTTTATTTAAAGGCAGGTCTGTAATTTATAAGATAAATAAGATATTGATATACGATAAATAAGATATTGGTCTAAGTTAAATAAGATATTGGATCGAACTTATAATTTTTATACTTTAAGACTCGAAGTTACGGAATTTCTTTTGCAGATATTCCTGAAGTCATTGATCAGATCTCCGACTTAGGATAGACTTTAGATAGGCTAACTTGTAAAGTTTTCTGACAATAAAGCACAACATAACCCTTTACAACTTTAAATAATTCAAGCACAAGTTCTTATCCCGAGAAGTCAACTACAAAATCATCCACTTTAGTTATCAATATACTGTCGTACACATCTCCAATACTAATATAGAGAAGTGGTGAAGAAAACATTTCTAAGTGAAAAATGTATTGACACTGACATATGTACATTGATTTATACAAAAAAAAAATTGTACACATACAATGGCGAGTGCGCATTTAAAATTTAAAGATAAGAGAATGGAGTCAGATTTCAGATTAAAGTTCTGTGCTCACACTTCAAGACGGCAGTCATTGCCCATGTTGTTTCAAGAATAGTATTTCTAACAACTCGCCCGGTAGATATATTTATACAACGTGTAGAGTTGCACTGATGGCTAGGACAGATAAGAATTGTCTATGGGGTTGGTCTTTCAACTCTAGACTGTATTACATCGTATTAGGTACATTGTCTCTATATACGCTAATCTTTTGACTTTATTTCATTGTTTTCAGTAGACTAAGCTTTGCAACTCATTGTTGTATGTTGAATTGCAGCGCTGCACGAGCCCTGCGTCCTTCTTTCGTTGTATTTCCAAAGATGTCCTCCAACGACAGTTAACTTCCATTTTCATGATACAAAGCAGCTGTTTGCAAAGAACAATATTTTGAAAAGGAGAGGCGCAAGTGATCCATGAGTGCCACAAAGATTTAGAGCTATTACATAGTAAAAAATGTCACTAAAAATGGCTTCCTGGTCATCTGTGGTCCAACTTTTGAAAGAATTACTTCCCCAGACGGTATCGTGTTCTGTTTCCTGTACGTCCCACGCTGTGTAAGGTTACTGGACCACAGAGATAGATAGATAGCTGATTCCTTCTGTTGATTCTATGATAAGGAGGTGAGAGTTACCCGCCCACTTGTCAACACATCCATGGGGGTATATATTCTACAAACATGAGATCCACTGGAGGCTGTTTTATTGAATGTCAAGTTATCAGCAGATTTAATTATTTCAATACTGGCTATAGTTTCATGGTACATTAACCTAGAACAGGGGTGGGCACATTTCGGCACGCGGGCCACATGCGGCCCGCCAGAGTCTTTTATGCGGCCCGCGGACTCCTAAAGAATTCAGGTGTTCCCACAGGTTATACATATAAAAATGCAAATATATTTAAAAATAAATCATTCTAAATATCTACATAAATTATAGGAAGTCCTGATTCGTATCACTTATGAGGAAGAGGCTAAAGAAACATTGTCTCTACCAGTGGCGTAGCATCCATGGCGCGAAGGGGTTCAATGAACCCGGGCCCATGACCAATAGAGACCCACAATGGCACTTGGAATCTAGCAAATTCTTATATAATTTACTAAGTATTAATATCTAACATTGAAAAAAAAAATTAACAAAGGGATGTAAACATGATTAACATTGAGACCGATTTCTGCTTGACACTGCAAAACTGCGCTGGAGGACCTAAGTCTAAGTAAGCGTCTCAGAAGTAAATCGAATGTAATGACTCTATTACTTCTAAAATCTAGTACCGACAAAAGAAAGCCTTTTTAAAAATGTACTGATGCATACTTGATATGTTTTTATTTTACCCAAAGTAGGGTAGGGGCCCACCACCATTTTCTTGAACCCGGGCCCATATGTATCTTGCTACGCCACTGGTCTCTACTTGTCTTTCTAAAAAGTTTAAGTTAAACGAAGATCATTCTTATTAGCAATCAAAACTCAGTTTAGTATTTTTTCAATGTCATGAAGAACTGTGTTGAAAGCGTTGGGTTTGTTTGGAGCGAGATGGCGAGTGTAACAACTGATGGAGACCGTGCTTTGACTGAGAAAAATAGAACAATATCCCAACCATAAACTCTTAACGGGAAAGTTTGCGCAAAGCTGCATTGAATATCAAACATATTATTGACCAAATTGTATCAGTAATCAATTATCAAACTTATCAGAGCTAATGAAATTAACTACAGGTAGTTCCTAGAAGTACTTAAAGATTTGGAAACAAAACATTCCGATGTTCGGTACCACAGTGGTATCTGCAGGCCTAGCATGGGTAAGATGGTATTGAGAAGAATATGGTATCTCAACTCCTCAAGGAAGAAATTATGTTCCTTGAAAGACATTGACTGTAACTAATATTTCTAATGAAGCGTGGAAGACAGACTTCACTTTTTACATCGGGAATATTGTAGTGGGTTGTTTCCACATGAAATATGTGCATGTTAAATCTTTTCAAACAAAGCTATCGCATTTCTCAAGGCAAGCAATTGAAAGCAGGCTTTGTTATTTTCCTTTGCTGAAAGGTTAAACTATTTCTAGTGAAATGGCTGAAAAGTACAAGACTTATTTGGATTCCTTGATTGTGAATTCGAAAGCAAATTTTTAGATGTCAAAAGTTTGCTACCAGTTTTAAATACCCTCTGCTTAACATTTGGTGCAGAAGTTGATTCAGCTCCAGAGGACATATCTCCAAGCAAATTATGACCTAAAAGAGAGTTTCCTGTCAGTTCTTCCGCGGAAGTTTTATGGGTGCCAGAGGCAGTATTTCCACACTTTAAAAAAAACTTTGCTGCTAAACTTTCACATTATTCAGGCCCACAGACATCTGTGAACAAGTATTTTTGTCTTGTTTGAAAGTAAACAAGTGTAATCACGGGTCGATGCTGACTGAAAGTTATTTGACAACATTCACAGCATAACAACTAGTAAGCTAGTTCCGCAGTTCCACGAGTGTAAGCAGTCAAATACTTCACATTAAGTACAACTGTACAATTATGGTGAGATATTGTGATATAAAAAAAAAACAACTATAAAAATGTTTCGTAAAATTATTTTCAGAAATGGCTCTTGCTGTAATTCATCACTTGGGAGTGTTAAAAAATGAAATGTAAATGAAAAAAAAAATGAAATTAAAAGATACTACACTCAGCTAGCATATTTTGCTGATTTGTAATTAAATATGTCATATTAATTTATGCGGCCCCAAGTTCCCAAAATTTGTTTAATGCGGCCCTCGATGGAAAAAGGTTGCCCATCCCTGACCTAGAATGAGCTTTTGATGCTTAACATATTTCCTCTAAGGACTAATAACACAGCGCAATATTTTGTTTTTATGCTGCCTGGTATGCTCTTCGGACTGTGGTCACGATGACTCCAAGTTCGAATGCTGCCCTATGCCATCCATGCTGGAAGTTTGGGCTATGACAGCGTTTCTCAACCCTTCGCGAAAACGGCCATTTTTTTTTATTTTTAAAGAATTACTTTCTTTTATAGCTGCATTTTCGTTATCTAGATTTATATTTTCATCGGTGTTCGAGAGGGCTGCATATACATTTACAACAGATTTACAATTAGATTGAAATCCAAATCTACGTGCTTTGAAGATAATTTTAAAGTGTTCTGTACAAACTACTCTTTCTGGAGCTCGTTTTGGAGACGCAGCAGGTCCTCCTCCAGACAGCAAGGGGTATGGGGAAGCATTGAGAGCTCCTCCTCTGCAGCCGGACATAGCTTTTTTTGTTTGTTTGTTTGTTTTTCGTTCTGAGCTTCATACATTCATTCTCTTGGTGTCAACAACCCAGGTGTTCTCAAACTAAGAAGAGTGAGTGTAAGAAGTGAAAGTAAAACGGAATCAGAGGAGCCGTTCTTGAGCTGTTTTTACCAAGTTTATATTAAATCACTCCGTCCGTCTGTTTGGTACAGATTTAAAAGATTTTTTTAAACATAGGTAATTGTCACGGATAAATGTGTGAATGGTCTATTTTTACAAATGCGCGAATGACCGGAAGTGTGTTAGTTGTCAGACAGAAGGAAGGGAGACCTGCGCGTAATATGTGCCATGAAGTAAAATAAAGTTTCTTTGCTTTGATCGAGTTGTCAAGTGTTTGATGTAACTACAGCAGAACACAAGGGCACCTAGACGTAGAGAGAAACTAAGGTAGTTTCTAGAGAAATATATAGATACTAGTCGACCGGCGGCGTAGCATACGCCGCTATTTTGCATAGCAGGTCTTAGGCTACTGCTACCTATGCGACCGCAGTGGGCCCCCTCTTTCAATGGATCCGCGCTAATTCAAGGTGTATAAATTATTAAATTAAACCATTTTATAAATTAAAACAGATTTCCCGCGCCCTCCTGTCGATTTACAAGGAGCTCCTGGAAATCTCCCGAAATTGCAAAATATACGAAAAAGTCCTTAAAATATACGGAAATATATAGAAAAAAAAAGTCATTTTGGGGTGTCATTCAATATGGAAAACACCAATCCTACGCGCGATAAATAAAAACGTCATTATGCATTAGCAGTAATTGTGTAATAAGGTGAAAGAAGCTTCTCGCGCTTCAAACTAATGAAGAATTACTTGAGATCAACAATTCTCAGATAGATTGAAACATTTGGTGATTCTTGCTATTGAGCGGGATCTATGTAGGAAACAGAATTATTATGATATGGCAGGGCAGCCTTAGGCCACTGCAACCTATGCCACCGCAGTGGGCCCCGCACTTTCATAGGATTTGCTCTAATTCAAGGTGTATAAATTATTAAATGAAACCATTTTATAACTTAAAAGAGATTTCCAGCGCATTCCTGTCGATTTACCAGGAGCTCCTGGAAATCTCACGAAATCGCAAAATATAGAAAAAAGTCCTTAAAATACACGGAAATATATACACAAAAGTTGTCATTTTGGGGTGTCATTCAATATGGAAAACGACAATCTTACGCGCGGCATTATGCATCAGCCTTAATAGTGTAATCTGGTGAAAGAAGCTTCTCGCGCCTCAACTAATGAAGAATTACTTGAGGTTAACAATTCTCAAAGATAGATTGAAAAATTTGATAATTCTTGCTATTAAGCGTGATCTATGTAGGAAACATAATTATTATGATATACTGTATGACTTTGCTACACGCAAGGCTCGTAAAGTAATTCTGTACGTAGTAAAAATTTTCTAATACAAACTCTTAAATTTAACTTTTTATCCGCTTCCCTACCCAAACTTGGCCCCGCGAAATCCGTTTCGCATAGGGCCCCACAATGGTTAAGTCCGGCCCTGCTTTATATATATATATATATATATATATATATATATATATATATATATATATATATATATATATATATATATATATATATATATAATTATACATAGTGTATTACTTAGATTAGTTCCTAGTCCAAACCTCCCGCAGGAGAAAGGGGGATGGGAGCGGGCAGGGTTTGATAAATTTAAACGACAGTCAATCGCGCAGTCAGTCATCTGTAGTGTGAATACTACTCTTGTTTTCTTGTGGACTATTTGCAGAAATAAGAGAGTGATCTTTCCTTTACTTCTCGTCCAAACTCTTGAGGGAAGAAGAAAATTATATATATAGATAGATTGAGAATAGTTGTAAATGCAAAGTTGTTTCCCTTAGATAAATGTATTTTTATTTTTATTCATATTTGACACGGGGAGATTTGAAAAAGAAGTCTGGATGCTTGAAGTAATGTTGAGATGTGGAGCTAGTCGCGTGGCTGCTGACCTATCTATTAGAATCTCGTCAAGACTCGTGTTACAACACTTGCAGACAACCTGGGCCACCATGTTGTTTCAAATAATACACGCTTTTTTCTACACTTGTTAATAGAAGGAAGAGAGGAGGAGAGAGTGAGAGAGGGAAACAGAAAAGTAATGGGGTAATAAAGAGAGGGGAAAAGAGAGAGAAAAAGAGTGAGAGAGAGAGAGAGAGAGAGAAGGAAACAGAGAACTGTAAATTAAAGAGAGAAAGAGAGAGAGACTGAGAGAGAGGGAGAGAGAACTGGTAAGTACCGAGAGAGAGAGGGATGGAGAATTACAGAGAAAAGATAGAGATGAAGAGATAGATAGAGTTTAAAGTTGAAACGTATCTGAACTACATAACATGTTCCTCCGTCAAGAGTGCACTACACCCAGAAGGTAAAACATGTTCCTCCGTCAAGAGTGCACTACACCCAGAAGGTAAAACATGTTCCTCCGTCAAGAGTGCACTACACCCAGAAGGTAAAACATGTTCCTCCGTCAAGAGTGCACTACACCCAGAAGGTAAAACATGTTCCTCCGTCAAGAGTGCACTACACCCAGAAGGTAAAACATGTTCCTCCGTCAAGAGTGGACTACACCTAGAAGGTAAAACATGTTCCTCCGTCAAGAGTGCACTACACCCAGAAGGTAAAACATGTTCCTCCGTCAAGAGTGCACTACACACAGAAGGTAAAACATGTTCCTCCGTCAAGAGTGCACTACACCCAGAAGGTAAAACATGTTCCTCCGTCAAGAGTGCACTACACCCAGAAGGTAAAACATGTTCCTCCGTCAAGAGTGCACTACACCTAGAAGGTAAAACATGTTGTCATTAAAAAGTCAGGTGTAGAGGGCAACCTATGAAGTCAAAGTAACATTAATCTTATTTGTTCGAAAGAGAAACTATTTCACAATGGTCAAAATAAAACGCTGCAGTTTCTATTAATCCGACCCACCACCCGCAATCTCCCATTAAAACAACATCAACCAGTCCGGTCCGCCTCTGAGTACAGCTACACAACATGAACGCTCAAGCTGTGCGCTTAAATTTCTTGAATCGTTTCGGACCTGAACAAAGCAGTTCTTTCTTCTCCCCTTTTCTAATCCTTCATCTACATCTGATGTCCAAGCAACTTATAAGTGTAACTGACCTAGATACACAGCAGATAACAAGTGAACGTTGTGCGCCTATGTCTAGCCAGTCAACGTTGGGAGTGGAGGGGGGGATTCTTAGAAAGAAAGAAAATCGGAACACCAAGATTCATTAGAAGAGTAGATCCGAACAAAATTTCGTGTTGACAAAACCTAAGGGAACACGACAAAATGATTGAGAGATGTGCAAGGTACCACCCTCGGATCACATCCGGCTCGTGACTCAGTGCTATACCGGTCCCTTAAATCACAAGGAAACTCCAGAGGTATGATTCTATTGGTTTCTGCTACTTTGAGGCGCAGATAAGGCACGTGACTCTGGGGAAATTATTTAGCAGTCAGACAAAAAAAAGATTGACACCGCGAATTGATTATTATTTTTTGTTACAAAGTTTATATCAGCTCAATCTGTCTGGTAAAAAGTGTGTACATATTATTTCTCCCACAACCATTCTCGCATCAAGTTGAAACTCTTAACAATTATTTATTGTACGATTCAATTTTTAAAAATAAAAAAAATAAAAATTTGTCAATTAATGATTTTGTTTGATATCGAATAAGGGAAATAACTTCTACATTATTGAGAGATATAGTTGTAAGTGGGGAGTTCTTTCACTTAAATAAACTTTTTTTTTTTTAAAGGATTTAAAAAATATATTATTCTTGATTTTGAATAGCTTTGAAATAGCGTAACTTTCATGCTTATAAGAATGCTCAGAGCGCTATGGTCCAATCTCTTTTGTCGACCAGTTCGAAAAAGGGGTATCTGGGAGAAGGTTTTCCGTGCTGCCTTTAGGCACTCAGTAAACACAACTCTGCTCGAGTCGGGTGTCGAGCCTTGAGCCCTTGAATAGGTAGCCAAGCCAAACTCAAGGCTACATAGCCTCTCGGCCACACACAATTCTAGCAGGTTCTCTTGAACGTTGAGAAACAAAACCAGACAGAAGTGTAAGTATACTTGTCATTGAACTACAAAGATGTATTTAACTTTCTTTCACGACCTACTACTATACTACTGCTATACTGTAATATATACTAGAGACGATTTGTCAGTGCCTACTACCAACTTTTCGTCATAGTAACGAAAAAATGAATCTTAAAATTTGACATCATTTTATTTTACTTAAACTTTAGAAAGATTACTTCATTAATTATTGAATTCCTTTTATTTTACCTTTAGAGCCATCTGACCTATAGGATTTGAAAAAATTAAATTTTATTTTTTCTTATTACAGAGTATCAGTACTTCATTATTACAAGTAAGGGTGCCAATGACCTTATTTCAATTGCTTTCTTGTATGAACGATCTAGCAAATGATTTTACAAGGACATGAAGACTGGAACTTTATATATACATAAGTTAAGCTCCCTTTCAGACCTTGTGATCATGGCGCAGGTGATGTTAAGGTCATCTGTTTCTTTGGCCAACGGTGTCATGTGGCCAGCACAACGACCATCACCTTTACTTTCGCCAACTAAAGTCAAGTACACATTAGAGTTCGGTAGACTCATGGGGCTCTAAAAACCCCAAAATTCATCATCGCAATCTTCACGAGATTTGAACCCAGGACCCCAAATTCCTAAGCCACCGAGCCCACTATATATACATAAGGCAGTGCGCTAAATGTTAGTGCAGGTATATTTATTTATTTATAGCCGGATATGATCCGCAGCCCGCGGCCCTTAGTTTGTATATCACTAATTTAGCGCGAAGTTCCCCTACATTTTAGCCGACATATTGATATCTAATATAAAATACTGTGATTTGTTAAAAAGCTTCGTTCTTTAATAGAAATAAATTAAGGTATTTAAAAAAAAATTTTTAGGTTTTTCCGGATGTGGGAAGGACGACCTGAATTCTAACTTCTCAGGCTTCTCAAGCCAACGCGGTAACCACTCTGCTAGCGAAGAGTCTATGAACATGGAAGATTGTATAGTTATCTATTGTTTCTATTTCATGTTTGTGTTCACTAAGCCTCAGACGGCAGCCTAATATAAAGGTAATACAGCTTATACCACCATTTCAGTCAATAACTATGTCTTTCCCTTGTTTGAGATACCAAACAAAGTAATTTATTACCAATCATTAAATTACTAATTTGTTTATTATTATTATTATTGATTCTTGTGTAACAGAAATAACTGTGCAAAATCTCAACTTGATTCGAGATTGGGTGTCCGAGAAATAACGTGTACAAACTTTTGGCCAGACAGACACACAGAAAGACAGACAGAGTTGATATAAGCTTTGTAAAAATAGTGTTCGCTTTTAGAAAAAGAAACTCATTGCATCTTTTTTGAGTATAACATGCCAAATGTTCCATAAAGAGTTTTTTTTTAAATAGAATAAACGTACAGACGGAAGGACAGACGGAAAACATGAAATCAATTAAGGCTTTTCCTTTGATTCTACTATAGATATATCTATATAAAGACTAAATCTAGTTATTATACATAAATTTAAAAACAAACTATGAAGACTCTACTCTAGAACACTTTAGTCTATCGTACGACACGCACTACAAATTGAGCAGGGGACGTCACAAGTGGCCCGCTAAGTGGATGACCACTGAGATACAAGACATTGATTGCTTGTTTCTTTGTTTCACGGATTGCATGTCTCTTTGTTTCACCGATTGCTTGTTTCTTTGTTTAACTTATTTCTTGTATCTTCGCCTCTTTGTTTTACGGATCGCATGTCTCTTAGTTTCACTGATTGCTTCTTTCTTCGTGCCTTTGTTTCACTGATTGCTTGTCTCTTTGTTTCACGTTAAGGTTAGGTGTGGGGTGGGTTAGGTCTGGGGTGGGTTAGGTTTGGCTCTAACTATCACTAATATAGTTTTAATCTTTCAAATGAGCATCCATGTTATAAACTTATCCAAATATTTATTTCTGTGTTTTTGTTTTATAAAGAACACGATTTTAGGACGTTCCTCGTGAAAAACATGGTCATTTTGCTGGCCACATAACTTTATAGAATCATGATACCGATTAACTAACATGTCTGCCTTATAGGTCCTAAAATGATACTTTGCAATAGTAAACCGAGGGGAGAAAGGGTTAAAATGAAATGCCCTATTAATTTCATATTCGGCATTTATGTGAAGGAAGAGCAGTCCAAATAAATATGTTATGTCCAAAGACCGAAAAAGGTCAAAGTGGAAGCTGGTCGGCCAAATGGGGAAACGCCAAATATGGCTTCAAGTTGAACGGCCATGACCATTTAGGAATTCGTCCATCCAGTTTATGAAATAGCATGGGGGCCAAAGTCGTCAAAAATGTCATGAGCCGGTTTTCTATTTGTTTTTTTATTGTACGTGCTCTAGATTTATCGTGTGTTGCGCTGGCCGCCGCTCAGTGAGTGTGAAGACGCGACAGTTCATAGTGATTCCAATTTGAGCAGTCCTCGTGCAAAATAAAAAAAAATCATTACTGGAATACAGTTGTTTTGCTATGCAGATTCATAAATTAGGGAATTAAATCTCTCATTTTAAATCTGATTTTTTTAAAAATCCTCTTAGCCCCCTGAATTAGCAGACTATCGACTTCTTATTCTGGATGTCTTTGTTTATTATGACATAGTTTGCAAATTCTTTGACCCCCATAACTCACGTCTGCTTCAGTTCTTACTCCTGACTTTGCTTGAACCTTTCCGCAGGATACACCAAGAATAAGCTGGACTAAAAACCCAAATGTTAATGATGCGTGCTAGTAATGGGTTTGGGTTAAAATTTGGGGCTAGCTCAGCGGTTAGGGTAACTTATAGTTTGCATGCACTTTGATGATTTTAAATAAATTTTCTATTTAATTTTATAAAAACATTTGAGATTGTGAAAAGGTTTTTATCTTCTGCCCAGTCGCTCTCACTCTGTATCTCATTCTCCATCTCTGTCTCTCTTTCTCTTCTGTCCGTCTCCTCTTCTCTCCTCTCTCGGTAGGTGTTAGAGATTTATATAAACAAATGTTATCTGGAGCGCTATGACGCGCCGTGATGCTAGTTCGCGCGGTGACTATTTTATGTAGATCTCCACTCTTTCCCTGACTAGAGAGTTCTTCTAATTAGTTTACATAGTCATATCATTGACCGCTCCCCTAGTGTCACTGGCGCGTGCAAAGAAAACAATAAAATAGGCACAGCGGGTTTCAACGGGGGTCGAGGCAGTATACAAGAAAGTACACAAAATAAAAAAGAAGCTAACACCCTGCTGGCTTTTACCCTCAGTACCAGTGCCGTGTCACTGTATAAGAAACTGTTAAGCTACACTAGTTCTTATGGAAATAATGTAACGAAGAACTAAAAGAATTTGGAGAAGTATTCGAAAAGATTACGATTAATAAGAAAACTGTCCACGTTTAATGTTAGCGAAAAGGCCTTGGCTATGTTTTATCACGCTCACATCTGCAATATTTTAAGTTTCAATATCTGAGCATTAAAAATAAAAATAAACTTTATAGAATCCTAAATGCTGCTGGCAAAATCATTGGCAAAAAACAAACCCCATTTGGGCAGTTGTTTGAGACAAACATCTCTAAAAAAGCTAACAAGATCCTCGAAATAAAGAATCACCCTTTGTGTCAGGATTTTGTTATTTTACCATCACAAAAGAGATACAAGACACCGATAGCAAAGACAAACAGACACAAACACTCTTTTGTTCCCCTGGCAATCAAATCATTAAATAAGAACAATCTGGTATAAACTTTGTCACATGTAAATTATGAGTGAGTCTGGTGTGAATGTACACTTTGGTTTCTTATAGTTACAATGTTTTTTGTTTGGTGTAATGCACAAATTGTAAGACAAATTTCCTTACGGATAATAAAGATTATTATTATTATTATAAAAAAATGATTTTACGTTTTTGGCATTCGTTTGTTCGGTTTGTTCAACGTTTCTATATATGATTGGTGTAGTAAAAAAGTAAAGTTCTCCTTTCAGACCTTGCGGTCTATAGGGCAGATATGAGATCTGTTTCTGGGACCCACGGTTTACGAGTACAACGACCAACCACCTTTACTTTCTCCCAACTAATGTCAAGAACCCATTATAGCTAGGGGAACTCAGAGACGCCATAAGATCCCGAAATTAAAAAGAACTGAGATTTGAACCCTGGACCTTCGGTTCGGAAGTCAAGCGCTATACCGCTCAGCCAACGCGTCTCCATATGGTTGATATGCTGCTATGATTATTTGTGTTTGTATTATGTTTTTTTCAATAACATCAGGAACTGATTCAACTTTTTATTTTCACAATTTTTGTCCCCTTATTACTTCTGACACACGTGAGTCCCGTGTCACGTGCCAAATCATTGCCAAAAAAAAAAAAAAAGTTGAGTTTAATGGGACTAAACCTATGTGGTCAGGACTTGCGATCGTGATGTTATTGAAACAAACATAATACAAACACGAATAATCATTTAAATAGCAGCATACCAACCATATGGAGACGCGGTGGCTGAGCGGGCAGGATAGCATTGAGACATGAGCCGGATAAGGCCCGAGAGCGTGTAATGAGCAACACTGTCGAAAGGATATTTATACCTCGTACGGTAGAGCTTAATGAAAGTCAGCTACTTTAATAGTGAGATTTTCTGCTTATAAACAGGTGAATGGGTCTAGCTTTGAAAAGAAAAGCTACAGTTGAACAAGTTTTTAAAAACAAAATCAATTTCTACTTTAATATTGTAATATCAATTAAATATTCATATTTTGCCATTAATTTTCCTGTAAAAGAACTAAAAAAAAAAAAAGTTTTGAAAAATGAGGATTTTCGGCTTCTTTAATACAGAAGCCGAAATGAAAACATCTTAATCCGTTGTTAAATTGTAACATGTATAAACAACTATTTTATGAGATGACTATTATAAATAATATCATACAGGGATGAAATAGCTGCACTAGATGATTTATTCTTTCCACACAACACATAACAAAAAATCTGTTGAATCTATTATATAAAGAAGAAAGTAAGGCGTATGTATGTATGTGTGTATGTGTGTGTATGTATGAATGTATGTATGTATGTATGTATGTATGTATGTGTGTTTGTATGTATGTATGTCCCGAATAAAAAATCAAAATCGTTTGACCAATCTTGATAAAATTTGGCATAAATGTTCCATAGATCATGGCGGAGACCGTAGTGTATGTTTAATGTCCCATCCACAACTTATAGACAAAAAAGTACCTACTAGTACCTACTATTAAACAACAAAACTTTAAAACAAATCGGGTAAGCCGTCTTCACAGTATTTTATATTTAATATGAATATGTCAGCTAAACGGGTAAACCCATTTTCACACTCTACTTTCATTTTCGTTGCAAAATTATATTTAAAAAATGTCAAGGTAACATTCCCCATCAGATATACCCCAAATTAAGGCCTGCAGCCCGCGGGTCATATCCGGAAAGTAATTAATAAAGTTATCTTTCTGAAATGTAAATACACGTGTTGTCACGCAGTACGAGTTTATGTGTGAAATTTCAACTCGATAAGGACAAAGAGAAGTCAAAATAAATTCTTACATTTGTGCACTTTTTGTTAGTGTTTTTGACCCTGTGATTCCTATGAAGGAACTAAAAGTAAGACTGAGAAAACGCAGAAAACGGAGAAACGTGTCAAATGTAATTAACTCTTTCTCTCCTAACTGACGATACCAACGTTGATTCCACCAGAATGTGGTAAATAATTACGGAGAGAAAGTGTTAAAGAAACTAAAATGGACGAGTTAACTGTTTGTAAGAAACATTTCTTTTCAGTGTATGAATTGTATTTATTTTCTATTTCTATTATTTGTTTTTACTATTTTATTTAAATTATTGTAGCTCTAGTTAGACATAAGAAAATATGAGTTCATTTAAAATACCGTATCTGACAAGAATTCTTCACATTTTTTTCTATCTAGGTTTTGCTGATTTAAAAGAGACTGCAAATCTGGAGAGGAGAATCCCAGCAATGGAGTTGTGTGCTGCAGAAACATCCTAGGTATCATTTGCAAAGACCGCACCAGGAGTGAAGAGATTAGAAACATGATTAATACAGCAATAGGACTCCACTATGACCTGGCTAACTAAAAACAACCTCAAGCTTAAACTCTATGGCCATATAACAAAATCGTCAAGGCTCTTTAGGGAACAGTACCAGGAAAAAGAAGAAGAGGCAGACAGAGGAAGCGATGGGAAGACAACATTAAAGAAAGGAAAGGTCTTTCATTGAAAGATAGTCTATCTAAGGCAAAAGACAAGAGGACTGGAGAAAGATGGGCAAAAGATCTTGTGTGGATCCGAAAAGGTTCAACAAACTAAGGGAAAGCTGAAGGTGACTTTAAAAAAATAAGTTTTCATTGTGTCAAGAATCAGCAGAGTACATGGTAAGAATTGTCTCGCAGAGGCGGCCTTAGCAGTAGGTGGGGCCCCGGTCGAGTGTTATACGTGGGCCCGTGAGCCGTAAGCCTCTAATGATGTAGACCTTATTATTGGTACAAGACGGAGAACTTTAGGTAGGTATACAGCATACAGTATTTCGAAACCAAATACAATATAAGAGCTTTCATGAAATTTGAATAATTCTAATTATGACAACTGGTTTCGTTTTCGAAGCTGACGGTGACAAGGGAATATCCTATCGCTGCCCCCCCTCCCCTTAGGCGTGTGGCCTGGGGCGGTTGCTCAACTTACTATCTCCCATGGCCGCGACATTAATACAAAGAGATAGGGCTCTTTAACATATGTTACACTTTTATAATCTTGAGCTTCAGAAAATCATTCTACCGGCGTCTACAACGCATTTTTTACTAGCACCTCCCCAACGATTTCTTGCACATTCAGGATATAAATAGAGACATTTACAGAAACTGTTCATTTATTTATTTGCTAATTTTAGCTTAAATAATTTTTTAGTGTTTTTAGTATTTATTTATGTCTATGGTTCAAGAAGTCGAAACGGAAAACGAATTGGAATTTAATTTAAAACAACAACAACAACAACAAGACTGTTACAAGACATAATTAAAGAAAACATTAATAGACGTCTGCGTAAATTAATTAAACTAAATCTAGTGCTTAATATCAATAGTGAAAATTTATTGTGTCACCATAAACAAAATAAATTATTTTCTTATAATTGAGATTTTCGTAAAATGAAGATAAAACTAAACATCTTTTGTGTAGCCAGTGTACAGAATGCGGAATAATTGATAAACTTTACAATATTAGAAACAGTATATATATAAATATATAAATATAGTTTACCACCCCATATATAATATTTTTTTTTGCACTTTGTAGCACTGTACAATCAATAAAACAAGGTTACAAAGTGGTCCACCAAGCAGGTAAAAGGCAGGTTTCAATATTTTCAGAAAGAATGAAATTCTATCAAAGGCAAATGACATAGAAGAATGGAGAAAGAAGGTTGGCAGATCTTGTGTGGTACCCCAACGGTCCAGCAGACCAAGGAATAGGTGAAAGTGAAGGAGTTAGACGTTAACCTGGCCAAGCTAATGTCATATAACGATTGTCTAATTGATCTAATTGTTACGTAAAGTGTTAAAAAAAAAAAGGAAAAAAAAAAAAAAAAAAAGAGAGCGGCTAGTATTCAATAGCTAGGGTGGCTTATCGCAGTTCACGCTATAATATGTTGTTTTAAATTATGTTTACTTATATGCATACTAAATAAAAAATGTTCTCTGTAAAAATGAAAGATAAACATTTTTTTTTAATGTAGTAGTTAAATATGACAGAAATTACTTAGCAATATAATTTCAGAAACAAATATTTTTTTAAAAAAATCTAAAACCGTTTGCATACATATGTTATGAATATGGTAAATAGTCGTCTCCATTACTAAATAGCCTCCCGTATTTGTTACTATTAACTCTTCTCTCCGTAATTATTTACCACATTGTGGTGGAATCAACGCTGGTATCAACGTTGGTATCGTCAGTTAGGAGAGAAAGAATTAATAGTGAATGATTGTAAAAATGGTGTATTTTTATTAAAAAAATACTGCTTGCATAGTTGATTTTAAAAATTGTTTTTTGCTATCAGAAGAGAAAAAAAGTAGCTGTTGCATCAGAACTTTGAATGGTCTAAATTCTAAATTATCATGATGTCGGATATTCAATATCTTTTCTAGTTTACGAGATCTAAACGGGACGGACAGACAGACCACACAAAACTATTAGCGTCTATTCCCCTTTCGGGGGCCGCTAACAATAAAAATTAAATAAAGACCAGAAAACAGCCTTCGTATTACTAGTGATATCTCCCATAAAAAGAGTTAGATCTATGGCTAGGTTGTTGTTTTTTAAGTAAACAAGCATTTGTTTAAGATACAATATTTATCATGTATTTCCTTTTCGTACGACACAAAATATTTCAAATACTTTTAGTGAAATATACGTGCGTTGTGAACTATCCTTAACCCTTTTTTTTTTTCGCATCGAAGACTTTACTTATTTAAATAAAAGTTCTTCCATCTTTATAATTTATATTCACAAACTTAAAAAAAACAAAACAATTGAGTAAACTTGGCTGCAAGACAAATTAAAACTTACCCAGTGCCTTCGAGAAACTATTTTGTCTTGGTGCAAAGTGTTGATGTGACACCGTACACAGCGATGTTTCACTGGCAGACGAAGTCGGTGATTTAGTATCGCGTGCCACCAGCCAACTCGTCCTCTCTCCTGCCCCACACTCAAGTACCGCTCACTTGAGACCACTTTCGTTTGATTCGATAATGCGCTAGAACAGAACTAGTGTCGAACGGACTCAGGGGCGGAGTAAACTGCGGGAAGAAGGGGGGCTGGGGCGGTTCCATTTTACAAACCATGTTATCATTCTAAAGTAAGCACCCCACAGTAATTTTCCTCTTTGTTCTCGTATTAATAAATACTTGCAGTATTATACGAAGAGAGAATGTAAAATTATAATAAACTTAACATAAATATAACCTGCAAAATATAACGGAACCAGATTTTCAGTAATTATTCCAAGTTTTTCTAAAGATATAATCGTGAAAGACGGACAGACAGACCTCATAAAATGTATAGAGCTGCAGTCGTGGATGTATAAACAGCGTATAACTGAACACAGTGTAATAGCATTTATTTAAATAGGCCTATTATTAAAAAAGGAGCTACATTATCGACTCTCTCTCTGTCTTTCTCTGTCTGTCTGTAACTCACTCTCTCTCTGTCTGTCTCTTTCTCTCTCTGTCTGTCTGTCTGTCTCTCTCTGTCTGTCTGTCTCTCGCTGTCTGTCTGTCTCTGTCTGTCTGTCTGTCTCTCTCAATCTCTCTCTCTGTCTCTCTGTCTTTCTCTCTCAGTCTGTCTCTCTCAATCTGACTCTCTCTCTCTGTCTCTCTCTGTGCCTGTCTGTCGCTCTCTCTGTCTGTCTCTGTCTGTCTGTCTCTCTCTGTCTGTCTGTCTCTCTCAATCTCTCTCTGTCTCTCTGTCTTTCTCTCTCAGTCTGTCTCTCTCAATCTGACTCTCTCTCTCTCTGTCTCTCTCTGTGCCTGTCTGTCGCTCTCTCTATCTGTCTGTCTCTGTCTGTCTGTCTCTCTCTGTCTATCTGTCTCTCTCTGTCTGTCTGTCTCTCTCAATCTCTCTCTGTCTCTCTGTCTTTCTCTCTCAGTCTGTCTCTCTCAATCTGACTCTCTCTCTCTCTGTCTCTCTCTGTGCCTGTCTGTCGCTCTCTCTATCTGTCTCTGTCTGTCTGTCTGTCTCTCTCTGTCTGTCTGTCTCTATCTGTCTGTCTGTCTCTCTCAATCTCTCTCTGTCTCTCTGTCTTTCTCTCTCAGTCTGTCTCTCTCAATCTGACTCTCTCTCTCTCTGTCTCTCTCTGTGCCTGTCTGTCGCTCTCTCTGTCTGTCTGTCTCTCTCTGTCCATCTCTGTCTGTCTGTCTGTCTCTCTCTATACAGAGGAAGCATTATAGTTTTATTGAAAAATAAAGAGAAAAACAAATGATCAGTAGGTGATACTAGAAATTACTAGATACTAGAATTCACGGGCCTAAAGCGTATGTGACTATATTAAGTAGGGAGTTATAGATCAGATAAAAAGAGAGAGAAAAAGAAGGAAAGAGAAAAAAAGAATTTTCACAGTAAGAGATACATTAAATCACTAAAAATACACAAAATCACTAAAAATACACTAAATCGCTAAAAAGTTTGTTACGGCTTAGCCTGTGTGTAAGCTTATTGCATGTCTATAAAAAGATGAAATAATGTATTACATCTCTGAATCGTGTGTGTATTTGTCTATAAAATGGACCTCATTCACCAAAACGAACAGTCATGTGATAATATTGATAAAACAATGAAAAAAAAACTGTCACGTGATAACCATTGTTGTTTAAAGTTAGATAGTAATCTGTATAAAAGAGATAGAGAAGCTCGTGACTCACTGTTGTTTTGGTGAAAGATTAATAATAGAAGAGGAATAAAAAAAAAATCAAAATCTAAAAATTGTGAATTTCTGATCATCATTATTACTACAATACAAAACGAACCGGAATTGATGCGTCCACTTTCTAAGAAAGACAACTGTACAGGATTTGACTCTAAGGAAATAACAGTTCAAAGGAGATAGAATCTTTGGTAACACTTCACACGTTTTTTTAATTATTTTTAGGGTTTGATTTATTTGATTAATAGTCACGTTATGTGACTCAAGTCGTCTACATCCTCCCTATGCACGTGCCCAACCTATGCCCGTGCCCAACCTATGCTCCCTATGTCACCATTCTCCTCACCATCCTTCCTATGCACGTGCCCAATCTATGCACGTGCCCAACCTATGTCCGTGCCCAACCTATGCACGTGCCCAACCTATGTCCGTGCCCAACCTATGTCCGTGCCCAACCTATGTCCGTGCCCAATCTATGCACGTGCCCAACCTATGTCCGTGCCCAACCTATGCTCCCTATGTCACCATTCTCCTCACCATCCTCCCTATGCACGTGCCCAACCTATGCACGTGCCCAACCTATGCCCGTGCCCAACCTATGTCCGTGCCCAACCTATGCACGTGCCCAACCTATGCTCCCTATGTCACCATTCTCCTCACCATCCGCCCTGTGCGCGTGCGCAACCTCTTCTCCATCATGTGCTCGTCCCAACCTACACTCCTCCACCCAACCTACGTTACATTAAATTTTCTATTATTGTATGTTAATGTATGATTTACTTTACCTAAACCTAAAATTTATCATACTTCGTGCCTATCTTAATTTTCATTATTTGGTTTCCAAACATATCAGAGGCTCTAATTTATATTCCAAGATAGGTCTGCAATATTCCAATATAAAAATAATGAAATGTACTATGTATAACACAATAACATTGTAATTGCTATAGAAGTGTTTCTCAAACTTTTGCCGGTGTTGCCCCTCCCCTAAGCTTCATTTTAGCTTCGAAAAATACTATGTGTATTTTTTTAAATTTCTTTTTACGAAGAAAATTCCTAAGAAGTAGTAATGACGAACATATTGATTAAGCAGACATGTAGGACCCTTGCTTGATTCATATTTACTTCACAGAATATGCGTTCTTTACTAAGAATTTTTGTTTCTGAATTTTCGTTGTGGGTACATTAATTGAATCACTCAGGCCTCACTGAGTTTCCGAAAATATTTCATGCTGAGATTAAATGAGATTAAGAACATATATGGTATTTTCTGTTGTTTATGCAGCAATAGAAAAGATCTGGGAATCCAGATGTAATTTGAAAATTAAATTAAATTAATTCGGTTTATTGAAAAAAAAAGGGAAACTTCTATATACTTACAAACTATCAGGCTAATACCAGAAGACTAAACAAGCAACAGAGAAATAATACTTAAAAAAAAACACAAAGCTAATATAAGGGAAAGAACCACTAATTACTGCCACTTATTTGGAAATTACAGTATTTAGCTCCCTTTCTGATATATAAAATAAAATAAATTAATTAGTTCTAAATGGTTAGCTAATTGATTAATTTTTGGATTGATTCGTGAATTGTCATTGACTATGAATAATTATGCAAAATTTCAACTTGATCCCAGAGTGGGAATTGGGAGAAAAAAAACTTATCAAAACGTATAAAGGGGCCTAAATCCATGAAAAAAAAACTTATCAAAATGTATAAAGGGGCCTAAATCCATGAAAAAAAAAATCAAAACGTAAAAAAATGCCTAAATCCATGAAAAAAAAAACTTATCAAAATGCATAAAGAGGCCTAAATCCATGAAAAAAAAACTTATCAAAATGTATAAAGGGGCCTAAATCCATGAAAAAAAAAGTATCAAGACGTAAAAGGGGGCATAAATCCATGAAAAGAAAAAAACGTGTCAAAACGTAAAAAAGGGCCTAAATCCTTATATATGTACATATATTTAAAAATGCCCAAATGGTTCCGACTGCTCAAAATCAAAACATTTAAAGATTTCGAGAGAATACAGGAGCTGGCATTCTTGTAATTGACCAAGTGAGGAAAGACCAAAAAAAAAATTGATTGATACTGACAACTATTCAGATCTTTACACACAAAAAGTAGCAGCAGTGTATAGCATCTGAACAGATCGTCCAGTGAACGATCCCGTGACTTGTGACTTAGATTTTCCACGTTTCTATTTAGGGTCAGCTAGCGATTGGAAATTGACCATCTGTCCAGTTTTGAAATGACTCGATTTCTTGATCTCTATGATCTACTTGATCTCGATCTACTTAAATGCTTATAGTGACCAATGTAAATACACATACTATGAAGTTGGTGTGTGTGTGTGTGGGGGGGGGAATTGGTTAGTATTTACAAAGCTTATATCAACTCACTCTGTCTGTCTGGTAAAAATTTTGTACACGTTATTTCTCCGACACTAAATCTCGGATCAAGTTGAAATTTTGCATAATTATTTCTTTTGCCTGACAACACAAGATTCAATACAAATTTTTACCAATTAATTAATTACTTCATTAACTATTGGTAATTAAATATTCAGTTTGATATCTCGAACAAGGGAAAGATAATAAACTTGACTGAAGTGGTTGTATAAGCTGAATTATTCCCCTTTATAGGTCTCCGCTCTAAATTGAAATAAGCAATATATAACTATACAAACTTCTCTAGTCATAAGTAGCTCATTAGCAGAGTGGTCAGCATGTCGGCCCGAGGAGGTCATTCCCCTCCCCCGCCCCTTTTTTTTTTTTTTGTAAATGCTTTAAAAAACCAATCAAGGTAAAATCCACCCAGATACCCCTTTCCTTACAGATAAGTGATAGGATCATGGCGTATTGAGAAAGCTAAAAGTATGAAATAGCGCTAAACAAAACAATTGGTAAAAATATTATTAATCGCACTGATTTATTGTTGTTGATTTAGATCTATTACAAATGTAATTACATGACTGATCCAAACTTATGATACAATTGCACTTCGTATAATCTTTGTTTTTTTAATAAAACTGTTTTGTATAAAACACACTAATCCTTTTACCTTATACTTTAACTGTGTATGTTCACAGATTAAATAAACACTAATACCGACTTGTGTCAGAAAGGTAGATATGAAGTGCAGATAAAATATTAATAAATAGACGTCACTAGACAGGTATCTTTCAGATTCACCTGTAAACTGTGTGATCCTATTGTATTAGTGAGTCAGACGTGTCGAATGAGGATCTCAAGGTTTTGGGTGTGTAAATTAGCCTTTTTCTTGCAATGTAGGAAGATAATGAAACAATAGTCTGTCTTTATGATGCTGAAAGAAAATTACTTTGGGAACTAATTTGTTGTTGGCAACAGTTTTGAACAAGTTTGTATTTATTTATAATATACACGCTCTATAGAAACGAATATGATGATTGTATGCCAGTTATTTTATTGTAATGTTTAGGTTACTACACAGTTCCCACAGTCGTCTTCAATTAATGAGTAAAACATCTTCGTTACCATCTTCGATCATTGAGAAGAAGTTTGATGTCATGGAATAGTAACACATTCATCTCCTTTCATTTGTTTCGTTTTATATGTAATAATAATTATGAAATAAAATGTCTTATATGTGTTCCTTAATAAGATATAAACCTATTTTTTATTCTCTAGAAAGAAACTTTTCAATACGTTTTAAATAATAAAGAATAAAAAGAATATAGATTAAAGCTCTACATGAAAATATTCACATCAACTTTTTTTTTCATCCACAGGACATCTGAATTTTGTCATCATTTTGACATCTTTTGTCATTTCATGAAATACGTAGTGGAATGACATCATCAGTCATAAAATAATTAACTTAGTCCGATAAAACAGATCAATAAAGCACATGCATAGATATTAAACACGTACACATCTTTCTCTTCATAAAATATTGTACAATGAATACACTCTACTAGGATATAGACATCTTCAATGGTATCCACTTAAATATTGCACTGAGATACTACACTATGACGTATTGCTGTACATTCCTATATAACATCTGGAGAAGAATCGACTAAAATACTTTGCAAGAAGCTTTACTGTAGCATTAAATCAGTAGGCTACACAAGCAGACACTCTACTATATAAACCAAACAGAACTCTTTCAAATAAAACGTTTGTATACTAAACAGTTGAATGGTCTAGAAGATACAAGGAATGCATATCAAGACGTTGCTTGTTTTGTATTGGCTGATTCACTTTGTTGGAGCTTACCCAACTGGTGCACCGGACTTCGTGTGTGATACAATGATTCCAGATCATGGCGGCTCAAACAACCAGCCCAACAACCCATACAGATTGAGTTTATCCAAATCAACATATCTACCGCAAGATACAGTGGAAGGTGAGACTATACTCCAATGTGTTATATTATAAAAATTCTACATCCTTTTATTTTTTGTAAAATATTTAAATATATAATAATAAAATAAGGTTTTTATTCTAGTCCGAAGATTAATGAGGAGTACAGTATTTCACGTGGATACGCAGTCCCAGTTGGGACCTAAAAATGTTTGCCACATCCAGAGCAGACCCGGGTTCAAATCCTGGTGAAGACTAAGATTTTTAATTTCGGGATCTTTGGGCACCTCTGAGCCCACCCAGCTCTAATGGGTACCTGACATTGTTGGGGAAAAGAAAAGGCGGTTGGTCGTTGTGCTGGACACTAGATACCCTCGTTAACCGTAGGCCACAGAAACAGATGACTTTTACATCATCTCTTCCCATAGATCGCAAGGTCTGAAAGGGAAACTTTACAGCGCAGACCTAAACGTTGTCCGGTTGTGGTTGAT
The DNA here is from genome assembly GCF_947242115.1 of Biomphalaria glabrata. NCBI lineage: Eukaryota > Metazoa > Mollusca > Gastropoda > Planorbidae > Biomphalaria > Biomphalaria glabrata. The sequence goes on from NC_074715.1 coordinate 7,160,657, forward strand.
TTAGGTTCCCTTTTCGCTGTCTATAAAATCATAAATTATATTAACAAGAACATTTCCCCCATACCTTCCCTCTACGCCTCCACAAATATTTGTACTGCATGGCAAAACACATTCTTAACAAGTCAACTATAACAAAAATACTTTTTAAAAAAATACAAAGCTTATATTAAGTGTAATTGTATCAATTAATTTTAGATCTGCCATGTAATTCTATGTATGCTTGACCTATCTGTGCGATAGAAATATTTGACCCAATTGTTTGGTTTTAGTTTTTAGTTTTCCCAATACATTATGACCCTATCACTTGTCTAGACCAGGGGGGAGGGGGAGGGAAGAAGGGGTGAATGTTTACATGATTGTATTTAAATGAAAAAAAAGGGGTTAACTCAGGGCTCTAGATTCCTCAAGGGGACTAATTCAACTTATATCACCATATTTGTCAAGTACAATTTCTTTCCCTTGATCAAGATACCAAACAAAATAATTAATTACTTAAAGTTAATTTACTAAATGGTTAATTAAAAACAAAATTCTAGTCAGGTGAAAGAAATAATTGTGCTCAATTTCAGCTTAATCCGAGATTGGGTGTGAGAGAAAACACGTGTATAAATTTTTGACCAGACAGACAGAGTGAGTTGATAGAAGCTTTGTACAAATTAGCTACAGCTTGTAAAGACGTTAGTGAAAAACACGACATTAGGGACCACATGGACAAAAACAGGGGCGTAGGTAGGAATTTTCCATTGTTTGGGGGCCCAGGGGGGGGCTTGACCTCTTTGGGGGCCCCTGCATTCTGCGTAATATTTAATATTCAATGTAAAAACACTAATTTGGGGGCACCTCTCAAGTGGGGGGGGGGAGGGCCCGTGGGTATTTTCAAACTCTCCTCCTCCCTCCCCCACCCTAGCTACGCCACTGTACAAACTTTTTACCAGACAGACAAACAGAGTGAGTTGATATAAGCTTTGTAACAATTAGAGCACAGCTTGTAAAAACACGAATAAAGCACTCATGTGCAGACATTACAACACATTAGGAACCACATGGAAAAAAAAAATATTAATGAAGATGCTCCTTATTACTTTTAGGAATTTAATTTTAAAAAAATGCAAGTAAAGAGAACTCGTAAGACATTAGTGAAGATGTTGCTAAATATTTGAGTAAAGTCAAGGCTTAAGACATTCGTAAATACATTGCTACATACACTAGTGAAGATTTGGCTAAAGTCAACAATGAAGACATTGTTAGTCAATCAGTTCAATTTCATTTCAACAGTTACCCTGAACAGCACAAGTTTAACACCATTCAAAGGTTTTTTACTGCAGGCTGTGGATGCCAATAGTAACTTGGTTGGCAGTTTTGCAATCCCTCCAGAAGCTCAGCCAATTTGTTTGGCGGTAAGTCTAAACTTGATCTCTTTCTTGATTAATCTAATCTCCCTATTTGGTGATAATTGGTGAAGATTTCGATAATAATTAGTTTTAATAATGTCTTTTAAATAATTAAAATTCAGACCAGAAAAGAAATATAAAACATGGCTCGAATACGAATCTGGGTATTTTTGGCAACATTAACAAGCAAAATAAAAAAAATCATAAAAAAAAAAAAGAAAAACAAAGCTTATCAACAGGGAGAGAACTAAAAACCTTTAAACTATGTACCAATAATGTACAAGTTATTTTCTTTATTCGATATCAAACAAAATAATTAATTACCAATAATTAATTGACTAATTGAGTATTTTTGTTTATCTATTCATGTTTTGTTAGGTAAAATAAATAATTGTTTAAAGTATCAACGTGATCGGAGAATGTGTGAGGGAGAAACAGCGTTAACAATTATTTAAAGGGACTAAACCCAACAAATTGAGCCATCACTGTGAATGTTGAATTATTAGTTTCCCTTCTTGCTAGTATACAAAATAATGAATTACGGTAATTAATTGTCTAATTGGTTACTTTTTAAAATTGATTCATGTCTTGTCTATGTCAATGAATAGTGGTGCGAAGTTTCAGATAAATCCAAGATAGGGTGTGGGAGAAATAACGTGTACACACTTTTTACCAGACAGTCCGAGTGAGCGGATATAAGCTTTGGAAAAAAAAATGATAACTATTAGTAGGCCTAATCAAGGCCTAATGTTCTTACACACTAAACTGTAGCATGCCTACAGCTAGTACTTAATAGGACTATGATTCATATACTATTTTTTAAACTTATGAATTACAGACGTTCCTTCAGTTCTGAACTACACATTTTCCCCCTATATTTCAACTCTCTTTCCATTTAAACTTTGTAGACCTGTTTTGAGTTTTTTTTTTAAATATGTGGGCCCTAACTTTATTTAGATTCTGAGAAATTCAGAAATAGCAGAACAATATACCGGTATGCCTAAAAATAAAGTAGGCTTAGAGATCTCTGTATGAAGCACTTCAGTTGATGAAGCATGTAATCGTTAACTTAACGTTTGCTTTGAAGATTAAATAACATAGAAACAAACTGAAAGAAAATACCTAGGGTACTAGACCTAGTTTGATAGCGTGTAGAGTAGAGACCTACAGTATCTCCTGTTAAATAGACAGGATAGAAAAAGAAAAGATACCTGTTAGCAATTGTTCTTATAAAAAAAAAAGAGTAAATATCTTTATTCGATTTTCACAGCTTCCACATTTCTTTTCATCATTTTTATAAACTTCATGTTTTTAACATACCTTGTGTTTGTTTTCACTGAACAGACTCTGACTCACGTATCTTCTGCATTGAAACAAACTTTGAAAGCAACATGGCGAGCTCCAAACGTTCTCGTTGGAAGAGTCATTTTCAGGTAAATATAAAGTCCCAGAATCCAACAAAGTGTGCGTAGTTCACAGGGTTATCCGCATGATGATGCCCCTAATATCCTCCAAAGCCAAGGCATAAATCCATCCATCATATCGGTACTACAGCCCATGGAGGGCCCTTGCCTGCTTCAACACATCTTTCCATTCAGATCTATCCTCTATGATTTGTCTTTATGCCCGAGATTTGCCTCTGCATCATTAAACCATCGTATTCGTGGTTTGCATTTGGTGGCCTTCCTTTCGTTTATTTCTTTACCGGGATACTATTTTAGCTCCCCTGTTCTCTTTCCATTCAGTTTTATCTTATAAAGCGTCATAATTTATTTTTACAAGTATTTAGCAGATTTAGGCTAAATGCTGAAACGAATTCAGTTCTCCACTAGCAATACGCTCGGTTACGCATTTGATCAACAGGCAGGTTTTGACAAAGTGGGTCAAAAGTAAATAAAAATGAGCGAACCTTCAAGTTTAGACCTTGACCAGTCGCTTTGTAAACATGTTGGACTGGACGGCAAGAGGGAATGTTGAAGGAAAAGGTCGAAAGTTATTGTGTTTGTTTTTAGAGGTCTTTTTAAAATGCTATAATAGAAAGCTCGAGCTGAATGGGGCTCGTTAGCGTTGACTGGCTACCCATCTAAGAGAAAGAAAACCCTGAATTCAAACGCCTGCTGCCTTGTAGATATATCAAGACATGGGGAAGGCTTTTGGAGTCAACTTTGAGGAAAAATCAGGAGTTGGCGACCTTTAAGCAGTCTGCAGCACATGGTGCTACACTGTGACTGAGCCTGCGATGCCGCTAATCCCAAACTGTATCAGCACTCGCCGATTCCTGGGATACATTAGCTGCGTGGAGAAGGGAAGTTTGCTTGAGGGCGACATTTCTATGAATTGACCCAAAGTCTTTTTGAGACTGAAGGAGACCATATTAAAGAAAGACCAAGCGCATGTCGTGGACAGCTCAGGCAGTCATTCGAACTCCTTTGTGTCATTCTAGTTTACTATCATTTCTACTGTTGACTTTTGACTGAATCCAGTTTGGCATACAGTGGAACTTAGAGCCGCAAAAGTAATTTGACATAGGACTCAACTGGTCAACTCCCCTACACTGAAGGCCTATTTATTCGAATTCATTTTGATTGTATACTCTTATTTCTGTTGTTGTGTCAGCTGCTATTCTTCTTGTTGCTGCTGTTGTTTTTAAAAGGAACACACGTAAGGGTTGGTCAGGGGAAAAAAGCTGATCCAATAAACATGCCGGACTGATACGACCGGATGGTTACTGACTGAAAAAAGGAAATCCTTTGGTGTGCGCATCAACCCCCTGAAGTCGTGTGCGCATAGTTCCACAATAACTGTATGTACCATAGTCTACAAATACATATAAATGTGCTGTATAATAACTGTATGTACCATAGTTTACAAATACATATAAATGTGCTGTATAATAACTGTATGTACCATAGTCTACAAATACATATAAATGTGCTGTATAATAACTGTATGTACCATAGTTTACAAATACATATAAATGTGCTGTATAATAACTGTATGTACCATAGTTTACAAATACATATAAATGTGCTGTATAATAAAGTATAATCAAAAGATCTCCATTGGATTAAATATTTTGATTGCTTTCACTTTTTCCCCCCTTAGGGCAACAGTGGTAGAGAGCTTTGCTACATACTTCATTAACTTCACCTCCCAACCACTTTTACCGCTAAACACAACGACAACATCGACATCAACAACCACGCCCACAACAACCACGCATACCACAACGCCAACACCAACCACACCCATGACAACCACACCTTCAACCACAGTCTCGACAACAACATCAAGTACAACAACAACTACACATACAACATCTGTTTCAACCGCAACACCAATAACAACAACAACACCCGTGACGACAACCACGCCAACAACAACAACTACACATACAACACTATCTACTTCAACCACAACACATGTAACAACAGCAACCACGCCAACAACAACTACACATATAACTACACCAACTTCTACCACAACACTTATAACAACAACCACGCCCATAACGACAACCACGCCTACAACAACTACGCATGTAACAACACCTTCTTCAACCACAACACTTACAACCACGCCAACAACAACTACACATATAACTACACCAACTTCTACCACAACACTTATAACAACAACCACGCCCATAACGACAACCACGCCTACAACAACTACGCATGTAACAACACCTTCTTCAACCACAACACTTACAACCACGCCAACAACAACTACACATATAACTACACCAACTTCTACCACAACACTTATAACAACAACCACGCCCATAACGACAACCACGCCTACAACAACTACGCGTGTAACAACACCTTCTTCAACCACAACACTTACAACCACGCCCACAACAACAGCCAAACCACCAACAACAACTACACATTCAACTCCTACTTCAACCACAACAACTATAACAACAAACACGGCCTCAACAATAACCACGCCTACAGCAACAACTACACAAACAACATCTATTTCAACCACAACACCTATAACAACAACAACGCCGGCGACGACAACGACGCCAACAGCAACAACTACTACACAAACAACATCTACTTCAACCACAACACCTACAACAACAAACACGGCCTCAACAATAACCACGCCAACAGCAACAACTACACAAACAACATCTATTTCAACCACAACACCTATAACAACTACACATATAACTACACCAACTTCTGCCACAACAGTTATAACAACAACCACGCCCACAACAACAACATCATCAACCCCACCAACAACAACTACACGTACAACTCCTACTTCAACCACAACACCTATAACAACAAACACGGCCTCAACTATAATCACGACTTCGTTCACACAAACACCAAATACAACTAAAACAACATCTACTTCAAGTACACCCATGCCGTCAACAACACCTACTTTAACTACAACAACCACGACAACACCCTTAGCAACCACATATACAACAACGCCTACGTCAAGCACAACCTCCTCAATAACAGCCACATACACAACACCTTCAACAGATACAGCTACTTTATTTATTCCTACAACTACATCGGTACAAACAACCACATCAATAACAGCGCCCTCAACAACAGTCACTTCTACAACCACAACAACTCATCCATTAACAACCACGTCTACGATATCTACAACCACGCTCACAACGACAACGTCTACATTATCCACAACAACACCAACAGCGACGTCTACATCCACACCCATGTCCACAACAGCAACTACGTCTACAACACCATTAAGTCCTTTCTCGACCACAAGCACAGCTGCCACTACAACAATGTCCACAACTACTGCAAAAACAACATCAACCACAAACACAACCATACCATCAACAACCATAATTACAACCACGCCAATAACAACGACTTTTGCGACATCAACTACGCCTACAACAACTACCCTAACAACAACTACATCAGCAACATCGACCACAGTTCCCATAGCCACACAAGCGACATCGACGGTTTATCCAATGTTGAACAATCAAGGCACAACAGAAAGTGAATACATTACACCTACTACGTCTGTGGCCAAATCATCACAAGTGACGTCTTCTAGTTCGATTTTGAACGCTGTCACGTCTGATCTTAAAGATTCTGTCCAGTTGAAGGTTTGTTGAATACGATTTTATTTAAAACTGTTTGGTGGATAATCTCAGTTAAATAATAGAATGGTACCATGCATGGGCGTAGCCGAAAGGGGGGGGTTTGGGGTTAACCCCCCACCCACGAAATGAAATGAGTTTAAACCCCCCTTCAGAGTGGTTTGATGCTAAAAAATACATCTTCGATATAAAAAAGCAAATTACACACTAAAATTATTGGAGCGTAGCCAAGCCAATGGGGGGTTTTGAGTTTAAATCCCTCTCCTACAGATGTTTTTTTTTTTAAGTTTAAAACCCCTCCAGATGGTTTTGAGTTTAAAATCCCCCTACAGAGCGTTTTGAGGTGAAAACCTCTATCTTCAATATTATTCTAAAGCAAACTACAGTTACTAAATTCTATAACCGTAGCTAAATGGGGTTTTGAATTTAAAAACCCTCCACAAAACTCCAGAGATTTTTTAGTTTAAAACCCCTAACAGATGATTTTGACGATACAACTTCCCTTTTCGATATAAAATCTAAAGCAAACTACAGTCACTTAATTCCAAGAGCGTATTCAAGAGAGGTTACACATTTCTACCAGTGGCGGGGCTCAATCAATAAAGTGAAGTGAATAGTCATCTGCCGAAATTGAAAAACACTAATTGTGGCTCAACAAAGATGGCTAAGACAGATTTTAGGAGGCAGTTATAGAGATTGGGTGTAAATCAAGGAAATCCTATGCCGAATGGGGAGTCGAAACCTTAGTAAGCTTGTCACAGAGCGTCGCATGAGGTTTTCGGGACATGTTCTCCGACAAAATGAATTACGCACAAGAAGAGTTGCGAAGTAATCCTAATTCAGACATTACAAGTGATAGATTTTTGTGGAAACAGCTTGCCAGCAAATGCGCGGAACGGCGCGGGAAGGTCTAAGTCAGTAAGAATAGCACATTAGGTTTTTGAAATAAAAATTTTTAATAGCAGGAAAATGCAATGTAGATACCTCAGAATATGCATTTTGTTGGCTTTCAATATCAGAAATAGTGATTGGCGGAAGGGCTCCGCCCGCGCTGGGGGAACTCCTAGCGCTTCCTCAGATCCCCTTGCTGGCAATGACGGGGAGTCAATTTTCCCACTAACACCGTGAAGAACCTATTCTAGGGCGCAATAAGCGTCTTCCGAAAGAATGATGGGTCAGAATGTAATAAAGATTATACACACACACACACCACTGGCGGATCCAGGGGGGGGGCGGTAGGGGCGATCGCCCCCCCCACTCGGCCGACCCCCCCCCCGGAAGGGGGGGGGGCGGACGAACTTTAGTATAGGATTCACACAATTGGTATACGAATTTATTACTTATGTTAAAAATATATACTAATTATTTATATTTCAACCTATTTTTAGATTATTTCGCCCCCCCCCCAACTCTTGTATGTTGGCCGATTTGGTGGGGTCGGGAGGGGGCGATGGTATCAATCCCGCCCCCCCCCTGCACTTTCGAGTGGGGGGCGGTCCAAATTGTTTGTAGAAATCACAGCTTGCTAACAAAATCAATTAAATATCTATATTTTTAAAACTTGTTATTGATATTTTAACCGATCTTTATATTATGTCGTTCCCTGTTGGCCGATTGGTGGGGGGGGGGGGGCGAATACCTCTACTGCCTTTCCCACCTAAACCCTTTGAGTGGGGGGGGGCGGTCCGTTTTTATGGAGAAATCATAGTTTGTGAACAAAATTAGTTGAATTAATATATAAATTGTATATTATGTCGCTTCCTTTCTGGTATCTTGGCCGATTCGGTGGGGTGAGGGGGGGGGGGCGATTGCATGTACTGCCCTCCCCACTCTAGCCCTCTGAGTGCTGGGGGGGGGCGGTCCTATTTTTGTGGAGAATCATAGTTTGTGAACAAAATTAGTTGAACATCTATATAATATAAACTACGTATTGATATGTGACCCATTGTATATTATGTCGTACCACACTCTAATCTCGAATTGTATCATTAGTAAATGAAAAAGGGTTGTACCAGGTGGGAGGGGCGATACATGCAATCGCATTTCCCCAATCGGACAAATCAATACTTTTTTTTTGTATTATAGTTAAGAAATTACAAAATTTTAAAAAATCTGTCACTAATATAATTTATATATACTATAAATTAAATTCTTATATCGAGTCGCCCCATACCTATTCTTTAATGCCCAATGCAATCTTTAGCAGAAATTATTAAAGGAGCGAGGATTAATCGTTTTCACTCTACCGCCCCTCCCATTTCCAGACCAAAGTTTATGTAATTTCACATGAATTTATCATAATTATTTTAAGAAAGACTATGCATTGGAAAAGTTAAAATTCAAACGAAATTTTTCAGTATAAAAGTCATGATTGAGATGAGTTCTAAACTCAACAATTTCATAGTCGCCTTTTCCCAACCTTTACTCAATCTGATATTTTTCTAGTTAAATAAATTTGGGACTATAGCTCACAATTTATACTTATATTTTCTTAAATACTATTTATCAAAAAATTTTTTTTTCGGCGGCGATCCTCAAAGCAAAAATCTAAATATGTGGGGTATCCTATCTTTTCAAGGAACAAATCAGTTTTATTTGCAATGTATTATGGGCCTATACATTTATATTAAAATATTTTTCAAGTACAACATTATTCGAAAGGTCCTTTTTAATAGTATGAATAATGAGCTTTAGGTCAGGAGAATGCGTTTCTGCAGTGAAGAATGAAAGAAAACGCTTTTGGCGTCGGGGCTTCGCCCCGAAATCCATTGATGAATAATGAGCTGTAGATGTCAGGAGAATACGTTTCTACAGTGAAAAAAGCAAGAAAACGCTTTTGTCGTCGGGGCTTCGCCCCCACTCCATTGATGAATAATAAGCTGTAGATGTCAGGAGAATGCGTTTCTGCAATGAAGAATGCTAGAAAATGCTTTTGGCGTCGGGGCTTCGCCCCGAACTCCATTGACGAATAATGAGCTGCAGATGTCAGGAGTATACGTTTCTACAGTGAAAAAAGCAAGAAAACGCTTGTCGTCGGGGCTTCGCCCCGAACTCCATTGGTGAATAATGAGCTGTAGATGTCAGGAGAATGCGTTTCTGCAATGAAGAATGCAGGAAAATGCTTTTGGCGTCGGGGCTTCGCCCCGAACTCCATTGATGAGTAATGAGCTGCAGATGTCAGGAGAATACGTTTCTACAGTGAAAAAAGCAAGAAAACGCTATTGTCCCCACAAGAGAACCTTATAGCGCTGCCCCAGTTGTTTTGTTTTCGACGAAGGTTGAGAAATGATATATATATATATTTATTTATATGTTTGTGTGTGTGTGTGCGCGCGCGCTCTACGCACGTTTATGCATAGGGTTAGGGTTTATTGAGCGTTAGAGTTAGGGTTTGGAAAAAAATCGCCCCCCCCCACTTCAAAGTTCTGGATCCGCTAGTGACACACACACACCCAACCCTTCCCCCCGAAAAAAAAATCCTGGCTACGCCCATGGTACCATGTAATGCAGTGTGCATTCTGATCTTTAGTCACGGGTTTGAACCCAGCCCGTCACATCGCCGTCGTTTAAAAGTTTGGGCTTGAATGTAATAATCTTCAATTCTGAAGGAACATTCGAAACATGGAAAAGAAAACAAATTATGAAAGCAAAAGGCCTACTTGAACCTGTCTTTGGAATTACGTTCGCAGCAAAGCGTATTAATACATCACCGTTATGATTTCAATAACTTTATGTCACATTCCGCCGGGGTAAAAGTTTCTTTCCGTATATACCTAGAAGTCTCATAGTTGTGTTGAAAAGTATTTGACTGCGTATTTTAAGGAAATGGCAAAGGGTCAACATTTTTATTCCTACAACACAATAGGTTATGGCCCATGGTTTACTGTCTGAAACATCACTATATATACACGAATCTACTGTCTAAAACAGGGGTGGGCAACCTTTCTGTATCGAGGGCCGCATAAAAACAAATTTGGGAATGGCGGGCCGCATATATATATCTTAGAAAGATACGCTAGATAACTGTGTAGAATGTCTTTTAATTCATATTTACATTGTATTATATTCATGTATCTTTTTTTTTGTCACACTCCACGCGTTAAAAAATTACAAGAGTTAGCAATTATTGAAACCAATTGTACGATTTTTTTTACAATTGCTGTTGTCATTTTATATCACAATTTCCTTACAAATTTACAGTTGTACTTAATGTGCAATATTTTACTTTTTACACTCGTGCAAAATGTTCCGGAACTGTGAAACTCTTACTAGTTGTTACCCCTGTGGCTGCTGTCAAATTACAGTCAGTAAACATTGACCAGTGATAATGTTTGTTTAGTTTCCACAAAACAATTTTTGCTCACTGAATGAGACACTAATATGTTCCGGAAGTTAAATGTCGGGTCGAGCGAAACCTGCCCTTGTGGAGCATCACCAGAGAATGCTGACCATGTCTTTCAGTGGTGCATACTAAATCAAGAGACCCGAACAAGACTCTCCAAAGACTATTTGGAGAACTGCCTGATCTGGAAACCACATTGCGGTTCATCTCAGATATAGGATTACTGATCTGAACCCTCCAACATGTAAAATGAGAGCGAAGAAGAAGAACAGATGTATGTGTACCCAAATAGTGTGAACAGAAGCACAGTTGTTTTTTTAAAGTGTCGAAATACAGCTTCTGGCACCCATAAGACTCCCGTGGAGTTACTGACTGTAAACTTCTTTGCTTGGAGTCATGTCCTTTGGAGCTGAATCAGCTTCTGCGCTAAATGGCAAGCTGATGGTATTGAAAACTGGTTCTTAACGTCGTAAAATTTGCTTTTATAAATTGCAAACTTATGGAATCTTAATAATTAGTGTTGTACTGTTAATCATTTCAGTAAAGATAGTTTCACCTTTCACCATAGGAAAATGACAAAAACTATTTTCTATTGCTTGCCTGTAGAAATAGGAAAGCCTTGTTTGAAAAGATTTAACATGCATATACATTTCATGTCAACAAACAAGTGCAATCATTGTTGTAATAATTATGAAATCTGTCTTCCACTCTTTATTAGAAATATTTGTAACAAAGTCACAGTCAATGTCTTTCAAGTAACATAGCTATTTCTTCCTTTATTTTTTTATATTATTTTCATGCGCCATGCTAAGCTAGGGGATACATTGGATTAGTTTGTTCATAAATCGGTACAACTCGTGGTGAACTCCACTGGTTTGAATTTTGTTTAATTACGATGTCTTCCGTTCATATAAAATGAAGAAATTTTATGCAGCTTTGTGCAAACTTTCCTGTTTAGAGATTATGGTTGCGATTTTTTTATTTTAAAAAATAATATTTTTCTCAGTCAAAGATCGAATTCCATCAGTTGATACACTTGCCACCTTGTTCCAAGCCTACCCAACAGTCAGAGATTGTGTCTTGAATTTAGTATATTGATGTATAGCCAATAAGCATAATCTTCGTTTACTTGAAACTTTTAAAAATGAGACAGTTTCAATAATTTATAAAGATATTATTTTTAATATTTGCATTTTTAAATTTATATACTGTGGGCACACCTGATTTCTGTAGGTGTTGGCGGGCCGCATAAAACACTTCGGCGGGCCGCATGTGGCCCGCGGGCCGTAATTTGCCCACCCCTGGTCTAAAACATCACTATATATACATCAATGTAGTGTTTGGAACATGATTACAAGTACATCTATCTACGTCTAACCCTAAAGCATTACTATCTATCTATTTACTGTCTAGAGCAGCGGTTCTCAACCTTTTAAGCTCGGCGACCTCTTTTTACAATCTCCCACTCTGCCGCGACCCCCCCCCACCCCCTAGACACACACAGCAATAGAAGAATCGACAATAACAATCCTTATTTTTGATAGTCTTAGGCGACCACTGGCAAATCGTCAATCAACCCCCAAGGGGGTCGCGATCCACAGGTTGAGAACCCCTGGTCTAGAGCATCTATAATTACATTATCTGCATCACTATAATTATACGAATCTACTGCCTAGAACCTCACTATAAATAATCAATATAATATCTACATAAAATTATTTGTAATACTTTTCAGAGTGTCTCTAAAAGTTCTGTCGACATAAGACTTGGCTTGTACTTACCTCTTGGACTTGTCATGTCATGGGCTGCACTTATACTCATGTCACACCTGGTGAAAAGTATCATTAAAGTTATGAGATAACGTTGTTGTGTTTATTTAGTACATTAGCGTTTAAACGCAATGTGTTCTATACTTTCATAGTGATGTGTGTTGACTACATTTTCATGTACAATATGTTCTGTTTAGTGCATTTCATTTAATAGATTGCATTGTGTTCAATCACAATGATAAGGGCGATAATCCTTCACCTCCCTCGCTCGACCGATGGGTGTATTTTTACAAAGCTTATATCAACTGTGTCTGTCTGTCTGTCGGTAAAAAAGTGTATACACGTTATTTCTCCCATACCCATTCTCGGATCAAGTTGAAACTTCGCTTATTCATTGATATCAACAAGACATTAATCAATAAAAAAAAAGTAACCAATTAGACAATTAATTAATGGTAATTAATTATTTTATTTTATAGAAACAAGGGAAACTAGTACTTCAGTATTCACAGATATGAATAAATTTGTTGGGTTAAGTCCCCTTAAAAATATTTCTCCCTCATGCATTTTCGATCAAGTTGATACTTTATCAGTTATGCAGAAAATACGACCCGCGGGCCACATCCGGCCGGCGATGTTGTTCCTTTCGGCCCACCGAAACGTCGGCACAAAGTAGAAAATCTCTTTAAAAAAAAACAAAAAAACATTGAAATAAAATATTTCCCAACGTTAAGGTAAATAGATTGGTGTCAATAATAAGCCAATCTATTTGTTTTATAGGCCCTAAAGAGAAAGTGTCTCTTTTTAAAGAATGCATTTCAATACGTCTGCCTTGAACATAGCATCTTCATATCGGTTCTTGTTCTAGACATGGGCGGAAATCGATCTATCCTTCCTAATGTCAACATCTAATGGTGCGCACCTTTCTGCACTATCTTGGATGGCGGTTTGTACGGCAAGATTACAACATTGCCCCCTTCTAAGCGCTTTTCGTACCGAAAAGAAACAGCGCAGTTCAGGTTTGACAGTTCAGGTGGAGGTCGATCGGGGGGAAGGGGTCCAAGTCGGCAGGGAGCGTGCTCCCCACGAAGTCATCTGTTCTCTGCGACCGTAGCTTTCTCTTCTTCAGTTGCAACGATGACGTGATTGTTTGACACATAGCACTGTTTTCGTCTGCACAGCTGTTGATTGGACACGCTGTTTCAGCAGACTCTCCCCCGACAGACGCCTCTCAAGGGAGCTTCAGGTTCACATGCAGCCACGTTGAGACCAGAGTCCAATGCGCTCGCAGTCATTCTCAACTAACAGTCTCACGTCTAGGAGATAGGTCACTTCAAGGTCAAGTTGAAGATGTGTTCCAAAGATGATGGCAGGAGTATAAATACTTTGTTGTTTGTTTTCTGTGTGAAGTGCCGCAAGTACAGTTCATGCTCAACTTCTGGATGCAGTTATCGAGCTTCGAATTTCTCTCGTGTTGGGGAAAAGTAAAGGCGGTTGGTCGTTAACCGTAGGCCCCAGAAACTGATAACCTTTACATCATCCGGTCTATAGACCACAAAGTCTGAAAGGGAAGCTTTACTTTTTTTTTTTTACATTATTGTAATTCATGATTTTCAATAAACCAAATCACTTCCTGGTCATCTAATCTTATCTTATAGTTTACAGACGTTACTTTTAAAAAGAAGATGTTAACGCCCTACGCTTTCATTTTGTCAATGTAGTCATTCATGTTAATCAATGACTTAAACTCTGTCAAGACTTTGGTTTTCCTGGCTGATTCAAGCAACTCATTACTTGTCTTAAATTAACTCTCTAGTTCTAATAATGTATTAATAAGTCATGACACCACAAGTGGTGACTAGAATGAAAAAAACAACACTTTTATAGAAGGTTCAGCAAATATTACAAACTTTTATGGAAGTCTAGATGCCTATTTTATTGCTAACAGCACTCCATAGGTGAAAAGGGACGATATTTTACTAATATTATCTTATAGATAACAGACGTTACTTCAAAAATCAAATCACGTCCTAAGCATTTTCACGTGTCAATCTAATTATGTATGTTAATCAGTAACCTTTACCTGACTGCATCCTTCAGGTTTTTCAGAATTATCTTTATGTCTTCATGTATTCAATGCAGAATTCGTGTTTGAGACCAAAGACTGATTTGAAATGTCCTTTTTAATTTTTATTTATTTATTTATTTTAAAAACCACTATATCTGAATGGGATCTCTACCCGTTACCCCAAGATTAAGATTGGATTAATTCTTTCTCTCCGTAATTATTTTTCCACGTTTTGAAGGCATTCTTCATTTTCCTCATTACTATTTCACTCCCCTGTTATGATTTGGCTTCAATAGCTTTGTTATTTGTTATCAGAAAATGTTGTATCTGGTATAGAGTTAAAGGGAAATGTATGCTCTTTTTATACAATTCAAAATCAATGTAAAAAAATTAAACATGTTTTTAATTTTATGAGGTCAAAATCAACGATGGTATCGTCGATTAGGAGAGAAAGAGTTAAGAGACAAACGACACTAAGTCATACATCCATGTGAAACTTAACAGAAAAACAACGTATGAAGACACGGAAAAAGAACCAAATTGATGATGACAAGTTTGGGTACATTAGAAGCTTTCACATTTTTTAAAGGCAAATTAACGTGTTTTATAATCCGAGATCTTCATATTTGATATCTTATCTTATATAATACAGACGTTACTTCAAAAAAGAAGATGATGTCATGCAATCAGTCATGCATATTAACCAATGACTTAAATTCTGCCTAGTCACTGGTTTTCCTTGCTAGCTCAGGCAACCCATTCCATGCTCTAATAGCACTAGGGAAGATATTTCTATGGAAATTGAAAAAATGAATTAAATATAATTTGTACATTTGAAAAAAAAAAACTACGGGATTCTGCGAGATGATCTAATAATGGTCAGAAAATGTCAAGATGGCGTCCGAAAATTCTAGGCCTAAACTCTAATATAAGCCTACATTCGCCTACATCTCGCGCTAGTTGTAAAACTAAGTTTGATAACGAATGCAACCGTCGAATGTCAAGCTAAACCTCAAAGTTCATAAAAAGCTCCTTTCACTTATGCCGTCAAGACAAGTCAGTTTACATCGGTTTGTTTCGCTATCCAATTAGAAATGCACACCTACACGTAGGTCGGTAGGACCTACTCGGAAATGAGCTACAACAGGAACTACATGCACCAGTGTTTCTCAAACTGTAAGGCGCGACCCCCCCTCCTTCTTTTTCCCCCGGGGCGCGACGTTCGGGCTAAAAATGGGAGGGGGGGGGGAAGGGGCAACGAATTTATTTTTTTTTAAATTAGGGGCACCACCGGTAAAAGTTTGAGAAACACTGATATACACAGTACATGATAAACACCGCAAACGATTTCAAAATGCACAAGTTTCGGTGTAATTGTATGTATTAGATTTGGGAGTTTATTTTATTTTTATCACTTATCAAAGGTATTACGAGTTATATAGGTGTACAGTACGAGTTACAACCCTTTCTTAAATCCGGAAAGACTTCCTTCCTGTCAATGAAATATGCAGATAAATAAATTAAAATGTAGATCTAATTGTGATTAGATAATTGTATTTACCATAATGTAAGAAGAAGATGAGGCAAGATTGAGGTAAAATACAGAAATTGTTGGCATCAGCTTTTTAAATATATTTCTGGAGTATCAATAACGTAACATTGTCGCATTTAGAGCTAACTATCTAGATAACATGATATATTGGATGATTGGTTTGAAGTCAGGAGTCAGTCAGGACGATTTATAAATATATAATATACCAGATTTAAAATCTAGATACAACTGCATTTGGTTACTTTATGACTTTTTTTTCCCCTTAACCCTGCACAGTCCAGAGGCGGCCTTAGCAGTTCGCGGGACACTGTGCAAGTGTCATTTCAGGGCCACGAATATTTCTAAGATGTGCTGACGGTGACTTTTCTCTTTATCGCGGACAAGGGGGTTCCCCTAAGACAACCACTTACCAATACCCCCCCCCCATAATGCCGCCCATGCCCAGTATGCGTCGCCTAGAGTCTCATTATTGAGATAGTATAATTAAAGATAAACCCTCTCACGCCAGGGCGGAAAGCTCTCTTCACAGAGATCGGCCACAGGCCACTTCCAGAGGTCAATTCCACAGGCCACTTTCACGGGCCACTTCCACAGGCCAAATCAACAAGCCACTTCCACATGCCAAATCAACAAGCCACTTCCACAGGCCACTTTCACGTGCCAAATCAACAAGCCACTTCCATAAGCCACTTGCACAGGCCAATTCAAGAGGTCACTTCCACAGGCCATTTCCACGGGCCAAATCAACAAGCCACTTCCACATGCCAATTCTAGAGGTTACTTCCACGGGCCACTTCCACGGGTCACTTCCACAGGCCACTTCCACAGGCCAAATCAACAAGCCAATTCCACAACCCAATTCCACGAGCCACTTCCACTGTTCCACAGGCCACTTCCAGAGGTCACTTCCACAGGCCCCTTCTACAGCTTCTTCCCAGCTAGTGCCTATGGATTTTAGGTCTTCTAATGCGATGACATGTCATTGACTATTCGTCCGCTTGATGTCCATCACACCAGGCAGATTTCAAGATATTAAGAAACGTGTATAACAGCCACAGAGCACCGAAGAGCAGTGTAGGGGTGACCGCCAAAATACCGCGCATTATGGGAGCCTGGGACCCACTCTGATTTGTGTATGATTCAGGCGCTTGAAAAGGTCGAAGATGAAACCACACAACCTAGCCCCGGTTCTATGTACAGCACTACACAAAATACGTGTGGCGCTGGTTCTGGAATATGTTTTGTCTGATCATCCCTTGTGTTACAACATTATGTTGCGCATCTTTTGTTTCCTTTAGTTTGGGTTAGAGTAGGAATATCTTTGACTGAAACTAATTTATGATTGAAAATGTTATAAAAAGTAAAGAATGTGAAACATGGTGAACGATGAAAGTAAAAAAGAGAGAGAGAGGAAGAGGGAGAGAGGGAGTGAGAGGGAGAGAGAGAGAGAGAGAGAGTATTGGGTAAAATAAAGACAGACGAAGATAATGAGGGGGGAACAATAAACTACATTATATTTTATGTATTTACAGTGCAATGACAACTACAGTAAACATTTTAAAAGTTCTAAGCAAATTCTATAGGATCCATGATCACAAAACATTAGAGTCGTCATTTAAAAGCAGCGTCTATAAACTGTATATTTAACTATGCTTGCTTTTATCAATTATTTTCAGGTGCAAATCAATGCATGACGTTAACGACACAGTAAAAACCTGATACAACGTCTTCCACTTTCAGGCTTTGCCCAATGCTAGAGCTACTAGGCCTACTAACAAGGCATACGCACTGAATCCATTTCTCTGTGCTGATCAAAACAAAGGTGTACTCTCTACTGGAGACTTCTGCAGGTGGGAAACTACACATTTCTAGAAATGGAAGCTGGCTATCAATCAAAGCAGGGCTTACAGAAAAACAATATTCTCGCCCAATCAACATCTGCGGTACAAAAAGCGGACGTTTCCATTCAATCAACAACAGATTCACGTATTGTTGATGTTTGTACCCAATCGACTACAGCTTTACAAAATATGGACGCCTCCACCCAATCAAGCAAAGGAATAATTTTAGATGCACACTTGCTAGCTGCCAGCCCTCCTGAAAGATTTCTTTATGCAAATATCATTAGCCCCAACGTCCGCCACGACACTTTCCTTCAACCCGGAAGAAGTAACGACGACTATTTGGGGATGACCTCACCAGCCTTGAAACCAAGCAATGAAAGACTATCTGTTGCTATGATTTGTACCGACCAAGTTTACTCTAGCCTTGTGCACAAAGAGAGATCACCCAGTGTACTGGAGATTCAAGAGCAGACGACATTAAAGATGAATACGTCACCTATGTATGCATTGGTAGAACTACCTCAATATGGGGCATTCTCTGCCCCGTCAGAATGGAGTGGAGGTCATGCAAAGAGCATGGGTCAAACTGGTTTGTTTTACTAATAATTTTAAGTGAAATACAATTAGATTATATTACGACATCAACTGGTAAATATTGATAAAACTTTAACGACAGACATGGATTTTTTGTTTGTTGACATTTTGAAAAACAAAAGAATAATGTTGACCTAATCATGTTGACGGTAAAACGAATGAGATCAACTTGATATTTTGACAAGATTGAAATAAATATCTACATTCACAATCACATTGGTTTTAGGATAATAGGGAGTTAAGAATTGCATTGAAAAATGATGAGACAAAGTAGTGATTTCAATGGCAGCTAGACCTTTGACCCTATACCATAATAATTCCTGTTAACTAGAGTTGACTATAATTCATTCAATAGAAATGAAATGAATGACAGGACATTAGCTATTGGTCGGCACGATGTGGCCCACACAACAGTTCTCATATCTCTTCGCAGCTGATGTGTCTAATAGAAGGTATCTAATACTGTTTGGGATAAGCGACGTGGCAGATTCTGTAGGGTGTAGCACAATGTGCTGGGAGCTGCCTAAGAGTCACGGTCACATGATTTTTCTAAGGGTTTACTAGTGGCGAAGCATCCACGGCGCGAAGGGGTTCAATGAATTCGGGCCTAGGACCATTAGCGGCCCACACCAGTGACGTAACAACATGTGGGGGTTTCATTGCATTTATAGACCCATGGGTTGTGCCCAATTGATCCCTAGGGGATGACACTTTGCACTTTTGTAAAAGCCCATTTAAAACTACTGGCTTTGGAATGTATTTTGATCAATATACGGACTACTCGATTTTTAGACGCGCATTAAATTAGTTTATGGTGGGGGTGGGGGGAGGCCCAAAAACATAGTTTTGAATCCGGGCCCACGGGTAACTTGCTACGCAACTGGGTTGACTCCCGAAGCCTTTTCGATGTTTTGGTACAGCTGCTGGGCAGCAGAGGTTCCAATTCAGTTTTCTTTGTCCTAGTCAAGGTTAACGAGAGCCTCCTGGTTAAAACTTACTGAAGAGCAAGGGACTGGTTGTCATAGAAACTTGCTATTGGAAATATTGTTTTGACTGGTATTTATTAATCATGATTAAGTCTATTGTCCTGTGGCTAGCTGTTATATAGATAATAATTAGGGATGTATTCAATCTATTTGCAGCGGTTGCACCGCCATCGTACGCAGAATGTGTAGAGACTGGCTCCGCAGTAGTGGATACTCCCAGAGGTTATAGGTCATTCCAACCCCAGGCTCAGTTCATTCTGGAGAAAGAAAGGGGAGATCATTTCTCTTTAAAACCAGCCTCACGCCAGCAACGTGAACCTATGGTAAGTTATGTTCTTCCATATGTTCGCATTGTTCAAATTATACACTCCTGCTTCTTGTTTGGTTGTACCGATGCGAAAACAACCCTCCAAAGCTAGCAAAACTCTTCCTCTTATATTAAAAACCTCAGAACAGCACTTACAAAGCTCAACAACAACAGCAAAAAAACTGTTATTCAATGGATCCCAGCTCATATAGAACTAGATGGAAATGAGAAGGCCGACACACTCGCCAAGAGTGGGAGAACTAACTCACTAATAAACTCTGCACTCTATCCAGAAGAATTGAAGAAATAATTCTTAATAAAATAAATGAGAAATGGACGAGCTCTCATCCAAATCACAAGAAAGATGACGCTTACTACAAGCTATCCTGACAAGACCAACGTCTAATCTTTTGACTCAGGACTGGACACAACAGAATGCGACAACACATGTACCGGAAGCTCAAAATTGGAACCAGTTAAATCTGCCCATGTGGAGTATCACCAGAGAATGCCGACCACGTCCTCCAAAACTGCTCTCTTTATCAAGAGGCCCGTATAAGACATTGGCCTCAAATCACCCCAATAGAAAGAAAACTATATGGAGAGCTCCCTGATTTGGAAACCACTGCGCAGTTCATCTCATGTATTGGTCTGGTCATCTGAACATAAAAATGAGAACGAAGAAGAAGAAGTTTGGTTGTAAATGTAATTTAGATTGGTAAATATGCCGTTGAATAGAGATTGATAACGATTCGTTCTAAATACCGTGCGTAGCCAGCTGCATAGAGTTTGTGCTTTAAATTATAAAGGTCTAATTCACACACACACACACACACAAAGTTCACACATTATACAAACAAGATAACTGAACCAGGTTTACTCAATGGTTATGAATACTTCTCGTTCAAATTCAATTATGTGGAACTCACAAAGTTGAAAGCTGTTGAATGCGATGTGTGGCCGAGTGAGACAACCCGCTTGGTTACCTATCCAGTCTGTCGAGCTCACATAAAAGATTAGACCAGAGCGTACTGAGCATGCCAAGACATGAAAGATGCGATATAGGCCTACAAAAACACGCAGACTTTTTTGTTTGGATTGAGTCTGAAGTGATGCTCATCATACATAAAACACTGAACCATAATCTTCAAATACAAAAACAAAGTTTAATAAAAATACTCTGAAAGACACAAAGATAAAGGCACATTCCTCGTCCCATTTGCTAGGACACATTTGTACAAACACTCCTTCTTCCCTAGTGCTATTAGAGCATGGAAAGGGTTGCCTGAGCTAGCCAGGAAAACCAGTGACTTGGCAGAATTTAAGTCATTGATTAATATGCATGACTAAATGCATGACGCGTAGGACGTAATCATCTTCTTTTTTGAAGTAACGTCTGTATTATATAAGATAAGAAGATGCTCATCATTCAACGCTAGGAAACAACAAAGATAAGAAATAGATTTGATTTTAGGCACATCGGCACAATTTAGGCCATGTCGTGCCTGTAGATAGAGAAGGAGAGAGAAGGTGAGAGAGGGAGCGAGAGAGAGAAAGAGGGAGGGAGGAGAGAGAGGGAGAAAGAAAGAGACGGAGAGAAAGAGAGAGAAGAGAGGTTGAGGAGGGAAAGAGAGAAAAAGAGAGAGAGAGAGGGAGAAGAAAAAGGGAAAAAACGAGAAAGCAAGAGAGGGAGAAGAAAGAGAAAAAGAAAGGAAAAAGCATATCCCGGCACACTTCAGTTACACACACTCATATATAAACAAGTAGGTAAAAGGCATCCTATAAAGATTTTTATCAGTATCAATGCTCACAAGAACTGTCCATTTTCAGGTCCAGCCAGTGGTCGGTAATGGAAGCTTCGAGATCCAAGAAAAGTCTGACTATCAAGCCCTGGCATTTATTTCCTGTTTATTTTGTTGGCCAGTTGGTCTGGTGGCTATTTACTATTCAAACATGGTCAGTTTAGTCAACATATAGTGTAGATATATATATATATATCGATCTGCTTGGAAGGAGGTCATCAAGGGATAGACTTTTGGATTCCGATCCAGCTCAAAATTTAAAAAAAAGGGGGTGGGGGCGTACAGTTGAATTCTGTTACCAGTAAAATGAAAGATGACTCGGAGCCTAGGAAAACAGCAACCTTCCTAGTATATGTAAAAAAGTAAAGTTCCCCCATTCAGGCCTTGCAATCTATGGGGCAGATGATGCTAAGGTCATTTTTTTCTATGGCCAACGGTTAATGAGCAGGGTGTCATGTGGCTAGCACAATGATCAACCACCTTTACTTTCCCCAACTAAAGTCAGGTACCCATTAGAGTTGGGTGGACTCAGGGGAGCCCTAAAAATCCTATCGGTGTCTTTTCATTAATGTTTAGGTAGTCACTTTTGAATTTAGAGAAACCTCATACATTTCCAAAATAATTTAATAATAATGATAATGTCAATGTTCTATTGTCTTCCAGGGTCTATAAGTTTTTCTTAAATTTTCTGCGTCTGCCCTCTACAAGGTCTTTCCTCTGGGGCCTAAAATGTAAATAAATTATTGAATGAAAGGAAACTTTTTAATTTAGACTTTATGGCACATCAACACAATGTGGCCCAGGTACAATTTAGCCCATGTCATGTGAACATTTCCTGATGTCAACTCCACTTGTAAACTTTGAATGAGATGTTTAATAAAGGAACATTTCACTTGTTATAGTTTGCTCAGTGTAATGGACTGAAGTAAAACTATTTTTTCCCCAGGATTATAAAGCTATTATTGATATTCTTTTGAAAATTTATTTTCTGCAGTGTTCTATCGAGAAGTCCCTAGGAAACTATAATCAAGCTAATGTCTACTCAAAGCTTACATTTAATGCTTCAATGGCCGCCCTAGCATCTGGAATCTTGGGCTATTTCTTCATCTGTGTATATGAGTCTATGACAATGCTTTAAGGAACAACATTGAATTAGTTTATAATTAACTGGAGTGTGAACATATTCAAACATTTTTTTAAATTAATATGCAAATTTTCTTAACCTATCAAAATGTGAAGAAATTTCTTAAGTTAAACACTAAGTTCAAAGACTATGAAACTTCAGCTACAAATGAAAACTTCAGACTGCAATAATTTAATGTTGATAAAATGTCACCAGGAATAAACAAATGTTTAATGCTTTTTTTTTTTTTTTTTTTTCATTTGACATGTTGTAAAGCTCTGGAAGTTGATAGAATTTAAATTATTTATATTTTAATAATTGTCAACACTCATAGGTAATATTCAAATCAATATTTCAATGTTGTTGTTTTTTTGGCATCTAGGTAACATAAAGCAAAAGATAGTACAGCAACAAATAATAATTCAAAGTTATTTCATTAAATGATTCAAAAATCATATATATTTATTACACGTTTGAGGAAAAATTGTAAACAGTTCATATGGTCAACTATACATTCTCAAAAAGACAGAGAATTCATTTTTTTCCAAATGTAAATGTACATCAATACTGACATGAAATAAAAACTGATTTCTAAGCATGTTATAAAAAAACAATATGATTAATAAATTGGTCTCTAATAATCAACTTATAATCAACTTTTATACCTTCTCAGCAAGTGGATATTATTGTTTATTATTTACATTAATTATAAATTTATTACAATATTGTACAAGTGACTATTCACTGCTGAACAATGTTTATATAAAATGCATGATTTATTCTTAATGATACAGTACTGTAATCACATATAACTTTGTCTGACAAAACATAGCCTACTTTTGAATAGTTTAGTATTTTATGAACATATAACATGTTTCAGTTTATCATGATCAAATTCAACAAAATCTTGCCTGAAGAAATCATGCTCTGTCTCATACCATTTTTTTATATTGAATTCTGGGAAGAAAAATTGTATCTCTCTTTCAGCATTTTCTTCTGAATCTGCAACAAAGTTTTTGGTTCAGTGTCAGACATGTACTCAAAATAAAGATGTTATTTGTACATATTCAAGTAGTATTATAGGTGATAATAGTTTTGATTAAAAACATTTTTCACAATTTTTTTTTCAAATGTTTATAACTTACAGTTTAATGTTAATTTCCTTCAGAATATTCAATCATTATGAAAATTAATTTAATATTATTTTATTTTTAAAAAAGCTATTTGAAAAACCTTTGAAATAGTTTTTAATAATCTAAAATTATCAAATGTATTTTACATTAAACAACATGGTTTTAAATAAAATTCTCAATAATGCTTTACAACAACTGTGGTTAGTTCTAGTTTTTTATTTTTTGTTTTTGTTTTTTTTTAGAAAAATGGCAACAAAAATAAAAGTTGTTTCCCTATAAAGTTTCTGCATAAAAAAGTAAACTAGTTATCAATTTACTTTTAAAAAAAATTTTTTTTTAAGTAACATAAAAAAGTAATGCTAAAAACATTTACAAACTCAAAAGCAACACAAACTTCTTTTTCCCATTGTTCTTTTCACAAGAAAAATTCATTAGTTTTAAAGATTTTATAGAATTTATCCTGAGAGCCATCCTTTATGGACAACTTAAAACAGGCACAAGAAAAACTAGTCATCCCACCTCTGTTATGTTGATGTAATCAAATGGGACTTTTAAAGCAGTGGACATTGATGATGACTACTGGGAACACATAATCCCTACACCACATTATGTGGAGAGAGAAAGGAGCTCTTGATAGTAAACAAAATTATTTGCGACAGCTCTGAAAGAAAATCAAAACAAACGAAATATGGCTGGCTCCTTAACCACCAATGCCAATGCCCACCTTTGCCTGTGTTGTATGTGGAAGAGATGTCTCTTCACATTGGGCTCTACATCACCATGAAAAAGTGTTTTATGAGATGAACCATAAGCTTTCTTTGACTGAGGAAGGCCAACAACTCTTATGAGTCGAATTTCATACAATTTGAACTATCAATATTATTGGACTATTTTATATGTAGTTGAAATTAATAAAAGGGAACAGCTAAAATTCAGTATTACATTTCTATTTCTCCAACCCAATTGCTATTCTTTAGGCTATATCATTCTGATTTACCTGAGCCATGGGTACAGTTTCTTGTATCTGTCAGTCCATACAATCCTCTTATACTTAATGGTTCATCATAAACAGTTCTGAGTAAAAAAATAAATATTTATTACTCCAATGACCTAAGATTTTAAGGCCTAAAAATTAAACTAATTTTTTTTTCTTGAAATAATAAAATAAATTAAAGTAATCTATAATAAAGATATTTGCTATTCACTTTTACTTGAGAACTTTAGTTGGTCCCATTAACTTTCTCCATCTACTGATAGCATTGTCACCACATAAAATATAAGTCCATAATGGACCGCTGTAAACAAGAAATGATCAAATCTATTAATAAAAATCTTATTTTATCAAAATGAGTAATGTTAAATATATAAGCCTGCATTGATGCAGAAAACATCAGTGATAATGGCGAGCGTTTGATTTCTCTCTGCGCATCCAACAGCCTTTCAATTGGAAACACATATTTTAAGCACAAACAAATACACAAAAAAACATGGCGATCACCAAATGGAGAAACCTTCAATGAGATAGATTACATTTGCATCTCCAAACGATGGAGGTCATCTCTGTTAGACGTGCGGACCCGCAGAGGAGCTGATATCGGCTCAGACCACTACCTTGTCAGTGGCAAATGTAAGCTCTGATTGAAACGCCAACCAAAACGAGCCACACGACCCCGCCCATTTAATGTAGAGAAGCTTAAAGACGGCAATACTGCAGCACAGTTCCAATTGAAACTAACGAACCGCTTTGAGGCTCTTACAGATATATTGACCCTTGAAGAAGAGTGGGCCAACTTCAAAGATACCACTATTGGGTGCGCGGAAGAAGTTATCGGAAGGAGGTGAGGTTCATACAAGGAACGGTGGATACAAGACAGAACATGGAAATTGATAGATGAGAGGAAAGAGGCCAAACGTAGACGAGATCAGAAAAATGAAACACAGGATTTCAGCCTAGCGGAAGAAGCCTATAGGGAAGCAGATCTGAAAGTAAAGAGAAGCTGTCGGCAAGATAAACGGGACTGGATTGAGCAGAAGGGACAAGAGGCACAAGCAGCTGCAAGCAGAAATGACACAAAAACCCTCCATCGTATAGTCCGAGATCACACTGGAGCAAAGAGTGGACATGGGGCACCAATAAAAGACAAGCAAGGCAAAACTTTGTTAACGAAAGAAGAACAGGATGCAAGATGGGTAGAGCACTTTAAAGAGACCCTTAACCAACTGTCGCCAGACCTAACTTACATATTCAAAGACCCCTCTCCAGACAATGATCTCAAGGTCAAGACACCCAATAACTGCTGAGGAGGTTACCATGGCCATTGCATTGCTAAAGAATAACAAAGCACCAGGACTAGACATGATATCAGCAGAAATGCTAAAATATGGGGGACAGTGCATTGTTAACAGAATGACTGATCTCATCTCTGTTGGCGAACTTCAAAAGTCCCAGAGGACTGGCAAAAGGGAGTTATTGTAAAGCTTCCAAAAAAGGGCAACTTGGCAGACTGCAACAACTGGAGGGGCATTACTCTCCTCTCTGTCCCAGGCAAAGTTTTCAGCACTGTTTTGTTGAGACGGCTTCAACAGTCTGTAGATGAAAGGCTCAGAGAAGAACAAGCAGGTTTCCAAAGAGGCATATCATGTACAGAGCAGATTTTCGTTTTACGAAATATCATAGAACAAAGTCTTGAGTACCAACAACGGCTAACGATCAGTTTCGTGGACTTCAAAAAAGCGTTTGATAGTGTCCACCGAGAATCACTATGGAAAATAGTTAGAGAATACGGTATCCCAGAAAAATTCGTCCAGATCCTACGACACCTTTACAGTCAGTCTAGTTGCTGCATTAAAACAGAAGAGGGAACAACAGAGTTTTTTACAATCGAGACAGGTGTGAGACAGGGGTGCATCTTATCTCCCTTCCTTTTCCTCCTAGCCATCGACTACATAATGAGGAGAGCAATGAACCAGACTGCCTTTGGTATTCCATGGCATGAACAACTCCGATTGACGGACTTGGACTTTGCTGATGATGTTGCACTACTCGGGGCTACAAATAAATGCATTCAAGAAATGACGGAGAGCCTAGACAGAGAGGCACCCAAAATTGGCCTCCGCACAAACTTGGATAAGACTAAAATTATGCGAGTGGGATATAAGGCAAAGGGTGTCCCCGTCAGACTTGGCGAGTCAAAGCTTGAAGAGCTGGACAAGTTCACGTACCTTGGCAGCATCATAACAAATGATGGAAATGCTTACCATGATGTAGCGTGCCGAATAGGAAAAGCAGGGAGCATTTTCCAAAGGCTGCAGCCTATTTGGACTAGCCAAGCCATTGGACTCGAGACAAAAATACACCTTCTCAACACAATTGTCATTCCAACTGCTACATATGCATGTGAGACGTGGAAGTCATCTGTCAAAATTGAGAAAAGACTAAATGTGGCTCAACAGAGATGGCTGAGACGGATTTTGGGAGTCAGTTACACAGACTGGATCTCAAACAAGGAAATCGTATGCCGAACTGGGAGTCGAACACTTAGTGAGGTTGTGACTGAGCGTCGCATGAGGTTTGCGGGACATGTTCTACGTCAAAATGAATTATGCACACCAAGAGTTGCGATAACATGGAAGCCAAAACGAGGAAAGCGCAAACAGGGATGTCCTCGTATTACCTGGCGACACACCTTCATGGAGGACCTCAGAACAGTGGACACCAGGTTGGAGGAGGCTTCAGACATTGCCAGTGACAGATCATTATGGAGACAGCTTGCCGCCCAATGCGCCGAACGGCGCGGGAGGACCTTAGTCTTAGTAGTTAGCATTGATGGAGGAGTATGGTTATTTATGTGCTTGCACAATCCTTTCCTACATAGTTTACCCCTTCCAACAGAGATGCTCTCTAAAAATGCTTTAAAAACCAGCTCAGGCACCTCTAACATGGTGCCACACCTTCATAGAAGGCCTAGAATCTGGTGGTACCAGCTGTACAAATACTCCTTCTTCCCTAGTGCTATTAGAGCATGGAATGGGTTGCCTGAGCTAGCCAAGAACCAGTGACTTGGCAGAATTTAAGTCATTGGTTAATATGCATGACTAAATGCATGACGCGTAGGACGTAATCATCTTCTTTTTTGAAGTAACATCTGTATTATATAAGATAAGATAAGATATGAACTAGCCCTAAAACACTATCCAACAGAGAAAAAATGAGCAGATTTTCAAACATAGCTTCTGGACTATAATGGAATGTAATTATTATCAGATATTATTGTCTTTGCAGCCTCCCAATCCTCTAGCAGTACCTTATCCAGCCCAAGAGAGATGACAACAATAATCAGGATAATCAAAATTTAATACCATAATCATTACAGTGAATCCCTGGACACTAGGCATCATGGGAAATGAAAAGGCTGATTAACTATTAAAGGCTCAGCCTGGCGCCACCGTAGAAAAATCTAGTAGTGGAACTAGATAGGCTAAGTACTAGTGAACAAGGCCCTTGCGGTATTCCCTGGGTGAGCTTTTTTTTTTTATCTCACTGGGGGTAGGGATGGAACAAATAGCCCGAACCCCAGTCCAAAAAGTCTGCCATGCTGTTCCACAAAGGGGGCCGCCATCAGTAACCAGATAGCTGGAGGGACAGCCCCTCATGGAACAGTGGAGGTAACAGTAAAGGAATATGAGACAAGCTTCCCATGGTTAGCGCTGCCCTCTGCCACTTAAAGCGTGTGGAATAAATAGTACCGGGGGCGCTGTGTAAGTGATACGGTCCACTCCTACCCAGTCATTATGGCCGCTTCTACTGGGAGCCCTCAGACAGGCCTGGTTGTTGGATAAAATCCTTTCTAACAATCAAAGGGATAACGGATTCCCTACTGGACTTCATTAAAGGTTAACTTTAACCCACCATGCCAAACAAAGAGTATTAACTTCCTCCCCTGCAAATAGCAATCTTCTACCTTTAGATTAGTACATTAACAAAATAAATCTCACACACCCACTCCTTTGTAAACACTGCACTCATGCTTATGAAACCGTAACGCTATATCCTCTATGAACGCCCTAACTTAATCCACCTTACTACCACTAAAGCCATACATAACCAACACTGTATGGCAGGGCTAAACAACTGAAGAGAACAGCAAACCTTGGGACTGTCTGTAAAAGAGCTTACAGCACAGAAGCAAAAAAGCCGGCTAGAAGAAGAAAGGTATATAACTCATATTTTTTCACTATCTTGGTAGGAGTAATTTTACTCCCTCGACAATGCTGACTGAAGTGTTGATCAAATAAAGGATTGCACAAAAGAGGTTTTCCCTAGAAGCTAAGGCATCATCTCATTTTTACTGGCATAGTAGAAGGTTGCCAGGTCATGTTTACACTTAGGACTGTTATCACAACAGTTCTGGGTTCAAACCCTCCTAACATCTCCTGCAGGAGATTTGGGTAAGCACATTTCATTTCAAAAACAGTGCCTGAAACTTATAAAAAAAACAACACCGGCATGAAATAGCAGAGAGTGTATGGTTAGCTAATCAAGCTAAATAGGTGCTAAAAATAGTGAAATTTATATAGGTGCTAAAAATAGTGAAATTGTATTGATAAGATTAATTATAGTTTAAATGTAATTAGTTCAAATGATAACCTAGCAAAAATAAAAACTATTACCTGCTCATAAATGAAACCAATCTATTCTGGAAAAATTTTCCTGTAATGAAATAAAACATACATAGCTGTTTATTTATAATTCATTACATAGAAACTTTTTTTAAAACATGATTTACCATAAAACTTGTTTTGCTTTGGGGGAAAAAAACTTCTGTACTTAAAATAGAAAATACATTCCAATATTCTTATATTCCATTTAATTAAGATAGTTCTAATACTCTCATTGCTCATTCGTCCAATGTATAAAAAGTTTACACATGCCTTTATGTTCTGCATAAAACTGCTCAGCTTGAGATGTTGTAAGGATCAGTCTCTTGGATTCTATCACATAAAAACCATTCTCTAATATCATCCTTGTTACATTCTGTAACAACAAATCCATAAAACTAAAGAATTAATAAAGTTCTTACATGGTTAGAATTAATAAGCATACTACAAAAAGTAAATGAAAAATTAGGAGTGTATTTTTTTATATATGACAATGACATGTGGTGAATTTATTATTTTATGAGCAGGGATAAACATATAACTCACAAATACAAAATAACAATCATTTAATTTAAATAATCCATGTGTAGGATATGGATATTTTAATTATGAAAGCCTGATTTTTTTTCTCTCTGTTATCTGAACATTTAAATCCTTCAGATTAAAAGATAATTACATAATACCCCAAACCTTCTGCAGGATGGCAGGGGATGGCTTTAGGCAGGGTT
Organism: Biomphalaria glabrata; assembly: GCF_947242115.1. Taxonomy (NCBI): domain Eukaryota; kingdom Metazoa; phylum Mollusca; class Gastropoda; family Planorbidae; genus Biomphalaria; species Biomphalaria glabrata. The sequence continues at coordinate 7,191,073 of NC_074715.1, forward strand.
CGAACTGAGGAAACCTGTCTAGAAGGATTTAAAAATAACACTTAAAAAATAAAATTGAAACAGAAAATTTATGCACCATGTACTATGCTGCTTCAAGCATAAATATTAAGTATGTTTGCAATTATACAAATTTTGTATGATAGTTACTGAATTACAGTCCATGAATTTAACTTGAATATATCTAATGTTATAATTTACTCACTGTAGTATAATACAGCATCATTTTAATATCTATATTTACAGCTATCTTTTTAGATCTAGATCTAGATTCGAAGTGAAATGGAGTATAAATCTATAATATATTCTAGCCACAATAAGGCTTGTCTTCGAGTCACAAGATTAATGAGGAATGCATTATTTCCTGTGAGTACACAGACCCAGCTGTGACCAACATATTTTGCCACACAGCCCAGACATAACCATTTTCTGCTGGTGGTCAATTTAGATTTTTTTTTTGCCATCTACATCTGTTCCCAGTTATGGACTTTCTTTTGGCTTCAAAAATGTATCCTACAGCATCTGGAAGTGATCTCCATTTGTCCCATTCCGATACTTAATTCAGCCAGGTGCTCTCTTCTATATCAGTTAAACCAAGGTGGTGTCTAAGCTGGTCTTTAAAGCATTTCCATGGGGCATCTCTGTTACATCATCTGCTTTTTGTTCTGCCATAATAAACAATACAAAGCCTAAGAATAAATCAACGGACATAGCCGGTGTGTATGTAATGCTAGTTATTTATAAAAATAATAATTGATTGATTTAGATCTATATGTACTTAATATCTTATAAAATGCTATGATATTATGTGTATGCAGTGCTTTTTTGTAAAAAAAAAAAAAAAGGTGCCGGTACTCAGTGATGGATTGCCTAACTTTTAACTACTAATAAATTAATAATAAATGTTAAAATACAAGAAAAATATTTTTTTTCCCCTCACATTGCAAAAGGTCCCGGTACGCCATACCGGTGCATATTGTCACAAATAAAGCACTATGTGTATGTAATTATTTAGATTATTCAGTGTAACTTTACATCGAAGACCCCTTTGAAGAATGTTATGCAAGTGGCATTCCAGTGTCTATCACTAAGGTCACCTGGTCACAATTGAAGGTTACTACCAGCAAAAAAAAAAAATATGTGTTATAATATTACTAAAATTCCCTAATTAAAGACATAAAGATATGCAGATAGACAGCTTCCATATTATTGACCTGAAAAATCTATGACCTTTGATTGAAAGTTTTACAAAATCCTCCTTGGCTAGGCTCATGGAATTAGGTAACTGTAAGTCCTATTAATTTTTTTATTGAAGGGTGGGATTTTTAACCTCGAAACCACCTGGGGGTAAACTCAATTTCCTCTGAAGATGGTTTGGGAAGGTTTTAAACTCATATATACTCATGGAATTTTGTGACTATTTTTTTGTATTGAAGAGAGAAGTACTAACTTCAAAACCCCCTGGAGGAGGTTTTAGAATCCATGAAAAAAAACTGGAGGGAGGTTTTAGAATCCAAACCCTCTGGAGGGCTTTTTAAACTCAGGACCCACCTTAAATAAGCTCTTGGAAGTAAGTGACTGTAGTTGACTTTAGACTTAAATTGAATAGGGTCTTTAAAAACTAACCCCCCCCCCCCCCCTTGGCAATACGAGGGAAAGTGATGGTTAAACATTAAAACTTTTCCTGCAATAAAATAAAAAATTAATAAAACAACAGTCACAAAATCAGGTGGGGGAGGGGTGAACATCAAAACTGGCTACGCCCATGCACTAGTTACTCTAGTAGTAGATTTTAACTCTTCTAGTGAGTATAATATTTATATTATAATTAATAGTCTGATTCTAAATCTAAATAAGTCTTAGCTTAAGGACTAATTTAAGGCTTAGCTTAGTAAAAAAAATTTGTTTGATCTAGAAATCTAGATCTACTAGGCTCTAGATTATTATTATATTATTTTTAAATCTATTGTCACTATTGATATTCTAATTAGGACTAATTCTAAGTAATCTAAGCCTGCCTAAGGCTTGAGGATAAGCCTAATTGTGCGTTAAATTAATAAATACTAGATCTAGTAGTGAAAGTAGAAGAGTAGGATATAGATCTAGATATAGACTAAAATTATAGATAGAATTAAGAATATTCTAAAATAGTCTAGACTCGACTGGTCTAAACTCTAATTCTCTATCTATTCTAATTTCTAGACCTAGAATAGATTAGATAGATCTGCTCTGATGATTGATCTAAATCTAATAATAATAAGGTCTAAGACTTAGAAGACTTAGTCTAGCTAGATCTAGATTTAGATATAATTATCGGTATACCTAATTATCATCATCTAGATATCTAGAATAGATGTAGATTATGATTTTTATATGATAATGATCTATTATCATCTATCAACTAGATCTAGATCTATGTAGATCTACATCTAGACTCTAGGCTAGATCTGGTAGATCTATCATGTCATGATCATTCAGAAATTCAGATCATGTACAGTACTTGAGTACTGCGTACTGTGCAGTGTAGAGTTGTAGAGCTAGTACTACTAGTTACTAGGTTTTCTGTATTTTATGTTTTCTTATCTAAATCTAGATCTATGAACAGCATTTTAATTAAAAGACAAACATTTAAAATATGCGGGTGTGCAACAATATCTGGTTTTATCAACGCTAAAGTAAGCTGTAAAGTTTTAAATGAAGTCATTGTCTGCTTAGTCTGCTATAATCTAGAACTACAAGTTCAGGACACTTGATGTTATGATTCACGTTTTTAGTAAACCACTTCAAAACATAAGCATTAAAAACATTAACTGAGTAGCTCTAGATATCTATAAGTATAATCAAAATTTTCTAGCGACTAGATCTAAAGTAATCGAAATCTAGAATATGCTGATCTAGATCAAAGTATCTGTAATATTATGGTGGTATTACGTATCTACTTACGTAAAGTAATACGAAGTAATGCCCAAAATACGGCCCGCAAGAAACAATGCCCCACATCCCCCATGGCCATGGGCCATTATCCATTAACATCACATAGAAATATAGGCCTTGTAGGCCCAGGCTTATAAATAAAAAGGAAGATGAAAATAACCTAAGAAAGTATTACTTAACTAAAAAATCTACGACAGATTTTTTTTGGTGCCTCTCTGCGTGTGGCACTCACTTAGGATGACGTATTGGGCATCGTGACCCCTCATTATACGTCTCAAAATCTTGATATTTATTCGGAGTATATAGTTCTACAACCGTATTGAAATAAGAGAAGTCAGTAGATATGAGGAGTGTACATGGGTCGACCTCTGGTAAAATCCTTCAACCATCACAGAGGAACGTTCTCTTTTGGGAGAGATTAGTGACAGTGACTAATGATGGTGTCACAAGTGTGGTTGACTCCAAGAGTTATTACAAAAGTTGTCAAATCAAAGCTAGGGAACCGAGCGTCTGTGGCTTCATTGAATAATTCACCAACAAAATCTATGTGGCAAGGTATCAGGTCGTAACCATGTCATAATGATAGTGTTCAGATTTTTGAGCAATATTTGTCGTTTCAAAAATCCCTCTGCTGCCAATAATGTGTCAAGGGCCCTAACAAAGCTGCAACTAGAACTGATAGACTTAGGCTACATGGGATGAAAGTAAAAACATCCCTGATAAATTTCAAATGATGCAGGCAGTTGATTTCTAATCGGCGTTGCTTGTAGAAACCTGCCTAAATATCGACGGAAAACAAGCGTTAACGATGATCACAATAATTACAATAATTTTCAGTGATGAATCGTGTAGTGAACCCATGTTACGTAATAGTCTCATGGACGAACATCTGGCTGCCTAGTCGTGCGGTTTGCGCGCTGGACTGTCGTTCAGATTTATCGACGGTCGAGGGTTCAAACCCTGCCCGCTCCCATCCCCCGTCGTCCTGCGGGAGGTTTGGACTAGGAAGTAAACTATCTTCAACTCTGAAGGAACTTCCGAAACATGTAAAACATTTTACAAACAAACATCTAAAATTCTAGATTCAGTGCTCTGACTTGGTGTCTCATATATGCAGATCAGATGTTTAAAAGTTTTTTTTTTATAAACTTCTCATGGACTAATTGAAGTAAGCATACTAGATTCACGGGTATAAAATATTTAGTTTTTTTTTTTTTTTTACATTTTATTGATATGTCCCACGACACGAGTGTCGTAAATTAAAATGGCCCGCCAGCTGAATAAGGTTGAGCATCAATGCCCTAAATGATATATCTATCTATCTATAGGCTGGTATATGGTTTCCCGACAAAACAAAGCAAGCGCGGACAAATAGCGCGACAAAATAGCGCGAAATTTCCCAACAAAATAGCGCAAAACAAAATAGCGAAGACTTATATACGATGTGTAAAAAAGTACCGAATTATAAGTAGTTTAATGTCCTGGTGTGACGGTCCTTCCGCTGAGCAAAAAACAATCGACCTCATCAAATTACGCAGAAATTATTGATTTGATTTTTGCCACAGAAAATGATCTGAAGCAACATCTTCTTTTCGTCTTTACGTACATCCTGAAGAGATCCACGGAACTTATTCACAGTACAGACATGGTCTATTTGGTTCTTTGTTGATAGGTCTGATGATATCCACGTTGTTTTGTGTTTTCGTTTGTATGGGAAGACAGTTCCTCCAATCACGAAGTTGCTTGTGGCACACATATCTGCAAATCTCTCTCCATTTTCATTCATCTCACCTAATCAATGTTTTCCCATGATCTCTTCATATCCTCTGTTGTCATTGCCAACATGGGCTCCCGCAGGGGGGTGCAAAGCGGTGCACTTGCACCCCCCTGGATTCTGAGTAGCCAAATTCTAGCCACTTTTTTTTTTTTTTTGCACCATCAGATCAATTAAAATCTAATCTAAGTTATTTTGAATTTCTTAGTAATGACAGGTCAGATGAATATTAAAGAGTTATTTTCTAAAAAAAAAAATATAAGACAAACACACACCGATAGCAAAAAGAAACTATTCTATCAAAAGAGAAAATGGAATGAAATATGGGAAAAAATCAATACCATCTCAACATCTTAAATAATGGGCAGTATATAAGGTAAGGGGCTCTAGTTTAGAATATTAATGAAGTAGAAGCCTTTTTGTTTTGTCTATTGCATGTATGTCACCATACAGGTAAAGAATTTGTGGTTTACTAGACCTGGTAATTGGTAATATGTAGATCAGTGGTGAGTACATGTGCAGGTGTGTATTCTTTGAAAATACGTCACTATAGTTTAATTATCGATATCAAATCGTTCCGTATTTTCAACTTAAAACAAATTTATGTCAAATGACTTTTAAAAAAAAAAAAATATCGACAATAGGTCGTTCAGAATTTGTAAAAAAGGAAGTAAGTTACTAGAAACGATTATTGAAAAACACTTTTCAGACTTATTTTACATTGAATTCTCTTGCTGAAACATAACAGTTATATTTTTTTTTTATATATGTTAAGAATGTTCCGGATTTGATTTTGAAAAAGAAATCAACCTACATTACTTTAATTTTCTTACAAATCGTCACAAAAATCGTTCCGAATTTTATATAAAAAATCTACTAACAGAAATAACTGTTTGAAGTCCTTCTAATAAATAAAACAAATAATAAATTATAAATAAAGTAGCTTGTAATTTTGAATGAAAATAACGTAGTCCTAGTTGGAAATAAATATAGAGAGATTTATTTTAAACTTTCTCCATTTATTATAAATAAAGTTTTATTAATTTTTTAAAAGAATCCTTATCTTATCTTATATAATACAGACGTTACTTCAAAAAAAAAAAGATGATTACGTCCTACGCGTCATGATGAGTGGCTAAAATTTGTATGCAAACAAGGCAGAGCCACAAAACCAACATCCGGCCGAATCAAAGGTATTTATTTCAACATTTCATAATAAGTGAAAAAATATTATGGTATTACAAAAGATGTGTAGTTGGGGTATAGTGGCCAAGTGTTGACTGAAGTGCTGTCCACCCTAGTTAACCATCGGCCATAGAAATAGATGCCCTTTACAACATCTGCCGTATTAGATCCCAAAGTCTGAAAGGGGTAATTTACTTTTATTTACAATGCAATAGTTAATACTAATGATTACAAGACAGAAAAACTTTGAATCAGTAATTGAACAATGAAAGGAAGGAATACCAATTTCCTGGCCATTCTACATCATTTTGTATTTTGAAATTGTATACAAAATATCAATGGATCTTAAAGATATTAATGTCTTAAAATAATTAAGTTGTTGTTTGTCATTAAATTATAGTCATATATATGAATATTTAAGTGTTTTTTTTAAATAAACTATTATGTATATTTCAGTACATGCACACACAAAGAGAATGTGAAACATTGTTTCAAAAAAGCATGCCAAGCAAAAAACAAGTATAATATGATGATCTTTTGAATTAATTTAAATAAATAAAATTTATACTAATTATAAATTAAAAATAATTCATCAGGTACAACTTTAAAACATGTCTCTGCATTGGTAGGCCTATAACTCAAATAAGTTAATTCATAGTTAAAAATACTTTTTCACCCAAACGGAAGAAGGGAGATGATATTTAATGTAAATTTAGTCAAAGATGTTCTTATAGTGAAATGAGTACATGGAGTCCAATCCTTTAATGTTAAGTAGATAAAAATAAGGCTTGTCTTCGAATCCAAAGATTAGTGAGGAATGCAGAGTTTTTTTGTGGCTGCCCAGCCCCAGCTGTGACCTACATATTTTGCCACATCCAGGGCAGGTGGTCGATTTAGTTTTTTTTTACTCCATCTGCGTTTGTCCTCGGCAGCGGATTTTCTTATGGTCTCAAATGTGTATCCCACGGCCTTTGTGAGTGACCTCCAGCTGTCTCGTTTTGAGGCCGCATGCAACCAGGTGCTCTCTTCAGAAGATAAGAGAAATGCTAAAACAAACAAATATTTACAATCGACTAGAGTAACACCTTAAGTAAAATCCTTCAATTTCAGAGACTCTTCAGAATGGAAGACTTGGTAAAGTATCAGTAGCAATAACACATAAAACACTGAACCATAATCTTTATGTATAAGATATCATATATTATTATAATACTCAAAAAGCCACTAATATTCAGAAAAACACAAAGATAAAAGCACATTCTTTATCCCATAAGATAAGACAAATTGCATAGATATACATCAAAGTTGCCCTACCCTCAAGAAGTGCTTTAAAGATCAGCTGCAGCTCAATCGGCCTCACTGACAAGAGAAACAGCTGATAGACTTCCTAAAAATATAGCCTGAGAACTTTTACAAATAACGCAAGATACACATTGGAGATAGAAAGATGAAGGTCTCAACTAGGAGTACATGCTTTGGCTTATTACATGCCTCTTTTCAAGTCGCACATTCCAAATGGGTGTGCAAAACAAAGGAGGGTGGAATCATTTTACGAAAAAGGCCAAACGGTATTTCAATAGAATATTATTAAGATTATAATTGATCTATACATTCCCTTAACCAGATTTTTTTTTGTGGGGGGGGGGGGGGTTAAAATGTTATGTTTTTAAAAAGCTTATAAAAACTTTATCTGTATGTCTTGTTTTTTTTTTTTTCATCAAGTAAAATAATCGCTTTATAAGATTTATTAAGTCTGTATCTAGGGCTTATCATTTTAAATATTTTTTTTTAAATAGTATTTTTAATGTTTTTCTTGTTTGACAAGAAGAATAAGAGGTATATTGTGTGCTTAACTGGGCTAAACTTGCACAGAAAAGACTATTTTTTTTTACTATTTAATCTAGTTACGAGATTTTAAAGCATTTCAGCCCATATATGTTTTCGCTCAACTCATTTAGCAACTCATTTGGCGGCTGTTAAGGGGTTGAAACATTTTTGTCAATATTTCCACGCTAATCATAATTAAAATGCAATTAATATCCAAATTTCATAAGAATGAGAATTGTCTATAAATTATGAAACAAAACTTAAGATTACAAGTTATCCTGTGTATAACGAGCGAATCACTTAATCCATTATGACAATTGTTTGAAAGTAAAGCCTTTTTTAAAAGTTATATGTAAGCAGTGTTATTTTCAATAGAGTCGAGCCAAAGCGCCTTATGAGATACCTAACGACCAAAGAGAAGGAGTTAGCCTTCCAGAGGCCAGGAATAAGAGATTGGTCATTCACACCTCCCCTTCCCGTCCCCCTCCCACCCCCGCTTTCATCAACTAGATGCTAATTTTATCTCATCCACTCTGCATATTGTTATAACTATGTGCCATGCGCATTGCCATCTAAGCTAGAAGGTGCGCACTGTGATAGGCTAGAATGAAAAGGATGTCAACATTAGGAAGAAGAACGATTTTCGCCCAAGTCGAGAGCCGATGTGAAAAGACAGATGTTATTTTGTGTACCTGTGATGTCCCTGTAAATAAACATCTATGTCTCGTTGAGTTGGCTCTATTAAGTTATTACAATATTGTCTTGGCTCCTTTCGCTATTGTTCTGTTACCTCTACTTTAGCTAGGCCACATCCAAGCCCCTCGAGGGAGTTCTTCCTTACCACCAGCAATGTTCAGGGTATTTTGGAAGCTCCCATGTGATTATGATTCCTCTTCTCTGTTCTCATCTCTGTTTTCTATTGAGAGTGCCACTACGAAGACCGTGAAAGACTTACACCAAATGTTGCTTTCGCTTTCTCTACATGTAGAAAACCGTGCAATTTTCACGTTGGCTGTTTCGTCCACTGGGTTATCAAAGACTAATGTCTTATATAAATACTTTGTAAGTTCATAGACTCTGAAATGCATGCTAAAAAAACCGAAACCTGTCTATTTACATGCATTGCAAACAGCGTAACCCTGGGTAGATCTATGAGGAAGACCAACTCTTTGTCATCTTGGTTTTTACAAACAAAACTTGTTTCAATTTACTTGACTGTTAAATGGTTTGGATACGTTATTTCTCCGGGACTCAATCTCGGTTTAAGCTGAAATTTTGCACACTTATTTCTTTTATCTGACAACATAAGAATCAATTTAAGAAAAAAGAACCTAGCTTATTTACTTTTATGGGAAGCCAAACTAAAGTAGAAGATACCTGAAATGAGGAAGGAGAAAATAGCCTCCGCTTTAATTAGATGGATATTTCCTTTTCATTTCGCTTTGGAGGATTGCTTCATGGCGGTGTTTTCTTCTGAGTTGGAGGGGAGGATGGGATGATGGAGTTAATGTGTCCGTCTGTGTGGCTATGGACTTTCCTACCTTAACCACAGCCTGGATGTAGATCTTTGTAAAGCCGAATGGACCCCTTTAAATCAAAAACCAAATCTGCTAATCTGCACCTTATTAATGGAGCCCAACGAATAGTGGAAATTTGTAACTCTTCTTGGCTACCCTATTGGAATTTGGGGAATGTTTTAGATTTTATATCGAAAAGTGATTTGATTTTGATTTGATTTTTGATTTGAGGCACATCGGCACAATTTAGGCCATGTCGTGCCTGCAGTCCCTCAAGGACCACTCTCTCTCTAAACAACAAGGGCCAGATTCTATACAGTCATATCATTAAAATCAAGGTCTATTCACAGTTAAAATAGTAAAGGTAGTAAAAATTTAAATATTTGGTAAAAATCTAATGGAAATAGTGCATGTTCACAAATTCAGAAATCACATCTTCGTAGATAGCCCCACTTCCCGAATAAAGCCCAGTACCTTCCCAGGGTCGACATTATTAAATAGTGTTTTTAGATTAGTGGCTCTAAAATATTTCGCCCTGACATCCTGGTATCTGGGGCAATCAACGAGGATATGTTCCACGGTGAGGCGAGAGTCACAGTACTCGCAGAGTGGGGGCTCCTCTCTCTTCAGTACAAAAGAGTGCGTGATGTAGGTGTGGCCAATCCTAAGTCTGGACATGGTTGTGCTACCACGCCTTGTCAGACCCTTAGATGTGGGCCGCCACCTGACATCCGCCACAATCTGCCTGAGTTTACTGTGAGTCTCAGCCTCCCATCGGTTCTGCCACTCTCGATAGGTGGCAGAGGCAATACTTTGTCTCAGGTCCGAGTAGGGAATTTGGGTTCCTGACACCGCATGATTTAGGGCTCTCTTTGCTTTTCTGTCTGCGGCTTCGTTTCCCTCAATGCCAACATGGGAGGGGACCCAGATGAAGGTGACATGCCTACGGTCGGCTGTTATTTGGTCCAACAGCTTCAGGCTCTTATGTACCAATGGGATGTCAGTCTTCATCCGCCCCAAAGCTTGCAATGCAGATTTGGAGTCGGAGCAGATTATAAATTTACTCCTTTCTGATGCTTTTACGGCCATAAGTGCAAGCAATATTGCGTGCTATTCGGCCGTAAAGATGGAGCAGCCATCGGGGAGTCTACGGGAGATTGTTTTGTTCCGAAAGGAGCAGGCACACGCGACCTTTCCCTCCATTTTGGATCCGTCTGTGTAGATGGTGCCACAATCTCCGTAGCTCTCCTGCAGTTCCCTAAAGTGGACTTGTAGTATGCTTGGGTCTGTATTTTCTTTTTTGAAATTAAGGAGGGATAAATTTAATTTGGGTTTATTCATTAGCCAAGGAGGATTCTGAGGGGTTTCTATTTTTAGAGATTTGGTCAATGGGTGGGGTTAAATTTTGGATGGGTTCTCTTATTCGAAGGCCCAACGGCTGTATGACGTTAGGCCTTCGATTGTATAATTCTACCTCTGTGGGGTTAAATATGGAGTCAAAAGCAGGGTTCGTGGGGTTGGATTTTAGCTTGACTATATACTGCATTGCAAGCTTTTTCATTCTTATATCCATGGGGAGTTCTCCAGCCTCCACATGGAGACTTGGGATAGGTGATGTACGAAACGCGCCGAGACAGAGACGCAGGGCAGCATTTTGTATTGGTTCCAGTATTTTTAGGTACGACTTCCTTGCTGCTCCATATATTATGGATCCGTAGTCTAGCTTGGATCGAATTAGACTCCGATAGAGCAGCAGCAAGGTATCTCTGTCAGCTCCCCAGTCCGTATGGCTGAGTACTCTTAGTATGTTTAATGACTTTTGGCATTTCTTCTTAAGTTCCTTAATGTGGGGGAGAAAATTAAATTTGGAATCTAAGGTGAGGCCTAAAAATTTTGTAGTTTTCACGACAGGGATCTTCTTTTTGTGTATAAATAGTTCAGGGTCTGGGTGGAGTCCCCTTAGATTACAAAAATGCATACTAACTGTTTTGGAGTCTGAGAATTTGAAACCATTATAGTTTGCCCAACCCTGAATTTTGTTTAAACATAACTGTAATTTTCTTTCTAAGGTGTTCATGTTTTTCCCATAAGTAAGAATGACAAAGTCATCAACATACAAAGAGCACTCTATGCCAGGGGACAGCGCATTTATGATGCTATTTATTTTAATGTTGAACAGGGTGACTGACAGAATGCTGCCCTGGGGTACACCCATTTCCTGGTCATGAGTGTCAGAAGCGGAGTTGCCCACTCAAACCTGAAATTTTCGATCTTTCAGAAATTCCTCCACAAAACGGGGGAGGTGTCCCTTAAGCCCCATAAGCGCCAGGTCACGTAGAATGCCATGTTTCCAGGTTGTGTCATAGGCCTTTTCTATATCGAAGAATACAGCTACTAGATGTTCTCTTCTGAGTAATGCATTTCTAATATAAGCTTCCAGCCTTACCAGGTGGTCAGTTGTTGTCCGCCCCTGCCGGAATCCGCACTGGTAGTTTGAGATCACTTTATTCCTTTCCAGGTACCAGACCAGCCTACTGTTAATCATTCTTTCCATGGTTTTGCAGATGCAGCTTGTTAGTGCTATTGGTCGATAGTTAGCTGGGTCAGAGCCGTCTCTTCCCGGTTTAGGTATCGGTATAACTGTGGCTTTCCTCCAGCTGTTTGGGAAAGCGCCTGTTTGCCACACACAGTTATAGACCCCTAGCAGGACTGCCAATGAGGGTTCGGGGAGGTGCTTGAGGAACTGGTAATGGATTTCGTCTTCTCCAGGCGCTGTGTCATGTGACTTGTCCAGCGATTCCCTCAGTTCCTCAAGCGAGAACGGTTTGTTGTAGTCTTCATTGTTCTCTGACCTGAAATCAATGGGGTGTCTTTCCTCCCTGGTTTTGACTTTTTGGAACTCTGGCGTGTAGTGTGCAGTGGATGATTTTTCTGCTATTGAGGATGCAAGGCAGTCAGCTATTTCTCTGGGGGACGTGACAGTTCGTCCTTGGTTTTTCAAATGCCCTATTGCATTTGATTCTTTCCCTTTGATTCGCCTTACTGCCTTCCAAACCGCTCTAGCAGAAGTTTTGGCATCCAGACTGCCGACAAAACTTCTCCAGGAATTCCTTTTGGCTGACCGTATGGTTTGTCTAGCCTTTGCTCTAGCTATCCTGAATAGCTTTAGGTTTTCCTGGGAAGGATTCTTTATAAATGCAGCCAGTCGTTTTTTCCTATCACCAATAGCACTTTTGCAAGCTGTATCAAACCATGGTTTGCTAGGCCGTTTTGGATTTGCAGAGGTTAGGGGTACAACTTTCCTGGCTATACTTAGTAGCTTGCTAGCAAAGGTATCAGCTGGGTTTTGTTCATGGAGGATATTTTCTGTGATATCCTCAGAGCATCTTTTTTGGAATTGTTCCCAATCGGCCTTATTCAGTTTCCACCGCTGAGGTCGTCCCAATGAAGGGAGATTGTTAGTAATGATGATTGGGAAGTGATCACTTCCCCGTAGATCATTGCTAACTGACCATTTAAAATCGTCCAGAAGTCCGGGGACGCATACGGTGAGGTCAATGCATGTGAATGATCCAGTTCCTGGGTGCAAGTAGGTCGGTGATGCATCATTAAGTATGCATAAATCATGTTGGAGGAAGATATCCTCCAGCATACGACCTCTTGTGTCGGTATTGTTGGATCCCCACATGGTGTTATGGGCATTGAAATCCCCAAGGATTAAATAAGGCCGGGGGAGTTGTTTCAATAGGTCCTCCATGTCTGTTCTGTTTAATGGAGCGCCTGGTGGTAGATACAGGCTGCAGCAAGTGATAACCTTGTGAAGGGTTATCCTAGCTGCTACGGCCTGTAGTGTGGTCTGTAGTTCTACCCTCTCATGGGGGATGCTATCCTTCACAAGGATACAGACTCCACCTGATGCTCTCTCTGCATCCTCAACATTCTTGGTGTAAGCACGGTAGCTTCGGAAGCTGATGCAATCTTTCAGAAATGTTTCCTGTAAGCAGACAGCTACAGGAGTCTCAGAGTCCATCAGTAGCTGCATTTCCTCGTAATTGGCCTTGAGGCCTCTACAATTCCACTGTACAATTCTGGAATCCATGGCTTATTCTAGATGACCTACTTGGAGCTATTTGGCCTTGGGAGGCCCCCGAAGGGGTTTCCCTTTATTCCAGTGACCTTGGTATTTTTATTCTTGGGTTTGGATGGAGAGGAGGACAACCCCCTTTTGGGGGAAGTCTTTCTCTCTGGAGAGGGTTATTTCCTCCTCTCTCACCTCGGGCATCCTCTCCGCTTTGATTTCTCCCCTTAGGGAGTTGGTCAACCTCTAACTCGGTAGAGGTTGGGGTGTCTGGCTGGGTTCTCTGAGGAGAACCTGTGTCAGACATGATGTCTCCGGGTTCTCCCGGAGTATTGGTTTTGACATGCTGCTCAGTCTCCATGCTCTCATCAGTGAGCACAGAGAACCTGTTCTTTAGCATGACAACAGGGCTTTCTTGTTTCTTCAGAGGTGTGTTCTTTGGCGGTGTTTTCTTCTGAGTTGGAGGAGGAGGAGGGGGTGGTGGGGTCAATGTGTCCTTCTGTGTGGCTATGGATCTTCCTTTCTTAGCAACAGCCTGGGCGTAGGTCTTTGTCAAGCCGAATTGGCCCTTGGGTAGGGCCAGTACAGCCGATTTCGCCTGGCTAAAGGTACATCCGTTTCTTGCCTTGTACTCCTGCACGGCAACCTCCTGTTTCCACACAGGGCAGTCCTTGGAGTAGGCTGAGTGGCCAGCTTGACAGTTTGTGCATTTGAACTAGGCTGTGCAGCCCTTGTCCTCATGACCCTCTCCAGCACATCTGGCACACACAGTGTTCCTCTTGCAGACTGCCGCGCCGTGTCCATAACCCTGGCACTTGAAGCACCTCATGGGGTTAGGTATGTAGGGCCTCACTGGAACTCGTAGGTATCCTGCCTTCACATACTCTGGCGGTGTCCTAGTTCCGAATGTGAGGATAATAGTGGCGGTTTTGACCTCCTCACCCTCCCTGCGCCTGGTAATGCGCCGGGCATGGGTGACTCCTTCAATGCCCTCCACTATTTCCTTCTCGGAACATTCCAGTAGGTCCCTAGAGCTGATTACACCTCTGCTGGTGTTCATACTCTTGTGTGGCATGACTTCCACTTGGAGATCACAGTCTTCTGCATCTTAAAAGCCCATCAGAGTGTGTCTTGCTGTCTACTTCTACAAGGAGTTCCATTGATTTGTGTAGCTTAGACACACTCTTGGGCTCTCCCACTACTGACTTGAGTCCCTTATAGATAATAAAAGGGCTCAACTTTGTCAGGCTTTTACCCTCCTCTGTGCACCTAACCACCAGAAATGATGGCCAGGTGGCACAGCTTTTTGGGACCTCCTCTTTTTTATCGTCTATTCGACGTTTCTTGCCCAGGCATAGGTCTGGGGCAAGTAGTTTTGTGTGTGTTTTTTTGTCCATATATATTTTGGTTAATTCGGCACCTGTGCTCCCCACCCGCCATCGAGTCCAACAAGGGGGCGGGCCATTCGGATGTCCAGAATGAGCCCGCCAGGGCTACACAGGTGCTATACTCAGTCAGCTGCTACATCGGACATGTGTCCGATGCAGCAGCTCCCTGATTGACCCTCCAGCCACCGGACGTAGTGAGAATTTAAAGTTAAGGAGACAGTGTGATGATCAATGAAGGCAGACTTAGGAAAAGAGGAGGCAGACACAATGATAGAAAAGAAGTAGGGCACTTTTGAGCTCCAAAAGTGCTAAGGAAAGAGGAGCGCAGTTTAACGTCATGTCTCGGGACGAGTATCGAAAAGTGAAGTTTTATCATCAAAACTAAAAATCGCTAGTTTTTTTTTTTAAACAAACTCCCCCCCCCCCCCCCTTTAGCTACTCTCATAGAATTCGGTGACTAGTTTGTTTTAGAATAATATTGAAGAAGGGTACGGGTATTCCACCTCAAAGCTATCTGTAGGGGGTTTAAACACAAAATCATCTGGAGAGGGGGTTTAAACTCTTGGTTACGCTCATAGAATTGTGTGTGTGTGTGTGTAGTTTGCTTGAATTTTATATTGAATAAGAGGTTTACAGCTCAAAACCCCGCTGTGTTTTCTTTTAAAACTCCAAACCATCTTGAGGGTGTTTAAACTTAAACTTTTTTTTTATTGAAGAGGAGGGTTTTAACCTCAATAAAAAATATTAGAATATAGATTTCTATATTCTAGATCTGCTCTAATCAATGGCATGAATGTTGAACAAAAATACTATCATTAATATCTAGACATGTCTCTCTCTTTCTACGTAATTAACCTCAGAATTTGCGCTATTCAGTTTTAGCTTTATCATCATAGGAATCCTCGGGCCTTAGGCCTCTTGTCTTTGCCTCTTTTTTTGGGCTTTATGTGCCTCTTTTATGGGTCATCTTGTTTAATCTTTGAAATCTAATGCATTACTATTATATCTCCTTGAACATTGTCTTATCACTAAGCTTTATGCTTACTGTCAGGGGGGTTCAACTTAATATATATATATATGCTGCTGCTTGTCTCTTGTTCTCTCTTGTGTTTCTTAACTTGGCTCGTTAGGGGTATGAATATTCAATTACATTTATTAATACTTGCTTATTTACTCACATACGAACAGTTACCACTAGATACACATCAACTCCAACTCTAGATCTCCAAGAATATAACAATGATATTTTAATATCCAATATAGCTCAAATAATGCACAATAAATATTACTTAAACACCAGTCCAGGAAGCGACTATCCAACCTTCCTGGACCGGGAGCAAGACACTACTGACTTAACACATTCTCTCGCACATTCAACGAAGACTTAATCACTCAGTTCACAACATGTGCAACACTTCACATTCATAACAAGGGGATATAACAATCATATCAAAATATCAAACTAACATTCATTCTCGCCATACCTCTCCCTGACATCCCCCCTTTCACGATATGACTTATTAGATAACAGTCATTCAAAAATATACATATATATACTGTGTCATACACATACTTATATACATATATATAAACATATATATATCTACACACAAATGTATATAATGTACATTAAAGTGAAATAGCCCCTATTAACCTTAAAAAAAAATGAGAACAAAAAAAAAATAGTGGCGTGGAGAGTTAAATTACAATTTGAATTAGGCCTAATCGTTCAAAGTTTGTATTTTATATGTAAAAAAAACACCAGAAACAAAAGAAAGGATCAACTCATGTCTATAGCAATAATATACAAAAATTAAACAATCTCTAACAGTTAAAGCCGCGTTTCTCATTGTACTGGGAAAAAAAAAGATGAATTCTAACAATTATAACTAATACAACTATGCTACGTTTTGACAGTGTATCTGCTAATAGACAATGGTCTGTGGTCAAACTGGATTGTGAATTCACATAAGTATCAGAGGTATCTGTCTAGGCGTCGGACACTCGCTGCTGATGACATAATGCCACTCTCTATGGATCAGCTCTCTGCCGAGGTACTTTACCGGAAGAATGCAATCCACTTGGTGAAACACACAGCAAGCTATTTTGGGTGTACTGTTTACATAATACAATGTATAAAGATTTGGTAAAAAAAAAATATAATACAAGAAGAGGACAAACAAGGCTGAATTTTCTCTATTGTCAAGTCGCACTCGGGAATTCAGGTGACCCTCGTGGATATTCCCCTTCTCAGCAACAGGGAGAGGGAAACACTACGTCAAAATTTCTTTTTTCTTTTTCTTGGAAGTTTTAGGAACAAAAACATTTGTAGCCTATTGGGGTCTGGTTTAACTTTACCCCCACCAACAACTTGACAAACTTCTTTAAGACTTATTTTTCGTCTTCTGTGGATTTTTAGGTACAAAAACATTTGTAGCCAATTGGCGTCTGGTTAAACTTTACCAGTACCAACAACTTGATAAACTCCTTTTGTTAGGTTTAATCTCTTTAATGGTTTGTGTACTCTGTGAAATGGTCTCAGAACATGAATAATATTATTGTCAATAAACTGACAATCAATAAGTTCCTTATCAATAAGTTCCTTAGTAGTTAAGACATTTTCAATTAATACTTCCTTATCTTCAGTCTCTCTCATATCATTAATAATATAATTACAATCCTTTAGTTCCATATTAGTGAAGACATATTCAATTACTTTTCCCTTTTCTATCTCATTAATATCATAAACAGTATAATTACAATCATTTAGTTCCTTACTTGATAAGACATTCTCAATTTCTTCATTATCTTCTATCCCATTTATATTATTATCAATATCCTGACAGTTATTTTGTTCCTAATTAGTTAATATGTTCATTTTCAATTTCTATTTTATAGTTCACATCTCCCTGTAATGACAGTTTTACTTCCAGTTCCATTTTCAACTTTACCACTTCTATTGCCTTTCTTTCTAATTCTAATTTTAATCTTTCTATATTTAGTTTTTGTTGGTTTAAATCTTTTAATCTTTCTAAATCTAGCTTTTGTTGGTTTAAAACAAACTCTCGTAGCTCATCACCCTCAATTCCAAACATGTGGGCCTGTTCTATTAATAGGCTACCTCAATTGACCTAGGTTTAAACTCGCCCATGGTAATCACAAATAACAAGAAATATTACTGAATAAGCTTAAATTAATTTATAAAGGCTAAGTTAACAAGTAACATTGTTCAATTTACACAAGACAATAAATTATAAAAAGGATCAACAGAAAAAAATTTTCACCCCACTACTGAAAAGGCAATGTACACTCGACCCTGAATGCCCTATACAACAGACAAAAGAAAACTCAACTTATCTGTGTCTGATGCCAGGAAAGAAATGACAACTCTTTCCACACGACAGTGTTGCTTTAAGAATGTAGAACTTCTGGAGTGTCAGGACGCTGTTCGGCCTCCTTGTAAACACTTTATGACTCACAGCAGATTTAGAGAATGAAACAAATACAAAACAAAATTATTGAAACATTGATATAATACTAATAATAATAATGGGTGCATACAAAAAAAAATACTATCTAGTCAGGTAGTGTAATAATAATCCAAAAGATACCAGATATACAAATAATCAAGTCAGTCCCATAGGTTAGAGACAGTGATACCGGCACTTGCTATTTCCTTTACGTTCAACAATGACCAAGAGGGCATCGATGCGCTAAAGTCCAGTATAATCCAACATCAATGTAACAAAGGAAGATAAATCCCGATTACTTGAGTAATTGCATTCATGTAGAATAATCCAATAGTAAGTGAATACTAGTAGTAGTTGTGTCTCTTTAAATGGCGATGTCTCTTTAAATGGCGATGTCTCTTCAAATGGCGATGTCTCTCTAAATGGCGATGTCTCTTTAAATGGTGATGTCTCTAAATCCAATAATCCAATAGTAAGTAAGTAGTAGTAGTACTAGTAGTGTCTCATTAAATGGTGATGTCCCTTTAAATGGTGATGTCTCCTTAAATGGTGATGTCTCTTTAAATGGTGGGTGACGCAATGACCTCGGTATACCAGAAGTAGCTGCAAGTCAAAATTAGTCAATGACCTTTCGTAGAGTTCTAGTAGACTGCTTGACTTCAACAATAACGTGTTGATGGCGAAAAAAAAATTAGTTCCTCCGTGTTCTCGCTGTGCTCAAAAATGTAAACAATGTCAAGTTCTTCAGTGTGTGTCGAAAGACTCTCAAATACTGGCCGAACGAGGCCCAAAAATGTCAACGAGGAGTAGGTTACAAATAGATTGCCTTGACTCCAACTTGAGTAGACAATGTCATGTACAATAGTTACTGTCCCAGACTGGACGAAGCTAAAAAAAATCGGTATCCATTTCTTTGCTTGTGTTGCTTATTCTTTATTTTCTTATCGACTTCTTTAACGTGACGAATGACATAACAGGTATAACAGACCTGCCCGGACAGGCCCTCAGATGTCAAGAATAATACTGTATTAGTACACTGGTTAATACACTGGTGTTAAATAATACAGATTCTCTTAAATCCACTCAAATATGTCAAGGTAGTATCTCGTATGGCTGATCGAATAGATAAATGATAGGTAACAGGTACAACGATACCTGCCCGGACGAAGCCTCCAGATGTCAGGGGGGTTTAACTTAATATATATATATGCTGCTGCTTGTCTCTTGTTCTCTCTTGTGTTTCTTAATTTGGCTCGTTAGGGGTATGAATATTCAATTACATTTATTAATACTTGCTTATTTACTCACATACGAACAGTTACCACTAGATACACATCAACTCCAACTCTAGATCTCCAAGAATATAACAATGATATTTTAATATCCAATATAGCTCAAATAATGCACAATAAATATTACTTAAACACCAGTCCAGGAAGCGATTATCCAACCTTCCTGGACCGGGAGCAAGACACTACTGACTTAACACATTCTCTCGCACATTCAACGAAGACTTAATCACTCAGTTCACAACACGTGCAACACTTCACATTCATAACAAGGGGATATAACAATCATATCAAAATATCAATCATTCTCGCCATACCTCTCCCTGACACTTACCCTTACTGACTTACTAAAGGATGTAGAAAGGATGTGCACCTTTTAGACTGCTCCGCTGCTTACTTAAACGTTCGCGCTCTCAGTTTATAATTTGAGGTGATAGAAGATTGGATGGTAGAGGGTCCTAAAAGAAAACTAGATGATACATGCGAAAACCAATATATAAACGGAGCATACTTACCCTAAAATTTACATGCCAGCAATCGCCAGAACGACTCATTAAAGCACATTATGCAACTTGACAACAACACACATATAGGAGAAAATAACATGCTTAAAATTTCAACGCCAATCGCTGATTTCAAGTAATTACACGTTTTCTTTCCTAAACTTTCTTCATTCTTCTTTTTTTCTCTCACTTTTTTACCTTTCTCTCTCACTTCTTTTTCTTTCTCTTTCTCTCTGTCTCAGTCTTCCTCTCTTATCTCTTGTTCTATCATCTCTTCTCTCTATTCAATAAATTTCCTCTTTCTTTTTTCTATCTTTCTCTACTCTTTGTATCTTCAATTTTTCTGTTCTCTCACTGAAATCTTTTTCTTTCTCATCTTTCATCTCTCGTTCTCTCGCAAACAACTCCATATAAAAAAAATACCAATACTGTACATCAGATAGGGTCTTTCTCTTATGTCTCTCTCATTTCTTCTTCCCAACATCGCCTTTCTACTCAATCTTTCTTATTCTCTTTCTCAAAGTCCTTTCTCTCTCCTTCCTCTTTCTTTCTACTTTATATATTCTCTTTCTTAATCCTTTATCGCTTCTTTCTCTTTTTTCTTTATTCTCTTTCTGTCTCTTTTTGTCACTTCTCTCTCCTGCCAATTTCTTCTTTATTCTCTTTCTGTCTCTCTTAGTCTTTTCTCTCTCCTGTCTTTTACTTCTCTCTTCCGTTTCTGTCTCTCTTAGTCCTTTCTCTTTTTGTCTCTACTTTCTTCTCTTTGGGTGTTTTTCTTCTTTATTCTGTATCTGTTAGTTCTTTCTCTCTTTTGTCTCTTTCTTCTTTCTTTTCTTTCTGTCTCTCTTAGTCCATTCTCTGTTGTCTCTTTCTTCTTTATCCTATTTATGTCTCTCTTAGTCCGTTTTCTCTCCTGTCTCTTTCTTCTTTATTCTCTTTATGTCTCTCTTAAATTTCCTCTTTCTTTTTTCTATCTTACCCTCTTCTTTGTATTTTCAATTTTTCTCTTCCCTCACTGAAATCTTTTTCTTTCTCATCTTTCATCTCTTTCTTCTTTATTCTAGTTCTGTGACAGGTAGTCTTTTTTCTCTTTTGTCTCTTTCTCATTTATTCTCTTTCTGTTCTCTTAGTCCTTCCTTTCTCTTTCTTCTCTTTCTGTCTCCCTTAGTTTTTCACTCTCCTGTCTCTTTCTAATCTTACTGTCCTCTTTCTCTCTCCTATCTCTTACTTCTTTCTTCTCTGTCTGTCTTAGTCTTTTCTCTCTAATGTCTCTTACTTCTCTTTCTGTCTCTCTTGGTCCTTTCTATATCCTGTCTCTTTCTTCTCTTTCTATCTCTATTAGTCCTTTCTATCTCCTGTCTGTTTCATCTCTGTCTCATATCTTTCTCTCTCCTGTCTCTTGCTGCTTTCTTCTCTTCTGTCTCTCTTATTCCTTTTACATCCTTTCTCTTTCTTCTGTCTCTCTTAGTCCTTTCTTTATCCTGTCTCTTCTTTCTTTATTTTCTGTCTCTCTTAGTCCTATAGGCCTATCTCCTGTCTATTTTTTCTAACTATCTTTTTCCCTCTTCTGTCTCTCTTTCTTTAGATTACCCAAACACATTTTTTCGTCTACTTTTAAAGGCTTTATATCACTTATTATAGGTCTGATAAAAATGAGTTACCTCTTTGATGAGCATTGTTTTCCTTAATCTTTCTTTTTTTTTTGTCATAGTTCTTTCTCTCTCCTAACTCTTTCTTGCTTATTTGTTCTCTTTCTCTTTAAGTTCCTTCTTTTTTTCTTCACTTTCACTTTGTCCTTTTCCCCCTCGCTTTTTACTTTATTCTCTTACTGTCTTTCTTTGTAATCTCTCTATTCTCTTTCTTACCTGTCATTTTCATTTTTATTCTTTTTATAATCATTTCATCATCTGGCCTCAATTGCCCTTGACCACGTAAGAGCTTATCATCTTCAAGCTATTTAGAACCTGACGTCAGCCTATAGCTGTTGTCGTCAAAAAACATTCTTCCCCAAGATATTACATCTTGCCCTATTCCTCCTTTCGCTTGAGACACCATTTTATCAAATTGTCCTTCCACTTGCAAAACACTTTTTACTACCTTGCTCCCCATCCTGTTTATCCATTGGCAACACCAGAATTTTTGGATGTTATTGTTACAGATGCCTTCATAGATGAAGTGCGAGTTGCGGAACTTAAAAAAGCCATCCGAATCCGCGGAAAACGGAACGTAAGTGAAGCCCTTATCTATGATCTGTCCTACGAAGCGGCCAGAGATTTAGCGAAGGCCACTCATTACAGCCGGACGATAGATGTTCGGGAGGAAGATCCTACACAGCTGGTACCGTACGAAGACTGGTGGGGGAGGCTATGGACGAAAGACGACCCCAGGAGGAGGATGTTGCACGGCTGGTCAGAAGGGTGGTGGAAGAGACTAGAGACGAAAGGCGACCCTACATCAGACATAATAGAACCGGCGCCTTCGACACGGAGGTCACGATAGAACACCCTTTCGCTGCTGGAATTGCAACACCCCTGGTCATATGCAAAGGGATTGTATCATAGTGTTCCGGGGTCGTGAACGCCAAACACAAGAAAGGCACAACAGCAACCGGGATAACTAATGTCTGCCGGTTTCAAGGAGCGGAGACAGGCAGCACGGTATACAGAGGCTCCAAAAATGGTTATTTCTGTCACAGTGTTGGGAAGAAATAGAAGTTTAAAGGTATAAGGAAAGATCGGCCGAGGGTGTCATAGGCCTACTAGCGGTTGCCTAAGTGCCTTTTTATACCAATATGAAATCAATTATACTGGAGGATCATTTGAGGCATTGCCTGCACCCTGACAAAATAGATGAAGATTTGAAAAACGTTTGAACACTCAAAGATCAGAATAGACAGACCCACACAATCTCTCTTCTACATCATATAGAGAAGATAATACTTTGTGAGCGTCTTACAAAATCTCTTTACATGTAGCAAAATACGAAAACGCTATGCCTACAGTCCCGCATTATGCGGAACCGTCCCGCAAAAACACCAAAAAAGCTCACATGTTCCGCCGTTCCGCATTCACGATTTTTTGTTCCGCCAAGTCTGAATTCCGACACAAAAAAAAAAAAATTTAAAAAATTGCCGATTTTTCATTATTTATTAATAATGCGAAATGAAAATACTGAATGCAAAATAAAATATATATAGGTCTGTATTTATTGTTTACATTTCATCTCCTCCCGGACCCGGTGTGTGAGTCACTGTCACTGTGTCCTAAATTTACGAAGATACGGTTGAGCTAGATCTAGACTTATTCTAGACATAGATCTAGGGTATTAGTATACGACACTAGAAACGCTAAATTAGGTTTCTGTTATATTTTCAGAATATGCAGAAAAAAATGCAGATTACAAATATGTAATTTGATTTCCTCGGAGATAAATAGTTTTTAAAATATATATTTTTAAGTTTTATTTCTAATTACCATAATTGTCATTGGAAATACGCCATTTTGGTTTTAAGGCTTAGTACTAGACTATCTCCCTTGAATTACTTGCCACCTTTTTTTGTTGCTGCTTTGTCTTTCTTTCTAGCAGCTATTAGATCTAATATTAAAATTCATTTAAAATGCAAACAATCTTTTGTACTTTGAAAAATAACTAAAAATCGAAATTAAAATCATGTAGTTAAAGTAATAACAACAGACAAAAAAATTAATAGAAAAAATAAAAAAATAACTCTAAGCCTAACAAAATATCTTTTATTGGCAAAATAAAAGTAATTAAATAAATAGATACCGGTACCCTGACTTTAAATATGTGAAAATAATAGACAATAAATGTTATTTAAGATATTAAAAGCATGCAAGAAAAAAATCAAATAGCCAAATAGATCTAATCTGAATAGATTGTAAGATGAAATATTAATCAACACTTAAAAATTTAGGCTAAAGCATCATACTCCAAGCAGTGGATTTGGCAAAAAACAGTTACATGTGGCCTTTTGTGGTACAACCACATCAAAGTGATTACCATTTGTATGCAATAGTGTTGTGTTGCAGCATATATGGTTGTCTGTGTGAGATAGTATGTATGTGTTTGCATCATGAAATAAAGGTTTTAATAATAGCCATGAGTATTTTGTTTTGTTGTGGTTTGGTGAGAATGTATAGGTGTCTCTTTGCAGTAGTGTAGCAGCTGCAAGCATTTCTGCAGTTGTGGCCCATGTTGTATCTTTTTTCATCAGCTCCATATGCTGCTGTTAAAAAAAAAATATGGTAGCTATAAGTACAAGTTCTTTATCCTTCTCTTATTATGTACGGTAACTTATAATCATATTGAATGAAAAACAATGCACAATATAAGAACAAGCAATATCTACAACAAGGTAGAGAAAGTAATGATAGGACTGAAGAGTGAAAGGGAACTCCTTTATAACAGATTCCGGAAATGTTACAATGGCATCATAGTTAGTAACCTTGTGATGGCTCCAAATAGGGATGGGGCGATGAAAATCAAAGGCTTTATCAAATCTCTTTAATGAGATGAAAGAGCTTCAAGATAAAAATACTATGTCACTACTTCTGTGGACCAAATAGGGGAGGGGGACTAGAATCTATGACAATCAGAGTGTATTTGTCATACGTAACTACTTCTTGATGTAACTACTTATAGACTGCCGGCCAACACGATATGATCCAACCACGGGAGTTTTTGTCGTACATAACTATCTGTACAAGCTGGCCGACATTATAGGATACAACCAAGAGAGTTTTGATCGTGACATCGTTATGTTGCGTCACGTTTCAGTCTTAGTCTCATCCGACTAGACCTCAGTTGAACTGCATGTCGGTGAAACGAACCGACAAAGAAAGCAAAGAAGGATAAATTTTGACCAAGTAAAACACCGTACCTTGCCCTTCTCCCTTTATGAGCATACCAGCGATCCTAGCAGTAGATGACCTAATATGACCACGGCGCCGGCGAAGCTCCGAGCAGGGGAAGGTGATGTTACATCACACCTAGTTCTGCCATAAAGACAAAGATCGCGTGTGACGGCCGGCGCAGCGAGGGTTTAAAGGTACGTAAGAATAAACGGAGACAATCGCCACCTGTACGGTACGGCGGGAGAGAAAAACTTGCTTTGGACTCCGTAACGGAATGTAATACATGGGCGCTAGTGGATCCATGTGAAGAGAAGGGTTGGTAGGTGGAGTCGCTAACCCTCCCCCCCCCCCAACAACTACACATCTTAAACAAATTTAGTGTAATAGGTGAGGAGTTTTTTTTTTTTAATGAACTCCGAAAGTAAAGATGCATAAATTGTCTAAATAGTAGTGTATATGCTTCTTATCTGTTTCTTTATACATTGGCTCTACGCAATGTAAATTTCAGATTGTGAAACATGATAGTTTAACAGGTGCTACGTAACGTTTAACAAAGACGTTCGTGATCTAGTTACACTCGACCTATCCTCCCTCCAAGAGAGGTGGAGCCAGAGGTAGTGGTAAGAGTTATAAACACAGACATTAGTCCTATCTGATCATAAAACACACGCCAAACAATCTCTGGTAGACAGTAGACTCCACTCAGAAGACCTCACGGCGAAAGAGAAAGGGACACTGATCTGTGTCAGCTTCATACAATTCTTACTCTTCGTGGTGTGATTTTACGAAAATAGAGAGCGCTCAAAATTCGTTAGAAATGTATAGATCTAACTGTAGTCTTAATCATCAACAGATAAACATAAAAGTATTATTTCTTATAGCAATAAGTTTCCCGTACTAGATCTATATCATTTATTGTCATTGCTCTAAAAAGATCACTAAGTCATAATGCATAATTTTGTTCAAAAAATAATAATAATTAAACATAACATGTATATCTAGATGCGTGTTTCATTTCATTTAATTCATGCATATTTGTTTTTTATTTTATCATTGTTTCGCTTTGCTTGGTGAGTTAATATATTAATTATAGATCTAATTGTTAACATATATTTTTTAATTAATAATTTCATAAGTAGAAAAAAAGAAGAAATAACAAGTTCATCAATTTATTAATAACATTTTATTTAGACCTTCATTTCAGTAAATACACTTAAAAAATCATAAGTTGACAGCATAAGAACAAAAACTCTCTTTAAAAAAAGTTATTGAAAGTTCAATATAGGTAAGGGAGATAAATATGCTTAACAAACAACATGGTGGTCGGCAAAGGTATCTGCGTATCTAAACTATTACCCAAAACATAATCATTATGCCCGCCTGACATAGTCTAGAAGTCTAGATATGGTGGGCACGATTAGAGATATAATACAGAAAGGGTTCTATTAATATATAGGTTATGGCTGAAATACTTTTACTTTTACACTGCTCGTTACTGCTGTTTAACACATACAAATGTCTTTTCAAAGAACACGAAACATCTGTATGAAAGCATACGTGGAGCAAAGTACTACAGTTTGAAATTTAAAGACTCTAGTAAACGATAATATGTAGAAAATTTAGAATGACTAGATCGATATCTACAAGTAGGTCTCCAATCTATATCTAAATCAAAAATGTAAAATCCTAAAAATTGTCACTAGGATTATATTAATTATAAGGCTAATAACTGAGTCAATTACATAATCATAAAATAAAGATCATAATGAATGATAATGAAATGATAATCATAAGTAATCATAAGCAATATAAAATTATAATATATTTAATATATTATCAAGGGCCTACTTGAATATTTTTTTTTTGGAAGATTTAGAGTTAGAAGTTATAGAGGTTAGAGCTATAATCTAGATCTATAACAGTGATGCCCAAAGTACGGCCCGTGGGCCAGAACCGGCCCGCGACATGGTTCCATCCGGCCCGCCGAAACGTCGGCACAAAAAGTAGAAAATCCTCCTCCATTCAAAAAATTTGAAAATGTATCTTTATCTTCGTTAGGGCCCTCACTTTTCTCTGATGGATTGGTCACCATGACGTTTAACGAGTGCGTTTATGAGTTTATGAAATTCCAGAAAGAGTGAATGGATCTTATTGTGGAACATAAGTTAACATAATAGTTTTGTAAAGAAAGTCTGACTGTTTCAGAAACAACAACATATACGGAGGCAATATAAAACAAATATGAAGGCCTTCTTGGTTTGAGCTGCGTATAAAAGATTGGTTAAACCACCATGGTTAAACTACGCCAAGAGATTGGAGGGTCGATGGGAATATTTACCAAAAAGAGATAAGAAAATAAGTTGGTGATAAAGTTAACTAAAATGTTGCTCACATTTTAAGTAGAGAAATGAAGCCATTTTTAGATGCGTAAAAAGTGATATACTTTAAATATCCCATTAAATTAATGTAAGTTCTAGATCCAGTTGTTTTAAATCGTTTCAGGTTAATTTTGATTTCACTTTTGTTTTTTTTTTACCTTTTTGTTGATGTGGCCCGCGACACGCGTGTCGAAAGTTAAAATGGCCCGCAGGTCGAATTAGGTTGAGCATCACTGATCTATAATAATCTATATTGTTAAAATTTGTGTAGTTTGGGAGAAATTTAATATGCTCGAAAGCAATGAGGATTCAAGAAGTGTATGCTTTGTTTAAAACTGCCTTTATTTTGGAATTTTGAGGGATGAAAAAAAAAGTGTGGTTAGGAATAAGGACTTTTTATTGGAGAAAGCAAAAAAAATTATGCAATGTTATTTATGTAATGCTGGCTGTTCTTCTGAATATTATTTTATATATGAGGACCATAAATTATGGGTAAAACTTCCCATTGAAGGACCCTTTTGAAGAATGTGACACAAATGGCAGCACCGCGCTGTCTATCGCTATGGTAATCAGGTCTCAAGGTCACAACCGGCTAGATGGTGTCGGTAGTAGATCTTGTCATGCTCTAATGAGGTGAAAACTCTGGATCTATATTATGTACGCGCACGTAATGAGGTCATGTCAGTATGTCATCGTACGTGCGAATAGACAGCTGCCAAATAATTGACCTGAAAAACTAGGGGCCTTCGATGGGAAGTTCTACCTTTAATTGCAATTTTGAAAAATTAGAAATTTACTATCTAAATTCTAGTCAAGATCATATAGATCTTTTATAATTATATTTATATAATAGATCTAAAGCTAGTATAGTCGTAAGTAGTACTTCTAGATCTAGATAGATCCATGAGATTTATAACAAATAAATATTCACATTTGAATAGATTAACACCATTTCAGGACAAAAGAATAAAATAATAATAATAAATAAGTAAAGTAGCAATAATACATAAAACTTACACAGTCTAATAAAAATGCTCAGAAAGACACAAAGATAAAGTCACATTTCTTATTCGCTTGGAAAAATTCTTACAAGTGCTCCTTCTTCCCTAATGCCAATAGAACATGGAATGGGTTGCCTCAATCAGCCTGGGAAATAGATGACTTAGCAGAGTTTAAGTCTCTAATAATTATTTTTGTGGTCATTTGCACTGGATTATTTAGTTTCTTATGGACCATAATTCTTATTTTAAAGCCTCTAGGTTATTCATTTTTTTTCTTAGGCAAGTAATTGAGGTTACCTAAAGTTCACATGTCATCTTTCAAGTTTGCCTGGATGTTTTGGATACACAAAATAATACATTTTACATTATAGTCTCTAATTGCTAATTAACATGCATAACTAGATTAACACATGGATGCACATAGTATGTAACAGAGGCGTAGCTATGAATTTTCCATCATTTGGGGTCCAGGGGGGGCTTGACCTCTTTGGGGGCCCCTGCATTTTGTGTAATATTTAATGTAAAATACACTCATGCGGGGGCCCAGGGGGATTGCCGAATTCCCCCTCCCCTCCTCCTCCTACCCTAGCTACCCCACTGGTATGTAATTATTTTTTCTGCAGTACTTTTGTTTGTTGGACATAAATAAAATGTGTTTTTGAGTATTGTGTTAGCCCTTCCCTTGTTCCCCATTTTTTGTGTATTGACATTCCATATACTGGTACAAGTAAAAATGCATGTTCCACTCATTTTCATAATCCAGCTAGAGAAGCAGAACATCATCTGTGCCAAAAATATGTAGGAGGCTCATGCACTTTAATCATTACTTTGTTGTTACAAGTTAGTCTGACGAGTACAGATAGCTATTTTTAAAAGCATGCAGTGTCTTAATATACTAGTATACTAACTTTTGAGTTTAATGTTTGACATAGACTTAATAATAATAATAATTTAATTTAAAGAGTGCTGTTAACAAACAAAATGTAGGCTCAAGGTGCTGAGATAACAAACATAAACACAAGAGCTAAAATGACAAACTAATCTAAAAAGGTTTTAAACAGTTAGGTCTTAATGTTCTTCTTGAATGTACTGTAGCATGTCGTCTGTCTAAGATAAGTGGGGGTGGGTTCCAAACCTTTGATCTGTGCACTGAAAAAGCCTGCAGACTGTAGTTTTTTAGAGAGAAACATGGCAGGACTAGAAGCGTTGACTTCAGACTGGCTGACTAATTTTTGAAACTTTTTTTCTTTTCCAGAACCTGGAATCCTTATCAAGTGTCTCCTGTAATGATCAAGGAAATCCAGTGTAGCATTCTAGTTCAGACTAAAGTTTTGTAAATTAAAGCATGGATGTCTTTTACTCTTTTCTCTGCTTATGTCAGAAAAACAAGCTATTTCTTATTGGAACATTTTTATCCCACATTTTAGTCACAATGGCTGAAAATGATATTCAGGGGGAAAGAACTGGAAGTTTAAAGAAATGTAGTGAATTATTGTTAGGCCAGTATCCTTTTTTATTCCAATTGTATATAATTTAATAATTTAGCAACATCATTTGCCCATTACATTTCTATTCACTGTCTCAGAAGTACCATAATCTATATTATTATAGCCACTGTTTTTATCCATTCAGTCAAAGCAGGTTTTTGCTACTAAAAAAAAACAACTTTCTTTAATGCTGTTATAGATATTTATGCTCTAATCCTGAGATTGATCTTGACACTCAACAACCTCTGGGGTGTTCTAAAGAAAAACAATATGTTAATGGTAATGTATGTTCTTTCAATTTCTACTTTTACTTACTAGCATTAAAATATGTATTTAGGTTACATTTATTATTTGTTATTAGCTTTTATTCACTGCTGTTACTTCATACCTTTTCTCTTTATGCTATATTTTCCATTTCATGGTTATTGCTCATTTAATCAACAAATGACCTACCATAGTGTTCTCACAATATGAACAATTATTTCCTTTAAAAGACTACTGAAATTAAAAAAACTGCTTTTCTGATTAGATTATTATGCCCAGGATTAAAACATTGGCCCAAGGGCAGTAACTCCACTCACCACAAAAACAAACTGCCAGGACTTTGATTATGTATTATTAGATATTTAAATGTCTAGGCAATAGAATATAATTTTAGTTGTAATATGTATGAGTGTTTGTACTTGATAATTATACTAGTCCCAAAGTTCAGCCTAACAGACACACCATACACATTCAGTTTTACATAAATTACTAGATGATGTAAATGATAATTTTAAAATAAATTATGAAGTTAATACAATGATATTTATACAATGGTATGAAAATTAACAATGTGAATGATAAGTTATTACATATACATATGAAAATAATACATCATAAATTCAGTCCAAGTAATTACTTAATTAGCATAAATAAGGTAAGCACCTTAATAATTTAGCAACATCATTTGCCCATTACATATTACTTGATAATATTGAATTAAACAACATCACAGTTTCATCATTTCTACCAAAGATTTAGGTACTGTCTATAAATGTCTATCTTGATAGCATACAAGAACTTTCATTAACCTCCGACTAACAAGAATGACAAAGATGATGACAACAATATCAGAACCCACAGTGTCAATATGTACATCAACACTGAAACCCTATAGAAATAAATAAGAGATTCTAACGTCTGATCTAAAACTACAAATACAAACAAATCCATATAAAAAAAATTATCTTTACAATATAAATAAATCTCACCCTAAACAGGGGTCAAATGGTCCTACCAAGAATAACTTCAAGGCAATATGCTAAGGCTGTCCAGTATTAAAAAAAAAAA
The DNA here is from genome assembly GCF_947242115.1 of Biomphalaria glabrata. Classification (NCBI taxonomy): domain Eukaryota; kingdom Metazoa; phylum Mollusca; class Gastropoda; family Planorbidae; genus Biomphalaria; species Biomphalaria glabrata. The sequence goes on from NC_074715.1 coordinate 7,222,107, forward strand.
AAAAAAAAATCATTCAGGACCACAAACAGTTTAGTTTTTCCATCAAGACCAAAATGGCGTAAAATGCACCACAAAATAAGAGCTAATACATTACGTCACTCTTAATTATGACAATAGGACAAGTAAAAAAAAAATACACAAAATATAATTACGACAAATGATGCCATCGCCTATAGAAGAAAATAGCGCTACTTGATTGTGTACATTTTAAAAAATATACTCCATAACAAAACTAACTATCCCACAAACATCCACTAACTAGCAGTTTAACACCTTCTTTCAAACAAACAATCTAATAAAAAAAAAAACATAAATTTTCTGCACAACGACCAACCACCTTTACTTTCCCCAACTAAATTCAGGTATCCTTTAGAGCTGGGTGGACTCGAGCGCCCTGAAAATCCCAAAATTCAAAATCCCAGTCTTCACCGAGATTTGAACCCATGAAATCAAATACTTAATCACTAAGCCACCACGCCCCCTTACTTACTTTATACCAACTAATAATTAATAAGGCTTGTCTTTAAGTTAGAAGATTTATACCAACTAACTATAGAAATAATACAATTATCACACCTATCACACTTTCATCATAGGGGTGCTGCGAGATTTCACGTCACTTAATCCCTACATTTTTCCCAGTGAGCAGCTTTTCTTAGCAGGATATCAAGAGAAAAGCCATGTCTATTCTTTTACAATGTCCAGCCATCTTTTCTTTGGATGATCCTTTCTTCATGTCCCCTCCACTGTACCTTGAATAATGACTTTTGGCAATGAGTCATGTCTTACAATATGACCAAACCAGCTCCACTTTCATCTCTTCACAGTATATTTTCCTTGGGTTTTTTTCTCCTAATCCTACCATGAGACATTAGGAAAAAAATCCTGTTAACCTGTTAAGGTTTTTTTTACTGAATAATGAGGCAATTTTAAATTGTGACATTTCTACTTTACCATTAATATTTATTTAGGTCTTTGTGAATATTAAACATTTTGAAAAAGCTTATTACCGTTCTATTAGTTTCTTTTCTCTTGCTTAGTTTTTTAATAAATCTCTTTCACTGACTAAGTGTATATAAATTTTGTGTCATTGCTTTGTATTTTCTGTCATTGTTCAGCTTGGTGTAAAACTGCTCCAGATGTTGTGTGTGAGGGTCAGTTCAACAATGGAACATTTCTAAAACCTGTACCTTGTAAATGGACGTAAGTGTATTGAAAGATCTTAATCTGTGCAATGAAAATGGTATGAGATTTACCTTACATATTAATTTTGGTCCAAGAACTCATTGTTCTGCTTGATCAGCTTTCTTCCATGTACTGTTACTGAATTTTTTTTTTAAAGCAAGACTGGTTAATGTTTTCTGTAAGTGTTTTAGAAGCCAGTATTTCTTTTAAACTAATCATTGTAACTCTTAGTAAGTAATGCAAATAAAAATAAACTTCATTCTATTTCAGAAATGGACATTCCTTTGAAACAGCATTATTGCTCTCTGTATTTTTAGGAATGTTTGGAGTTGACAGATTTTATTTAGGATACCCTGCTATAGGTAAATTGTATAACATACAACTGTACTTTAGGTATAAGTCTCCATTGATTATATTTAGGACAACAAGCAATAGATACATAGGATTATAGTAGTCTGCTAGTGATATTTTAGAGAGCTAAAGTATTGTAGAGTACTGATTTGTTTTTCTTTCAAATAAAGTTTTATCTAAATAAAAAAAAAAGTAAACATTATTTCAAACAACTGTTTCTTGTTTTATTTAGGTCTTTTAAAGTTTTCCACATTGGGCTTCATGTTTTTAGGACAACTCATAGATATTTTATTGATAGCAACACAGGTAAGGAATTGTCTTTTCTTTGGTCTGTAGTTAGTGTATCAATATATACCATATTATAAGGGCAGGGGTGGTAGAGTGTGTAACTATTGGGCTACATAAACAGAGGAGTCTCTTTTAAAAAATGGGTATTTTTAAACTCTGCATAACCCAGCAATTAAAAATGTCTATTTGTAAACTCTGCATAACCCAGCAACCTATTGGTACTTTTGTGTCATTATTCAGGCTACATGGTGGTTTCATTAACTGTTAAAATAAGAGAACTTTAAATTACCTGTTTTATGGACTGCTATGTCGTAAAATCTTTTAAAAATACTCTATAACTGTCTTATAGTACATTAGTGGTAAACAAGCAAAAAAATACACACAAAAAATCCTTTTTTAAAAAGCAAAGCCTATCTACGCTTACAATATATTTCTCAATGATGTAGAAGTTATTTCCTTTATTCAATGTCGAACAGAATAATTACCAATAATTAATTGATTCATGTTTTGTTAGGTACAATAAATAATTGTTTAAAGTTTCAACTTGATCAGAGAATGGGAGTGGTGTGGTGTAAACTATCTACAGAGACAAAACCCTACATATGTGAATACTGAGTGGTCAAACAAAATAATTAGTAATTGTTTAATTTTTTTGAATCGATTCATTGTATAAGCTAATGAGTAATTGTGCAGTTTCTACTGAACACAAGAATGGGTGTGGGAGAAATAACTACTCATTTTTCACCAGGCAAAATGTCATTCAGCTAATCTATTTATGCTCAATCCCATTGTTGTTCCATTAACAAGGTCATTACTAGTTCCCCTCTCAGACCTTGCAATCTATATGGCTGATGATTTATAAGGTCATCTGCTCTGTGGCCCGTGGTTAATGAGGGTGTCATGTGGCCAGCACAACGACCAACTGCCTTTACTTTTACCATACCAATGTCAGCCACCCTTTAGAGATTGGTGGACTCACAGGTATCCTTAAGATCCCAAAATTAAAAACCCCCAGTTGTAACCAGGATTTGAACCCAGTTTGGAAACCAAGTGCATTAACAGTCAGACATCGCTCTCAAGGGTCATTAGTACCTGATTAAAACTTACATTTTGTGCAAATACAAGTTACACTGAGCATTCTAAATTGCTTTGTTTATCTTTTTGCTTCAAATTCATTTAATGCAATGTTCATTATATTTTGGTCCTGTATGTATCTAGATTTTATTTTCTGTAATTTCATTAAAATTAGTGATTGGTTTTGTAAAAAAGAAAGTGGCCTATGGTTAATGAGGGTGTCTTGTGGACAGCACAATGACCAACTGCCTTTACTTTTCCCCAACTAATATCAGGTACCCATTTAGAGCTGGGTGGACTCAGAGGCGCCCAAAGATCCTGAAATTAAAAATCTCAGTCTTCACCAGGATTCAGAAGCCAAGCGCTTTACCCCTCAGCCACTGCACCTCCGATTGGTTTGTATGTGTTTAATTACAATGAATTCTTTGTATTTAATCAACCAATACTTTATTTCCAGGTATTAAATCCTTCTGATGGCTCTGCATATGTACTAGATTATTATGGAGCTGCAACTGTAAGACTGTCTAGAGAGAATGACACATATTTGCTGTTAGAAGATTAAGGTCTCATGCTCATGAATTGATGTAAATAAAATATTTATATTCACATTTTTATTCAGGATTTATTATTGTCTTATGTGTGGCTGTCTGCCATAAACTGCTTTGTTATTTATCAAGGGAAGTGGAATTCCAATCAGTAGGAAAAGGGAAGAATAATTGAAACCCTCTCCCTCGTGTACTTTAACTCCACATTAAATACAAAACATTTATTAGAGCCAATAAACTAAAAGAAAACTGAATATTACAAAAAGAAAATTTTTAATTTTCAATAAAAGGTAAAGAAAAATGTATGAACTCTTTAAAGAAAATGTCAATAAATAAACATAACATGGCACTTTACCATTATCAATGACGGCAGCCTAGCAGTTTGTGCTGTAATTTGTTAAGTAGCTAATGACTATACATTTAATAAGAGTACAATGCCAACATAGGTTTTAAAAAGCAACTAGGCATGTCACCAGTGATAATGAAGTAAAGGATGAGTCAATCCTAAAACAGTCTTCAGAGTAAATGTACACATCGTTATAAATCACATAAACAAATAACAAAGCTAAGCTCCATCACATCATTATTTAGTATATAATATATGGACAATGTATAAAAATTGTTTTATCACAAAAATTTGTCAAAACTATTTATTGATCAAGAATGTGACTGTACATCATGGCACATAGAGGGCAAATTTATAGCTTACACTGCCTTCAACTATCTGGTCAACACTGTGGGTCTGGTTGAGCTAGCATTATTGATGAAACTTCTTGCTAGAGTCATTGGCATGGTCCTTCAGGAGTTGGCAAGGTTCAAACTGAGCACCAAACAAATCACGATACTTCAACATTCGTTCAACAACTGGCTTAGCTCCATGGATGTCAAGGTATCTAAAGGGACCTGATTAAATCAGAGCAAAAGTTATTCAAAGACACTTCTAGTTTTTATGATGGCAATAAGACTTAATAGCAGAAGTACAATTTATTGAAGGAAGTCTACTAAATTTATCCTATATATACTCTGGTTTCTTTATGGGTAGTTTTTATTTACATTACATTGGTCTAGGCCTAAAAGATCTTACAAAACTTTTTCTCTTTGATATTTAAATAAATACAAGCTAAGGTATCATGTTAACATTTGAAATATTTAATTTGTAAAGAATGATACAATGAAATTATCCTGGTATTTTGTCATTTACCGTAGGAATTAATCAATCAATACTCAGATAATACAATTTATTAACATTAACAAGGTCAATTATTGCAGTCCACAGAAAGAAATGTTATTTTAAAGCCAAAAGTTTCAATATTCAACATCTCAAAACATTTCTTTGGTGGTCTAATAATAAATAAAACAAAAACCTAGCTATATAAAGTTTGTGAAACAAAAAAATAAAAAGTAATTTGGCCTACCTCCTAAAAATGGAGGGAATCCAATACCAAATACTGCTCCAATGTCTCCATCAAGCTGTTGAAAATTAAATGAATGGAGCTTTTTAGTTGTAACATATATCATTTAGCCTGTTAACATATATCATTTAGCCTGTTAACATATATCATTAAGCCAACCTAAAATTTAACCCATAAAGATACTAAACATATATCTTTTAAATAAAATAAGTTTCTAAGAAAGAATCAGCAATGCAACCTATCAACATTCTGAGCTCAAGTTGAACAAAAATTTGGAGATTGGGTTGCCTTCAAGATAAATGATGATAAAACATTACTCACTGGATTAGAAAGGATTCCTTCTTGTAAACACAATACAGCTTCATTGACTAGTCTATAGAGCAGACGATATTTCAAGTCTTCATCTGTGATTCTGTCAAATAATATGTTATGATACATACATCTGAATATGGTAGGTGATTTAGATGCCACCACATTTTTCTATGGTCAATCTGTATTGTGTAGTTCATAGAAGTGCTCCTTTTTTTTCCTAGTCCTCTAGACTCAAGTTCAAAGACAGTTCTTTGAAGGATTTTAAATGCAAACTTTTGCTTAAGCACTTGAATTATCTCTTCAAAATTATTTTTGATGCTTGTAAAGCGTCACAGAAAGTGAACAACTGTAGATGTTACATCTAATCAGTATGGAGTCATCAAGTTTAATTAATTTATTTTCATATTTAGGTTGTAATTAACTTCAAAACAGCTACTATGATGTTTTCACTAGAAATAAAATTATATTAGAAATTATTTCAAAAAGAAAAAACTATAACCTTAAATTTGAAGAACTTATAGAATCAAATATATTAAAAATACTTTGGCCAACTTAAAGGGAACGTTATGGTTTTTCAATTGGAGTTATTGATATATTTAGATTCTGAGTAAAAAGTTGTTATAATAAACAATATATCTTTTTTTTTTCCTTAGAGGATTAGAAACATTAATAGTTAATAAATTGGACATTAAATTCTTCAAATCTGAAAAAATACTGGACTACGATAGAATGAGTTTTTAACTGGTTCCTACGTCATTCCCTTCAACAATACTGAAAGAAGATCTAGATATAACCAGTTTTGCATCACACCATTCTTGCACTTCTTACAGTGACTGCTAGGTCTAATCTAAACACAGATTTAACTTTTTTCCTTTTAAATAAATAGACCTAGATATCTATCTAGATGTAGACCTAATTTTAACTAGATCTAGATATTATTTAACTTAATGCATTAACTGCTCTTGGAAGGAAAAATAAATAGACTTTCTAGCTCTAGAACTAATATTGCTATTATTCAATTGACAACATCAATCAATGATAATATATTAATTATTTATAAATTAAAACATATCAAAGATTGTCAAAACCATCACTTTCCTTTTTCTTTCACAAAACATGTTTGTGTGACTCACAGACTTGCATCTATCTGCAGAGCTTAAATGCTTGAATTATAGATTACTTTCACATTCCCTAAATAAAAGGCACAAACCAGTGTTCACACTCTTGTATAAAAAATCTGCATTTATGTAAACAAAAAGTAAAGAGGGCAGAGGTCCCTGAACTTTCTAGAGTCACTACTGCACATTACAGAATTAAGCAAAATTGACACCAGATGGCAGGCGACCCAAAGGCAGACCCCGAATGCGATGGATAGATGATGTGGAAGCAGATCTGAAGCAGCTTGGGGTTAGGGCGTGGAGACGAAAGGCCCAGGAGAGATCTGAATGGAAGGATGTGTTAAAGCAGGCCAGAGCCCTCCATGGGCTGTAGCGCCACTGGGATGGATGGATGGATGACACCAGATGTGCTGACGAATTGTCACAAAAGACCAGACAGCAAATCAGACTGTGATTCACAAGTTTGGCAGAAATCACTGCCTTTAAGAATACATTAAGGGCTAAACTAGTTTTCTTACCCAGCAGCTGGAGGAATGTGAAACTGTTTCAGAATTTCTAGAGCTTGTGGATTTTCTGGTTTGTCTTTACTTCCTTCCTCATACAGAAACCAACCTTTACCAGACTTACGGCCTGCAACACAGAGAAGAGATATAGCCCATAAAACAAAGGTACACTGAACTAGGGTGACACTACCCGTAAAACAAAGGTACACTGATTTCCATGAGGATTTACTTCAATGACCTCTACAAGTCTCACATGGTTTTAGTATAAACTAGCTTGAGATACAAAAAGAAATAAAATAAAAGTCACATTTTGTTAATGCACTTGACAGGTCACGTTATTTTTAAAAACATCATAATTATCTCATCATTTATCCCTTCAATTTCATCCAAGGCATGCTGTGACAGTTCTTGTCACCAAATCTCTTCACTTTTCCTGGTCAGCAAGATATCTCAGAGAGAAGCCGGACCATTCTTTTACTTTGTCCAGCCAGCTTTTCTTTGGATGACCCTTTTTTCATGCTCCTTCCAATTGAAGGATGACTTTTGACAGCGAGTCATGTCTTACCATTAGACTGAACCAGCTCAGCTTTCAACTCTTCACAGTATTGAGGAGTTCCACCTTTTTGCCACCCAGAGTGTCGAGTTGTAAAAATACAAAGTCATTTGTCTTCTTTTTCTGGAATTCGATACCCAAAAAATTTTCTGTAGCATTTATTTTCAAAGGCTTCAATTCTGCTTTCAGCCTCAGTGTCCAAATTTCAGAACCATATAGGAGTACAGAGATCACTAGCAAAAAATACAGTTTTAACTTCAGAATTTTAATATACTGCTGAAAATACCATTGACAAGAATAATGTAATACATTTTTAAACATATAAATAGTAAAAATGTAATAAATGTAAATATGTAGCTTGTTAAAAGATTTCTTTTAAAATGCACTCTAGATAGAAGATTGCAGTTGTTAGTAAAGTCAAAGTTGGTCATTATATTGATTGATAAAATATAATCAAGGTTAGCATAATACCATAATAGTTAGGGTTATACCTTATTACACCAGTTACAGTCTTACAAAATTTGAAGTCCAAAAATCATCTATATTGAATGTTTTTGTTGTAAATATTAGATTTTCCATATTTATAACCTTATGCTCATAAGAAGGATAACTTACCTAAAAATCCCTGAGCAACCATTGTTTTAAGAACTTCAGGATTACCTCCTTTGAACCGATCTGGAAATGCTTTTGAGAGATCTTCAGCTACATGGGCAGCCACATCTAAACCTACTTCATCTGAGAGGGAGGACACACCTACTGGGAAACCTAAATCTTTAGCTAGGGTATCCAACTTCTTAGGACTTGTGCCTTCCTAGAGAGATGAAAGAAGCAATGCATACACTAAAGCTAAACTAGATACTAGATACTCATAATACATGGATGAAAAAGATTCCAAGATTACATACATGTCACTTTTTTTAAATATCTGAAATATTGTGTATGTTAGCATTTTAAGTTTTGTTCTTTTAAACAATGGCAAGTTTTAATTCTCTTTCTTTCTATTTGTAATAACTGTTTAAGTTATACAATTTGAATCAGAACTTTAGTATAAAAACATATGTTTGTATAAGGCAAATATCATCATAATAATGATATGCTCCTGAAATGTCAAACATGCGAAAGCAATTTTTCAACCTCTATTTTGTCTCAGAAAATTTCAGCACATTTTTTTTTTCTCTTTTGTAATATTTTGTCTGCTATGGTAAACATTTTTATTGATTTACTGTCATCCTCCCCAATCATGCCCTAGAAGTAGTAAATATGGTAGCATCACATTCCAATCAACTACTTTTTTTTACTGTTTAGAGAATGAGATCTCCATTAATTTGGTAACGAATAAAAAAGTTGAATTTTTTTGAACTGTTAAAATGTTTGACCATTAGTTTAAAAACATTATGACAGTAGAACAGTTTTCAAAAGACAGCTCTAGGTATTCTGAAAAAACTCAACAGCTGGAGATTAATAGTTACATCACAGAAACTGGCAATGAAGCAGCAAGTTCAACCAAGTTTTTGTTTTTTCATGTATAAAATAAAGAAAAAAAAAAAAAGCTACATGATCTGCTAAAAGTTAGGCATATTGATATCTGAACAGAAAAAACAAAAAAGATTAAGGAAGAGTGCAATATATATTGCTATCATTCATTGCTGAAAAACAAAATGTGTTTACATTTTTTGTTAGAATGATAAAATAACCCTTGCAATATCAGTGGTAAATTCTTATTATCTATTTTTTTTAGAATACATGAAAAGTTCACAAACACAAGAAGAGATCAAATGACTAAGCCAATTATGTGAAGACGAACCTGAAGCACTCTAATAAACTCTATCATGATTGGTGCTAACATTCTAGTGGTATAGAACCCTGGTCCATCTTTCACAGTGATGACAACTTTACCTTGCCTCAGGCCAACATCAACTGCTGCAGCTGTAGGGCAATGGATTTAGAATATATTCATCAGAACACACCAAGAGTTTGTATAGTTTTGAGCTAACTATTGATATTTGGTATGTCTAAAATTAATGATACTAAAAAAGACCTAAAAAAAAACACAACTGTCCAGAGTAAGAGATTTCTAAATGAGTCTAAACAAAACTCCACAATAGTCCTGATTTTTCTATAATTTTTCTATCCTGAATTCTATAAATTAGCCCTGCTTAAGAACATTCGTTAGCCATTATCCATAGAAACAGATGAGATTTAAATCATCTGCCTTATAGATCGCAAAGTCTGAAAGGGGCACTTTATAACATAAATTTGTTTATTAAGTAAGTGAAGAGGAACCTGAAGCACTCTAATAAGTGTTACTGTATGTTTGGAGGAGGAGTGGCTGAACGGTAAAGCGCTTGGTTTCCGAACCGAGGTCCGGTGTTCAAATCCTGGTAAAGACTGGGATTTTTAATTTTGAGATCGTAGGGTGCCTTTGAGTCCACCCAGCTCTAACATTACTTTAGTTGGGGAGAAGTAAAGGCAGTTGATCGTTGTTCTAGCCACATTAAACCCTTGTTAACCGTATGCCACTGAAATAGATGACCTTTACATCATCAGCCCTATAGACCACAAAGGTCTGAAAGGAGTAACTTTACTTTTTTCTAAGAATATTCTATAAAGGAAAAATGACATACCTGCTGTTTCTTTGGAAGTTTTATCTGTTGTGATGATTTCCAAAAGTTGCATTTTGTCCACAGGAGAGAAGTAATGCATTCCAATAACCTGAGTCATAGAAATTGTACATAAAAGATAAACCTGCCATAGCAAACAAAAAGGTAAGAATAGGAATTTACATAGTGAGAAAGGAATTCAGAAATCAAAATATTTGTTGAAAGACACTTCATACTTAAGAGATTCTTTAGATCCCAATGTGATTTCCTCCATCTATACTACTATCTCTCCCTCCATCTTTCTCATGTAATCTGTCTTTCTAGTAATCTTGTTACTAACTCATCCCTCCATGCCTCTTGTAGCTCACTCTTCTATATATTCGTTACAATTTTTTTTATACTTTCTTAGTCACTCTCACCTTTGAATAATCTCTTTCTGATATTCTTTAGTCCAAACTAAAACGTAACGTTGACATAAAATAGCTCCTTTCATGTTTTTCTTTTTTCCCCCAAAAGTAGTTCCCTTTGCTAGTTTCAGTGAAACAATGAGCTATCTCCCGTAATTGTTTTTATTTCTGTTTTTAAGAAGGTGTTAAACTCACTAGCTCCTACCACAATAGGATGCACAGTAGACATCAAGTCCTAATGCATTTGTTTTTACTTTCCTATTAGAAGAGCTCTTCATGTATATTCAGAACAAGAGATTGGTGACTTTTTTTAAAATGAAAACCAGATGTGTAAAGCTTTTTTAATATGTTTTTTTCTGAGAGTTTTGCAAACAAAGTGCCCATACATTAGTGTATAACCCTCCTCCCAGAAACTGTAGTATTTTTAAAGTTTTTTTTTTATTCATAAGGTATTATACATATTGTTACATTTTTTTATGTTATTTATTTATTAGTATTACTAGATTTTATATTTTCTTTTTTTTTTTAATTTTTCAAACCAGAAATCAGAGCTAGCGGGTTAAGAAAGGTAAGCAGCATTTCAAGTTTATATAAACATATATTCATATGAGGTAGATCTATTTTTATAGGAAGTTTTCCTGAATAATTAACATAAGATGTATGATACTACAACTTCTTGTGTAACTATTTGTCTTAAAAGAGATATTCAATTTATGCTCTATAGTATTCTGACACAGAACTGGGGCATAATCATCAAATAAAAATTAAAAAAAAATAAAAAAAAAAAAAGGACTTTTCTGTACCTTGTCTGGTCGAGAATGTCCCTCTGCTATTTTAGAGATAGGAAGTGCTGATGTGTTTGATGCAAATATACATTCTGGTGTTGTGAACTGTAGAGAAGACAAGTAAGCCATTAATGGCAGATTATGTTCAACAAATACCATTTATATAATAATGTCCTAGTGTGTATCTTGCAATATTAAACTAGTAGCTTAAATCTATGTCAATATTTCTAAGAAATTTTCTTTATAATACAACTGACAAAATGCTTATTTTCCTACATCACCTTGTTTTGTATCATTTTTTAAAGCAAATAAAAGATCATGGTAACTTTACCTCACTTAACTATGACCATCATCTAATCATTACTAACATATTTTGGTAGCTGGAACACTTTTAATAGTCAAGTTTCAAAGTCTAAAAAAAAAAGGGCACATTGTACACACCTTTTCAAGTTCCTTAATGACTTTATGTTTAATGTTGATATCCTCAAACACAGCTTCTATGACCATGTCACATGAGCTAAATCTATCATATGTTAGTGTAGGATCAAGGTTGGACAGAATGACTTCTCGTTCAAACCTAAGTGTCACAACAAGATACATCAGTATACAAAGACAGTAATCTATTTCTTAACAAAGTTGGGGAGAACAAGTTTATTCCCAACTTTGAATTTGTAAGTCTAAATAAAAATATTTTAAACTAAATTACGCTGAGATTTTCTTTTTCTTGACTGCTCCATCAAATCCTTTTTGTATTTGATCTTGTCCTCTTGCAAGTCCTTTCAAAGACATATCTTTCAATAAAACCTGAAGAGTATTATATAACATATATAATATATATAATATATTAACATTTAACATATAACTCCTGATACATTAGTTAATCTACCATTAGAATTACTCTTTACAAATCCACATTGCATTTGTAATAGTAAAAAGTAAAGTTCCCCTTTCAGACCTTGTGATATTTGGGGCAAATGATGTAAAGATCATCTCTTTCTAAGGCCCATGGTTAACTAAGGTGTCATGGAGCCAGCACGACCAACCGCCTTTACTTTTCCCTAACTGATGCCATGTACCTATTAAGGCTGGGTGGACTCAGAAGCGCCCTAAAGATCCCAAAAGTAAAAATCTTAGTCTTTGCCAGGATTCAAACCCAGGATCTCCAGTTCAGAAGCCAAGAGCCTTACCACTACTCATCCCATTGCAATTGTAGGAGAGGGCTATTTGTGAAAACATTCATATTTAGTCCCAAATTAAACGTACAGTATTTATCAAATTTTGTACTCAAGACTATTGGTTTGATAATCAAGAGTATTGAAACCATCATTATAAAAAGCCAGGTAGTAAGAACATAACAGAACATTTAGCTGTTTACATTGCAATTAATTGATATATTATAAGATAGCCAGACTGCATGCATTAATATAAAAATATTGATAGCTACCCATTACACATGCAAACTACATAGCTGATTACCAAATGGTATGACAAATTAGATAGCCAATGATCAAATAGTATGACAAACTAAATAGCTATATTGATACAAGAGACAACCAAAAACATTAAAATGGTCAGTGGAAAGCTAGGTGTTAATGTGGAATGGTATGAAAGTGTATTGAAATGGGGAAAAAAGAAAAAAGCCAAAAAAATGTTGTAACACATGAGTTTGAAGTTCTTTGTTGATTACTTTAAAGAGTCTCATGTTCTTCTTACATCAAAGATGTTATCATGCATATCTAAACAAAATAATCAATGCTGCATTTACCTTCATATTTTTATCAATGGAAACCTGAGCTATTCCAGCACCCATGAGTCCAGCTCCCAACACACCAATAGTCCTGTGCAGAAAAAAAATACATTTGCCATAGAATGCAATAACAATGGGGAAATCTTCTTCTTCTTCTAGCCAGCTTTATTGCTGCTGAGCTGTGAGCTCTTTTGCAGACTGGGCTAAGGAAAAAAAGTGTGCTGTTTTCTTCAGTTGTTCAGCACTGCCGTACAGGGTGTTGGTTATGTTGGGCTGTAGTGGAAGTAGGGTCTGCCTAAGGTGGATTAGGGAGGGGCATTCAAAGAGGATATGGTTTACGGTTTCTTTGTGATTGTTGACTAACTTAGGGCATAGCCAGGGCACAGTCCACTTTAAGCTTTCTACTGCAGAAAAGTTCCATTTGGAGAGCTCTATGGATGGCGGAGAATGGACCATTGGCCAACCCCACCTTGTCCCATGGATATTCCGGTTACAGTCTTCAGACCCAGATGTTTCCTTTTATGTCAGTATTGGAGAAAATTGACATGACCGAAAACTCCTTTAAAATGCGGGGACTATATATTTTTTTTAAAAGCCTGAGGAAACACCCAGCCTAATGGGGGAAATAAAAAATTATTAGCTTCATTTCAAGATGTACATAGTCAACAACAACAACAAATAAAAAAAAAATTACTTCACAGTTTTTTGTGGTTTTCCAAATGGATTCTTTTTACAAGCAGTCTGTCCATGATAAAGACCAATCAGAGCTTTAGACTGAGAGGTCATTGCCAACTCTCCAAATGCCTAAAAGAAAAAGAAAAAAAAAACAGATGCTCAATCAAGCTAAATATTATTAAGTTTGCCCATAAAATGAAGAGCAGACTATAATGATGAGTAACTCTTACTTCTGCTTCTGCAGGGTAACCAGCCTTTGGTCCTTTTTCAACACCTTTTTTAACTACCTTGAAAAATAGAATGAAAAAGAAAGTGATTTTTTATATTTTTACTGATGAAATTCAATTTATATATTATATGATCTACTTTTTCCATAGAAATTTAATTATTTTTGTTACCCTGTTACCAAATGTGGCTTAACAAAAATGGCTGAGATTGGGTCTTAAACAAGGAAATCCTATGTCGAACTGGGAGTCGAACACTTAGTGAGGTTGTGACAGAGTGTCGCATGGGGTTTGCGGGACATGTTCTCTTGACAAAATGAGCTACCCATTCCATGGAGGCCAATACAAGGAAAGCGCAAACAGGGATGTTCTCGTATAACTTGACGCCACACCTTCATGGAGGACCTCAGAACAGTGGACAACAGGTGGGAAGATGCTTCAGACATTGCCAGTGACAGATCTTTGTGAAGACAGCTTGCTGCCCAATGCGCCAAATGGCGCAGGAGGACCTAAGTCTAAGTAAGTAAGTAAGTTAAGTACTAGATGTCAGAAAGTACTTCTTTTCATAAACAAGTGAAAATTTTTTTTTTTTAAATACTCTCACAAAAATGTTTCCTTCTTTATACTTAATTTGTGGTTTTAAAACACATATCTCACAAAACAATCTTAATTTAACAAGAAGATCATTTACCTCAATAATCTTGAGGGGTGCAGGATACAATCCCCTAGATAACTTCATGACTTGTGTTTTAGCTTTATTGAAGACAAAGTTTCTGCCTACATCATACTTCAACATTAGGTCCATGACTTCTATAGTCATAAAAAGTAATTGAAACAGCTCAGCATTATTATTATTATCTAAACATTTCAATTAAAAGTGCATTCTCTACGAATAGAAAACTTAAGTATTTCAAGATCATAACAGATAGTTTTTTTAAGCAAAAAAAAATGTTAAGTAAAAATAATTGTAAATTAAGATTTTGAGCAAGCAAAATAAATTTCAATTTGGAATTTTTATTAGTCAAAGAAAAAAATATTAATTAAAATGTTCTTACTGTCTGGAAGAGCTTTTTTCTTTGGTGTTTTTTTCAATGCCCCAGAAACCAAGTCTCTAAAATACAAAATTGTGTTAAACAATATTCTATTGATGTAATAATGTTAAGAAAAAAACTAGCTGTTTATGGTTGGTTTATGGCAGTTCTGTTTTTGTGAGTTGAGTGAACTTAATTAAACACTAAAATTTCAAATATTCAGCCTTCATCAACAAGGTTCAAAAGAAGAGAAAACACTAATAAATAAATTCAGTTGACACATTAAGATACAACTGAAACCATGATAGAAATGGCAGGAAATATTTTAATGCACAAAACTTGGACAGAATGTAAACGGACAAATTATTTTGTTGCTAAAAGATTTAAAAATTTGAATCTCTAAATGAAAAACAAAAAGTCATTTCTTTACATTTATTGCTTATATTTTGTGTCAGGAAACATACAAAGCTTCATGCTAAGCAATACTGAAACATCTTGAGTTGACACTCCAAATAGCATCAAAAAGCATCATGAATTACATTTATTGTATTCAAGATTTGTTTTTATGGCTAGTTAAATCTAACCATATACTTTAAAAAAATTAGATTCATTTCAGTTCAACATAATGCTCTTTGGATTTTTGTTCAACGTCTAAGTTGTTAGATATATTCTATTATTGCATAAAAAAAAAAGATTAATCTCTGCCTTACAATAAAATCCTAAATAAATTATGTACATTTTGGATTAACATGAAATGACTGTAGACCAGTTGTCCATGAGCAATGAAAAAATGTTTACCTTGCAGTTTGGATGGCCACTTGTTCTAAATAATTTAATGAGTTGGTATCAGGGTCACTTAGACCTGGACCTAAAAGAAAACATTTTGAGATAATAAATCAAGTACCACATGTACAGCAGACATGATAATGCATAAAGATGGAAACTTGTTTTTATTTGAGAAAAGTGTCCCTTTAGTCACAACAAATTTCCTCAAGAATCAATAAGGCTTTAAAAAAAATAACTTTCAATAAAATATCTTGAATTCTCAAAGTCCAAAAGCCTTTCAAAAAATATCTTATATGACACCATATCAGGTTTAAACAAGATTACAAAGACAGTTTGTGTGGAAACACAAACTCAAAATCGGCCCCCGAAGTGGTCCACCCAGGCAGGCTTCAATATTTTCAGAAAGAACATCCAAATGAAATTATATCAAAGACAAATGAGAGATAAGAATGGAGAAAGAAGGTTGACAGATCTTGTGTAGTGCCCCAACGGTACAGCAGATCAAAGGATAGGTGAACTTGGCCTAACTAGTTCCCCTTTCAGACCTTGTGGTCTATAGGGCAGATGATGTAAAGTTCATCTGTTTTTGTGGCCTACGGTTAACGATGGTGTCATGTAGCCAGCACAACGACCAACCGCCTTTACTTTTCCCCAAGTAATATCAGGTACCCATTGGGTGGATGGACTCAGAGGCGCCGGATTCCGAAGTTGAAAATCCCAGTCTTCACCAGGATTCGAACCCGGGGCCCCCGGTTCAGAAGCCAAGCGCTTTACCGCTCAGCTACCGCGCCTCTCCTGGCCTAACTGAAGTCTTATATTTGATGTAATTGTTTTGAAAAGGCCCAATCTCTTATTCGAATGCTCAAAAAAAAAAAAAAAAAATTTGCAATAAAAAAAAGTTCACGAAAATGATGTTTATAAGATTACTATTCGTCTTAATTTAGGTTTATCTTATAATGCATACTAATTAGCTTTTTCTCTTTAAAAAACTGCTTGCATAACTGATTTTAAAAATTAGATTTTTCGCTTTCAGAAAAAAAAAAGTAGCCGTTGCATCAGAACTTTGAATGGTCTAAAATATTGTGATGTCGGATTTTCAATATCTTTTCTAGTTTACGAGATCTAAACGGGACAGACGGACAGACATTTCGCACAAAACTAATACCGTCTTTTCCCCTTTCGGGGGCCGCTAAAAAAGATTCAAAAGAGAAGGGATTGATCTGTACTTTGCAGATACCGGAATTGCAGCAGAGGATAGAGACATGTTATGAATCAACAGTGGTGCCTCAGACCATGCACAGGAATAAAAGATAACAGATTTGACAGTCATCCAAAAGATGGAAAGACTAGGAAAGCTAGTATCATGTTCAATGTAGTTAGAGTCAAGTGTTATAACAGTTATAAAATTGTCATAAAAAATGAAAAAAAAAAAAGAAACATCCCATTCTGTGTAACTTTCAGTAACAAATTAACTAGGAACAAAAATTGAAGACCAAATAATGAGAGAGAGAGAGAGAGAGAGAGAAAGAGAGAGAGAGAGAGAAACTTACCTAAAGGTTGTACTGTTAAGTCAACAAGACCCAGTTTTTTGGCTTTATCAGCTTTGAGCGTTTTCCCTGTTAACATCAAGTCTAGAGCATTTGGAACTGAAACCTGATGTTAACAAATATGTCAGTTATTACAACACTTTGTGGATTGTTTTAAATACATATACTCAAATCATTTCAATACATATACACAATCATTTAAATAAATATATGCAATCATTTAAATAAATATACACAATCATTTAAATACACATTTTACAATAAAACTTTTACAATATATTAATATAGCAATTATACTATTAATTAGAATGCTTACATGAATTGTCTGCCTAAAAAAAACTTGTTTTTAAAACTCATTTAACTGGCACAATTAAGTACTATAACAGTAAAAACAATAAAAACATTATTTTCTAGCTATGGAATTTGATAAATTGATTGACTAATCAGGAATTAGAAAAAATTTATTGATAAATCAAGATGAAAATAGTGGATTTTATAAATAAATAAATCAATCTTGTTCACTTGATAAAAAAAAAAAAAAAAAAAGATTAAGCTACACCAATAAGTATACAGCAAATAGAAACAAAACCTTCAGTCCTGCAGGAAATTTGGGTTAAGACAATAAGATTCATTTCTGAAGGAAAGTCTGACAATGTGCAAGTTAAATCAACCAAAAGCAACAGACATGAAAATAAAATTGATTGACTGGGATGAGACTGAAAAGTTTGCATCAAACAGAGAACTTCATGTGACCGACCTAAGGGTAATGGATAAGGATATATTTATTGTGACAATACGGTATACGTCAATTAGAGGTGTATAGAATAGAAAATTAAAATTACCAATTTAGGTAGACGTTGTGTACCTCCAGCACCTGGCAAAAGTCCTAACATTACTTCTGGTAGCCCAAGTCCAGTTTTTCTGTCTGCCATTGCAATGCGATAATGACAAGCCTGAGCTAGCTGTATCAAAAGAGTAAAGTACACTTTTCAGACCTTATTATCTATAGTATAAAACATACACAATTTTGTATTTGCTAAGTCTAAGTTTTGGATAAATATTCAAGATCCAGTTAATATAGATAGGAAAGCTCTAACTTATTCAAAATGTATTAACCATCAAACTGTGCAATGAAAACGTCTGAATTTTAAAAACCTATACTATATATTAAATTTGTTTCAAGTATCCCCTACCTCACAACCCCCTCCTAGACACTGTCCCATAATAGCAGCGACAAAGGGTTTCTGACTGCTTTCTATGGCTTGGAAGGCTTCCTGGCCTCTCTGAGAAAGTTTTTTAACTTCATCTTTGGACTTACAGCTAGCTATCATACTGAAACATAACACAAACATATATGATGCATACTGAAAAATAATATTAAATTATAAAATAGCACTTACAGCTTAAAATCAATACAACGCCATACAATATTTTTAAAAATCTAAACAGATGAAGTTAAATAAAACTTAAAATAGTAAACCAAAAGAAATATATATAATTAACGCAAAAACTTTTTTTTACATCCATCCATCCATCCCAGTGGCGCTACAGCCCATGGAGGGCTCTGGCCTGCTTTAACACATCCTTCCATTCAGATCTCTCCTGGGCCTTTTGTCTCCATGCCCTAACCCCAAGCTGCTTCAGATCTGCTTCTATTATCCATCGCATTCGGGATCTGCCTTTGAGTCGCCTGCCTTTTGGTTTTTGCCTGTATACTCTGTTGTCTGACATTCTTTCAAGGTGACCTGCCCAACGTAGTCTGTTCTTTTTTATTTTGTTCACTATTGGTGGGTCTTCATACAATTGATATATCTCATGGTTAGTGGTGTCCTCCACCCTGTTTCATCCTGTATGGCACCATAGATTTTCCTAAGAATTTTTCTTTCCCAAGTGTTAAGTAAATTTTCAGATGTCTTTGTTAGTGTCCAGGTCTCACTTCCATACATTGCTGCTGGTCTTATTATGGTTTTGTATATTATAAACTTAGATGTAGAGAAATATTTAAAATAATTGAACATGTTTTCTTTCAATGTTTTGAAAAAGTTTCTGTTGACATTGTGCACAGTAAGTAGCTGCATATAACCTTAAAGACAACTACAAATTACTGGTGGTTCATGACATATTAGCACTAACTAGGCTGAGGCTCTTCACTAGCTATATTATTTTAGTCATGCTGCTCAAACGACCTTGTACATAAACTTTGTAATGGCTTTGAAACAGACACTCAATTTTTACATGAGAAAAGTAGAATTCTAGATGGGGATATAAAATAAAACTATAGTTTACTTAGGGTTTTAAAGGCTCTATTTTAGCCTTGTTTTTTTTAGAAAGTTTCTACTGTGTTTGTGTCTACCAACAAGTCTGCTAATCCTGCAATACAATTTCTAATACTGGTATCAGTAAAAAAAAAAAAAAAAAAAATACTGCTGCTCAGATTAACAGAATAAATGCCAGGAAGTCTATAGCATGTAGTTTTGATCCTTAAGGAGCACTTACATTTGATAAATCATTTTTAAATTCATCTGTAAATATGATACCCAATCACTATAGACTTATTCTTTATAGTTTTTTTAAGATGTAAGGCTGTATTTTTTTTTCTCTGAATTTTTAACAGGATAAAATGCAGTTTAATTAAAAATAGGTTGCAATGTAAATGTATTCACACACTTACTTGATGTCAGCTCCAGCTATAAAACAATTTGGCTTTTTAGAAATCACCACAGCACCTTTGATTTTGTCATTAGTTTTCACCTGACGAACAACTTCCTCAAATTCACTTTGCATGGCAGTAGACAGTGTGTTCACCTGGTAATAACAATGACTTGTTATTGTTTCAATGTAAACTTTTTTTTTTTGTTGTTTTTTTTTCAATATAATTTACCTTAATCACAATGACATATGCAAATATATGTAGCAATGAAAGAACAAATTGAAATGATACTGTTAAAAATGTTTCTCCTTCTTTATATTAACTAGTTATAAGTAAAGTTTGCTTTGAGCCCTAGAGATCCTAAAGGGAGGTTAACATTTCTTTCAAGAAAGGGAATGACCTACTCCATAAAGAGCATACTGCTTGTCAGAGTAGCTATATGTAGCAAGTGAGTATAAAGAGTTTGTAAAGTGTCACTTTTAGACCTTGCAAACAATGTGGCTGATGATGTCAAGCTCATCTGCTTTCATCTGCCAATGGTTAACAAGGATGTCATTTGGCCAGCACAATGACCAACCACTTTTACTTTTCTTTACTAATGTTAGGTACCCATTAAAGTTGAGTGGAGTCAGAGGCATTTGAAGAATTCTGACATTCAAATTCCCAGTTTTCTAGGTTTGACAAATTCAACCATGATTAAATGAAGGCACATTTTCTTTGAAATTTGGTTCTTTCATTATTGGGTAAGAAGCAAATATATATGTGATTAATAAGACCTGAACTAGAAACACTAAGATTATGTATCTTAGCTCTGCTCTTTAACCCTTACAACCACATCCTTTGAGTTGGATAAGTTTTGATAAGCAAAAACACACACAAAAATACTCATTTCTTTATCACACCATTTAATTTGTGTTAGAAACCAAACTATTACAAGAAGTGAACAGAGTAGAGTGTTGTAATGTCTATCTCAACATTACTTACTTTAGAATCTGGATTGTCAAATCGAATGACAGCAATATCATTTTGAACATCTAGCTGGAGATATTTCCCTGTCAAAATAAAATACTGCTAATATACATTTGAAGTTTCCAAGTGGGTTTTAATCAAACTAAAGGGACACTAGAATTCACATCATTATAACAGATTATTATGCTCTACTTTCTTTTTTTCCTTCTTATATATTCTCTGCCACCAGTTTGTTTAAATTGTAAGGATATATTTTCATTAAAAAAAAAAAGACTTACCATTCATTGTACTTGTTGTAGACAGAAGCCTAGGAAAACTGTGATTTAAGGCTATAAATAAAAGATTTCATTTTAATACAGGTGACTTTAATAATATGTAAATATTAATGTGTCATGTAAGTAGTGAGCCTGGCAGTCTAAGGATATTACAGTTCTTTTGTTAACAATATTAAATGAGGTTCAAAAAGGTTCTTGTTTTACTTGTGGCAAACTGGCAAGGAACCTATCAGTAATTTTATTGCCTTTCTTGGCAATACTTCACTTCTAACCTCAATCATGATATTGCAGAGTAGCTTTACAGTGGCTTTTGGGGAAAAAATGTTCTAATCCTGCTATGTTCAAGTGCAGATATTGGCTGCATAGTTTTTACAAGCATCTTGTCCGGTCCTTTGTCAAATCCAGACTGTGACAAAATAGCTGTTAATTGCATTATTTTTTGATAATCAAATCTGTTGATATCACAAGATCAGAAAATAAGGATGTGCGTTTCAACTGCTAACACATGATGAAAATTTTTATAAACTTTTAAAGTTTGTTAACAAAAAATTGAACTTCCTTCTTAAAGAAACTTTTTTTTCTAATTAAAATTATGCATTAATAAATATTTTTTTAGTAAAACTAAACTACTTATAATTTTGAGATTCATAATTTTTCTTTTTTTAAGTCTAAAAGTTAGTTAAAAATAGTTGATTTTTTAAAATTCATTTAGCATTAAACATTATCATTTAAATAAAATTATAATTTTGAAATCTAACAAGTATTCTAGATCTAGAGAGGGATAAGACTTTTTTTTATTGAAATAGGCTTGGACTTGGGGAATAAAATTATTTATAATCTAAGCTTTTTATTGTATGCCTAGAAGGTTAGATCTATCAATGACAATAGCAAAGCAATATTCAAAGTCCAAAGTTCAGAAATAACTAAAAAAAAATACATTTTAAAAGGTCTAAGTACAACTTCCTTAAGCCTTAAATTTTAAATTAATATAATAATATAGAATATAGACTCTTTCATAATTTGTACCCTATTTTTAAAAAAGCAGATTTAAAAATGATTGCTCTCTATATATATAATTTTGAGCTTAGATTTAAATCTAGATCTAGATAAAGATAAATCAGAAATCAGAAACCAAGCAAGTGAAAATGAAATAAAAGCCAAAAAATCTATTGATCCTAGATCTAAATTAATTTTTTTTTCTGTGTGAATTATATAGGCTTCAGTAATATTTTGTATCACCAATAAAATAAATATATTAAACAATACATTTTAAATGAAACTCTCACATCATACCTCCAAAGCTAGGCCTAAATCGACAGTTAACATTTCGACTCAACATACACAGTCGTAAGCTAGCCATGTTTTCATACCCACAGACAACACTGTCTCTTGAACTTTGATCCCAACCTCTTGGGATACAAAATTATGACGAGGTCCAATTTTCACGAAGCAATTTATATTCTAGATATATATACATAGATCCATGATCTATATAGATCTATAATTTCTTTTATGCATTATATACAACATACTTACATACATATCTATAGATGTTTGAGATAGAATCTATATATATCTATAGAGTATTTACAACTTCTTTGTAGCAATCTAAATCTACTAGATAGATTATAGATCTAGACATGTGCGTAGCCAGAATTTTTTTTTTCGGAAGGGGGGGGGGGGGTTGGAGGGGGGATTTTTTTCTCTCCCCCCCCCCCCGCGAATTTTTTTTTTTAATATGTATTTATGTGTGTGTGTGCAAACATAATCTTTATTACATTCTGACCCTTCATTCTTTCGGAAGACGTTTATTGTGCCCTAGAATAGGTTCTTCCATGAGTTAGTGGAAAAATTGTAGATTCCCCGCCATTACTAGCAATGAGGTCTGGGGGAGCGCTATAGTGGGGGAGCGCTAGGAGCTCCCCCAGCGCGGGGCAAAGCCCCGCCGCCAAGCACTATTTCTGATATTGAAAGCCAACAAAATGCATATTCTGAGGTATCTGCAGCGCAATTTCCTGCTATTAAAAAGTTTTATTTCAAAAACCTAATGTCAGTAATGTGCTATTCTTACTGACTTAGACCCTCGAATCCCGCGCTGTTCGGAGCATTTGACGTCAAGCTGTTTCCATAAAAATCTGTCACAGGTAATGTCTGAAGCCTCTTCCCACCTGCCATGAATGATCAGTGGCGTCAAGTTGTTCTAGGATATCATTACAATTCTTCTTATGCGTAATTCATTTCGTCGGAGAACATGTCCCGCAAACCTCATGCGTCGCTCTCTCACAGTCTTACTAAGGGGTCGACTCCCAGTTCGGCATAGGATTTCCTTGATTTAGACCCGATCTCTATAACTGACTCCTAAAATCTATCTTAGCCATCTTTGTTGAGCCACATTTAGTGTTTTTCAATTTCGGCAGATGACTATTCACTGCAGTTTATTAATGGAGCCCTGCCACTGGTAAAAATGTGTAACCTCTCTTGAATACGCTCTTGGAATTAAGTGACTGTAGTTTGCTTTAGATTTTATATTGAAAAGAGAAGTTTTATCGTCAAAATCATTTGTTTGGGGTTTTCCACCTCAAAATTTTCTGTAGGGTGATCTTAAACTCAAAACCATCTGGAGGGGTTTGAAACTTTTTAAAAAAGCCATCTGTAGAAGAGGGGTTTAAACTCAAAACCTCCGATTGGATTGGCTACGCTCAAATAATTTAAGTGTGTAATTTGCTTTTTTTTATTTATATTGAAGAGGTATTTTTTAGCATCAAACCCCTCTGAATGGGGGTTTAAACTCAAAACCCCTTTTGGCAACGCTCATAGCATTTTGAGTGCGTAATTTGCTTTTTTTCTTACACTGAAGATGTACTTTTTAGCCTCAATCCCCCCTGGCGGGGTGTTTAAACTCAAAACCCCTTTGGCTACGCTCATAGATTTTAGAGTGAGCAATTTGCTTTTATTTATATTGAAGAGGTACTTTTTAGCTTCAAACTCCACTGGAGGGGAGTTTAAACTCAAAACCCCTTTGACTACACTCATAACATTTTGAGTGTATAATTTGCTTTGTTTTTATTATTAAAGAGGTATTTTTTACCTTCAAATCCCGCTGAAGTGGGGTTTAAACTCAAAACTGGGTCAAAACCCATTTAGCTACGCTCATAACATTTTGAGTGCGTAATTAGCTTTTTTTTTTTTATATTGAAGAGGGGGTTTTAAAATCAAAATCTTCCTTAACTGTGCTCTTGGAATTAGGGGTTTGTCGTTTGCCTTTTTTTTTGTTTTGTTTTATAGAAGAGGGGGGAGTTAACTGCAAAAACCCCAGGTAGGGGGTTTAAAACTCAAAACCCCTGGTAGGGGTTTTTAAACTCAAAACCCCTGGTAGGGGTTTTTAAACTCAAAACCCCTGGTAGGGGTTTTTAAACTCGAACCTTCTAGTAGGGTTTTTTTAAAACTCGAACCCCCCTGGTAGGGCGTTTTAAACTCAAAACCACCATGGTAGGGGGTTTTAAACTCAAAACCCCTTTGGTTGTGCTGGGGCAAGTGATGGTTTAGTATTAAAATCTCACCTAAAATAAACAAAATCAAAGCAAAACATCAGTCACTAAATTCCGATAAGGGGGGGGGGGGGTTAAACCCCAAAACCCTCCCCCCCCCTGGCTACGACCATGGATCTAGATATGCTAAGTGACAGTCTAGATGTATTGTCAGACAGTCTCTCTCTCTCTCTCTCTCTAATATATATATTTACTATATGCATTATACGGTATTATACGCACCGGTACGGCGTACCTGCACCTTTTTGAAAAAAAATATTACTTTTCTTGTATTTTAACGCAATTTTTAGTAGTTAAAAGTTAGGCAATCAAATACTGAGTACAGCACCTATTTTTTTATTTTTTATTTATTTTTTTTACAAAAAAAAAAGCACTGTATATTGCCCAATCAAGAATAGACCGATTTCTATAGTTTTGGTTTGGATTTTTTTCCTACGTTTTTTTTTATGTGCTTGTCCAAAGTGTGAACTTTTATGATCCATTTATTCGTGCTCAGTGGCGGCGCAAGACCGAAATTTTATGTAGGCGAAGATAAGTTGACGGACGTCCCGATTTAGGCGTGACAGTCCCGCTTTGAATTTCAACCGTCTGTCGCTTTTCATAATATGTCCTAGTAGGACGACCAATGCCTTGCATTCATTAAAAAAAAGTCAATCAGTTTCAAACTATTATTTTAAAATCTTTCTTAATATTTGACTAATAACTTAAAAGTACTACCTTGCGGGGTTTTCTTCTTTATCCTTAACTCTTTCTCTCCTACCTGGCTATACCAGCGTTGATTCCACCAGAATGTGGTAAATAATTACGGAGAGAAAGAGTTAATTCTGATCATGTTCACCGCTTAGCAGGCTCCTTAGTTCAATGCATGGGTAGGCCTAGTAGCCTACTTTTAGCTTGGAGCATCATGCCTTATTCTTAGAAACTGATGTAGAACGTTTTCTTTTGACTTTTTGTGTGTTGTTGTTCTTCGTGCTTCTCGCTGATTCTGTTAATCAATTC
Source organism: Biomphalaria glabrata (assembly GCF_947242115.1). Taxonomy (NCBI): domain Eukaryota; kingdom Metazoa; phylum Mollusca; class Gastropoda; family Planorbidae; genus Biomphalaria; species Biomphalaria glabrata. The sequence continues at coordinate 7,247,691 of NC_074715.1, forward strand.
CATCATACAGTGTTCCTTCGCTTTGCATTCTCTTCTGTTCAAGTCGATGACAGGGTAAGAAATGTCATAGACAAAACGAGCATGGAAGTTCACAGACAGAGTTTCCGTTTATAAAGAAGGCAAGAAAAAAATCAACAACCACAATTTATGGAGTGAGATAGGCTACTAGTAATGTCGAACACAATTTTCTGTGATTAAACCAAGCATTCAGATCGTAATTTTCAATTAAGGTAGGCCTACTTCTCCAACATTTAAATAGGCCTACTTATGTGACAAATCCTTCAAAGCCGCTAAATGCACTTTTGACTATCACAGTTTTTCATATAACTGTTTTCAACTAATTAATTTCACTTTGAAATTACTTAAAAATGAATGATCCCAAAATACAAATTTGCAAGAACCAAATGTGAAGCAATTTTTACTTAAGTTTTGGCTCTTATATAATGAATAAAGTAAAGAAGCAGGTTAGTGATGCCCAGTTTTTTGACAGCGTTCACGGACGCTTCGAGCCCCACAATAACGTGAAATTATTTCCCCTGACGATACAATTCTTTATGCCACTCTTCGTGGGGGAAAAAATATATAGCAGCGACATTAGTAAACTTTAACGAAATTTGTACAGAGTAGGCCTTTCAGAGAGAGAGAGAGAGAGAAGAGGCCTATTTGACAGGGTTAACGCTTTCATATGGATCGCACAGAAACCTTTTTTATTATTGTGTGTCTAGGCCTACATTGTGTGTAAGTACATTCTGATATATTGTTATAAAGTCTAAGCTGTTGAAAGCAATATTGCTAGAAAAATTATATCCTGTCCATTATAAGTTCAATAATCGGCAAAAATTATATCCTGTCCCTTATAAGTTCAATGATCGGCAAAAGTTATATCCTGTCCCTTATAAGTTCAATGATCGGCATATGTGTCACTTTCGCTCTCCAAATATCTGGTCATCTCAGCGAAGAATATTTTGTGAGCGTCCTCTTCCCCCGGTTCATGTGCTGCAAAGTATGTAGGCCCTATTTTAAAATAATTGACACGAAACTGTACAATTTATGTTTTAAAAAATGACATTTAAGAAAATGGAATAATAAAAACAGAAACTTTCTTTTTTTAGGCCTTACCGAAATCCTTTGCTCTAGTATTACAATTTATCGGCTTTAACGATAAAACTGCCAAACTTGAAGTCTTTCCTGACCCATTGCATTTCTTAAGTAATTTTGTTTTCATTTTAGTTTCGACTGTAATTCTTGTCTTAGGCCTATTAGCAACATTTGAAAGACTGTGTACATTTTGGGGTTAAGTCCTTCAATTTGATTTTGTTTTGTGTATTACAGTAACTGCTTTTAACCTCTTTTACGACATTGTGTAAACTAGGGATCAGACTTTGTAATTCTTCATGGTTCGACAGGTTGGAAGTTACCGCTACTGCTCTCGTCCTTTCATAAGGACTATTATAATATTCCTCTTGTTGGATTACTTTTTAACTAGGGAATCATCTACAATACGGTGTGTGAAGTTCACAATTAACGCCTACCCAGTATAATTTATATCTCTCCAATATGGATGGCTGCCTGCCTGCGCGCTGGACTGTCGTTCAGATTTATCGATGGTCCAGGGTTCAAACCCTGCCCGCTCCCATCCCCCGTCGTCCTGCGGGAGGTTTGGACTAGGAAGTAATTATCTTCAACTCTGACGGAACATTCGAAACATGTAAAACATTTTACAAACATCAAATTATGCTGGTGATGTATGGCATTTTTTTAAAAACAACTCTACAGTTTCTGGAGCCGTATAGTTGATTCCATTTCAAAAGCCGCCCCTCCTACGCTTCTGATCTTAAGTTTTCTTATGTTCAACATAGCCAATTTCGAAATTGCTTGAGGCTATTATATATTGGCCATGAAAGTCTATTCTAGTGAGAAAATCAAATTCGGACTTTTTTTTATCTTACTAGTAGCACAAAGCAGATTTTTAATGTAAGAGATCCAGCAGCACATGTAGCTCATTATATATTTAATGTTATATCGAGTTGTAAACGCTTACTTAGATAATTGATTTTAAGAAATAAATGTATGATTACGGTATATAAATAATAGAGATGTTTTTTTTATCTTAAAATTGCAATTTGAATAGCTGGTAAGGAATGTATCTTGTCTACAGGAGTGGGACAACACAAGATCGAGAAACTTGTCTTAATCCACTATTAGTACAGTGCAATATTGTTATAGCTTACACTGTTAAAGCTGAGATATCCAAATCATTACAGTACCCTTCTATTTCAATTTGTGCTGAAATCCATTGGAGAAGAGCTTTCTTCTTGTGGAACTATTTTTTTGGGGTCATGATTACCGTATGCTCAGTGCGCTTTAGTCCAGTCTTTTTTGTGGACTAGTTAAAGTGGGGATCAGCTGTCCTGGTTTTTTTTCACATACATACACATGGTACTGATAGATCCATGTGTACCCTCACACAATTCATCATGGGCAAAATATTGTACAAGTGTTCATTCTCTAAGTACCGGTAATGTACTCAGCACAATTACCGGTGCTATAGTGCTCAATTTATTTTCTTAAACGTAATTTGATGGGTGAACAATCTGTTGTTCACAAGTTTTTACATACAATCTGTATATTGCTAGAGAATAGATTTTTATAGAAATGATTTTGAACCATGCATGAAAATTTAGGCCAGCTATAATATAAATATTTCTTTAAAATATTTCCTCAAAAGTCGAATGACTATATAGATGTATGTGTATATATATATATATATATATATCAACCATAAACAAGACTTCACATTAACATGTAATACAACAATACCATGTTTGACAAATTAAAAAAAAAAGTTTATTCCACCTTTCCAATTCATGACAGCCAAAGGTATAAACAAGTGATGGCACAAAATAATATGGACAAATTATTTCATATATTTACAGCAAAGTCTCATGCTAATAGAATCCTCTGTACAATATTAACATTCAAATAAAAGTATTTCTATACATGAAAGATCTGAATATCTCCCCTGATGACTTGAAAGAAAAACCGAAGACAGTATAATCATATTTAGCTAAATACATACCCCCCCCCCTTTTTTTTTTTTTTCATTTTACTGTGCAGTATACAGAATATCAGTAAAGCAGTATAATTGTAAATTACAATTTACAGTAGTGGCTCAGAATTAATATACAATACTAAATAAATACAATCCTATATATACACACTGAGTACATGCTATCAATATAAAAACATTTCATAACTTGCATATTTAGATTTTTTTTTATGACAACTATTTACTTGAGTAAATAAACATTTTAGTACAATACTATTCATATACATCATTTACAAGGCTTTGTACAAAATGAAAAAAAAAGGACAATAACTGTACAAAAATTGTTAAGTCCAAAATCTCTTTCACAGGTATACAAATCCGATGGAAAAATCTTTAATAAATCATTGACCTTGCATTTCAAAATTATTAACCGTTCTTTATAAATATCCAGTTAATGGGAAAACACATCAGATCAAAAAAAATTTAATCAATAGAAATTTACTATATATAATATAATATATATAAAAGTCTTTATATGCCATATTCTATAATCAAATGCTTAAAAGTTCACTTTCAAAAGTTTAACGTTTATACAGTGGTTTTCTTGGTTTTATTTCTTCAATGTCATCTCCTCTTTGACAGCTACCAAAGAGGTCAAAATGAGGCAACTCTGAGTCGGAAACACTACATGGCAATGGTTGAGACAAGAAGAAATCACAAATATCAAATGTGGGACTAGACCAAAGGTCCCAAGTATTGGATGGAGAGGACTTTAGAGGTGACTCTGAAGCTAACATACTTTGCTGACCTTGACCAGCAGACAATATCTTGTTTGTCCAGGGATGAAGTTTAGTAGGACTGGAATCTTCTGACAAGAGCATAGAATGATCTTTTGGCCACATTTCTGAGACAAGTGAGTCTTGTTTGACAGTGTGGCTTGAATCTGTGTTACTGGCTACTTCATCCTTGTAAACATCATCATCGATACCTTCTGTGTATCTGTCTACCGCACACATTAACATTCTTAAATGATGAGAAACTAGGGATTTTCTGTCTACACCAAAATCATCATTTTGCTTTTCATCCGCAACTCTTTCTAGCTCACGCAGCATCTCAATAGTACGAATATCTGGATCAGAATAGTCAATACCTTGTTTAGCTGGTGTGTTTTTACCTGAATTTTGATTTTTTTTCTCATTTTGCTGCAGTGAAATAGGTGGGGTGTGTACTGGTATGTTAGAAGACTTGCTCCACTGCAATGGAGGACTAAGTTGCTGAACTTTATTATGCATTGGTACATGATTCTCGTTGTTAAAGTTCAGGGTAGCTGGACTATGAAGTCTCTGACTAATATAAGATTCTGCAGGAGTCTGAGACCATGGATCACTTTTACAGAGCGAGTTTGGCTGGCCTTGATATGCAGATATAGTTGTAGCATTGGCTTGATTCCATGGGGAGAGGGGGGGACTGTAACCAAACTGAGTTCCAAGAGGAACATGAATGATAGGAGTGATGTTATAATATTGATTGTCTACAGTGGACAAAACTGGAACATCTTTCCTTGTCAGAGTTGACCATTTCAATGGGTCAATAGTAGATGCAGAAGCTTTTCCTGGACTGGTGGGTTCAATTGACTCAGAATGAGGGAAATAGAGAGCACATGGTGTTGTATTATCCACAGAAAGTTTATTACACTTGGATGTTGGAGATGAAATTTCTTGTAAAATGCTATCAGGTGAAGTTACTGGAGCTGGTGGTGGAGGTGAGCTGGATGATTTTTGTCGTTTAAATCTTGGTGGCAAATCTCTGTAACGATTGTTATGGTTTTCCTGATGGTGACGATATCTTTTTTGGGATGTCATCTTCAAACAAGTATTAATCTGTCATAAAAAATATATAAAAAATTAGAATATGCTTATTCTAAATACAACAGGAATTAATCTAAATTAAGTATTATTTAAAGAGGTTTATACATTAAAACAATTTTGAAATTGTTAAAAATTGTTTCTGGTTTTTTAAACTATAGATTTCAGAGAACTGCTATAAATATTTCTCAATAATAATGATCAAGAAAAAAAAAAATTTAGCAGCTATGTCAACAAGTCCAAGCACTGGATAGTAAAACATTCTGAATCATCATTTAGAAAGTTTACATGTCATAAATATCTCTAAGTAATCTTTGCATCAAGACAGAGCCCCTTTAATTTATGAATCGGAATGTCACTAAACTGTCATGCTTTTATGTGAGTTTATCAAGACTGGATGCCATGTAAGGTTGACCTTAGTCTTTACTAATACATCTAGAATCTACACATATTTCTTAGTCATCTACATTTTAATAATGTAACCCTTATTTAGCTTTGTCCAATGGAGTTAAAGTAACTATTTGAAGAAACTGTCAATTTATACAATGCATAAGTACTTGGATATAGATTCAAGTAGTAAATTATATCCTGATAATATATAACATGTCCAACTATGCTACTGTCCTATTGCCGCAAATTTAAATGTAAGATCTAAGACTCTATAGAGATCAGATCTAGATAGAGTCTAGTTAATAAATTCTAGATCTAGTAAACAACAGAAGAGTCAATATCTAGACAATTATCAATTATTATTAGAAAATAATAATAGATCTATATTCTATTAACTGTGTGTATAATGTCATTAGATTCTAGATCTAGAGGAGTAGATCTAGATCTAGTAAGAATCTTATACTACTTGTAGCTTTTACAATAGTAAAAATAGTCTCTAGATTTGTTTCATTACTAAAATTTACTAAAACTAGATCTACATATAAAACTATTCTGTCTATAATCTAGACTATACTATAGAAAAAAAGATCTATAGATTATTCTAGATCTAGTATGTTACTATGTACTAGTATGTAGTCTATTGTAGATAGACTATTAGTATTACTGAGTATAGATCTAGAATCTAGATCTATAAAGTATAATACTATAATAATAAATACTATAATTTAAAATTATAGTCTATATTTCTAGATCTATATTAACTATATAATAATACTTAATTTGACTTAAATACTTATAGAATCTAACTAAGAGTCACTGAGACCATTTTAGACTAGACTTACTTAGACTTAGATTAGATCTAGAAGTAGATCTAGAATCTAGATCTACTACTACTAGTACTAGTGAATCTATTCTAGATTTACTTGTCTTATCTAGATCTAGTTTAATAATGAATATTAATAAGTCTAATAATATAAACTATAAAGCGACTAAAGTCGTATTATTAGAGATCTAGATCTAGTAACTTCTAGATTCTAGATCTAGTGATAGACTAGTAGAGTCTTTTTTCACTAAAATTCATTAGATTAGTGACGAATTTAAACCTAATCTAAATCGTGTCTAGAAATGTTGTTATTAAAATATACAGAACGAACATTCTGGAAATATCACGCAATTGTGTCATTCAAAGACGCCCACACCACGTGGGGAAACAGTTTAGGCAAGGTCATCAGACGAGATATGTTTATTAGGCCCACTTATTCCAAAACTATTTATCAAGACGTATCTAAAAAAATTATAAAAGTTATTGGAATACTTACTTAAATTTAATATATCCTATAGTTAAATACGGTGTTCCTTAATCATGGACAAGAAAGCGTCTAGTCATCATCGCCTGACAAGTTGTTCAAAGTGAATGATCATGAACGCAGATGTTCAGTCCTTTTTATAGCCGGTGACAAACGCAGATTAAGCAACATTCTGCTTACGTTTCATCACGTGGTGTAAACACCGCCACGACGTTGGTCGACGAGAAAATCCTCTTAGTCATACCCTAAAAATAGAGCCTTTGCATACGCCCTGCCTGTCGACAACGGACATATTTTGATTAGGATTTTTCCTATGACATTATTATAAAATAGGTATTGCTTATTAAAATTAGTTATAGATCTATGTATATCTAGATACTTACTCTACACCTATCTACTTTATAATTCCCCTAGGCCTTTATACTCTATAATAATGATTCACCGAGGCTTATTATTTTTTTAGAAATATTTTAGTGGGTCATTCAGGAAAAAGAATAAATGATTTTTTTTGGTTTTAAAAGTTTCGGTGGTATCGTCGGAAATAAATTCCAGGGATCTTCAGGACGACAGAGGATTACAGCGGCGCCTTCGACATACACGGAGGTCACGTGTATTCGAACTCGGGACGATTTTAACGGCAATCCGAAGCGCATATCACAGGACCAGGCAACCAGCCATTAGCAATATTCTTATTTTATATTCAATCAATCTAGATTTAGTTTAGATCTATAGTGTCATATACAAGTGCTAATTAATAAAACATTCACTCGTTTAACCGTTTAAAGTTCCAAAACTAGATATATAGATAGATAGATAGATAGATAGATAGATAGATAGATAGATAGATCACTGCAGCAAAATATGTAAATATGTGTGTGTGGAGGCGTGTTGGCTGAGTTCGAATCCGGGTGGGATTTTCAATTTCAGGATTTTTAGGGCGCCTATCTGAGACCACCCAGCTTGTACCTAACATTGGTTGGGAAAAAGTAAAGGCGTTTGGACGTTGTGCTGGTCTCGTTAACACCGTGGTCCGCAGAAACAATGACCTTTACATCATCTGCCCTATAGATCGCAAGGTTTGAGAGGGGGACTTTAATATATATTCCGGAAATAATATATATATATGCCTATGCCTATATTTACCCACCGGCAACACCTGTTGATTTGATCCCCTATTATCACAGTAAACTCTCGCTTTGATATTCCAAAATGCCCCTTCACCTCTTACATGCTCTGCCAACTCTTTCATGCCGTGAAACGTCTCTCGTGTCCTGCTACTATCTCATGCACCGCGCCTCCATTGTCGTGCCATGCTGGTTGTGACAATGGGAAATCCTGAATCCTGATCAATACCTTGCAATTCTTTTGTTGTTGTTTTTTTTTTTAATATGGCAACAAGATACAACACCTATGCTGTTTACAAGAAAATTCAATGACAATAATAACAATCTGTGTAGCAGCTACTTTAGTAAGGATCATAGACTATATATTACATAGATAAAATTCTTAAATATTTTTTTTAATATAAAGATCGAATTTGTTCAGAATTATGATATAAACACATATTTTTAAAACCAAAGTTTTAAAAAGGTTAGATATATTAAAGTAAAAAAGGGGAGGTGGTGCATTCAAATATATATTTGTGATTCGATTGTTCAGATCCTATTTTTAAAAAAATACATAAAGTAGGCCCATGGGCGTAGCCAAGATTTTGTTCAGGGGGGGGGGGATTTTCCCAATGTGTGTGTGCGTGTGTATATACGTAATTAATCATTAATTCATTATATTATTACCCTTCAGTCTTTCGGACGTTTTTTGTACCCTAGAATACACTCTTCCTTTATTGGAAAGACAGTAGATACCCCGCCATTGCCAGTTAGAGGGTCTGGCGAAGCCCCGGCGCCAAGCATTATTTCCGGTATTTAAAACTTAAAAAAAAAAAAAAATAAATAAATTCTGAAGTATTATCCTGCTACTCTTCTATAAAAAAAAATTTAGGTCAAAAACCAAATATGCGATTCGGTGCACTTTATTAATAGAACCCAGAAAATGGTAACTATATAGGCTATCTGCTTTATTATTATGTTTTTTTTTTATTAAATGTAGGAGGGAAACCGCAAAATCCATTTTAGCTGCGCTCATGAAATTTAGTAGGCTAATTGTAACTTTGCTTTTCCCTTTGCTGAAAAGGGGAGGGGTAACTTTAAAACCCCTCTTGGCTACCCTCATAATGGATTTGGTCATTATAGTTTGCTTTAGATTTTTTATAGAAAAAGAGAGGTTTATCTTCAGATCCATCTGTTAAGACCATCTGTTTGGTTTTAAACTCAAATTCATCTTGAGGTTAATTTAAGCTCAAAACCCCCACTGGCTACGCTCATAAAATTTGGAGACTTTAGTTTAATATTGAAGAGGGGGTTTTCAATGTAAAAAAAAAAAAAATCTGGATGGGAGGGTTAAAGTCAAAACCCCTCTTAGGTGCGCTGGGGAAGTAATATGGTTTAACATTAAACTCTCACTTATAGGCCTAGGCCTAATAAAATTAAAGCAAAAAAGCAGTCACAGGATTCCCCCCCCCCCCAATTATTCATCTATATTCGTCTCCTATTTTTCCCCGTAGCGTTGGGGTTCCACACATGATCTGACAACCATCTCTCTCCATCTGTCTTTTGTCTAATTATTTCACGGTTTAAAAAGTAAAAACTCACATTTGTATTTTAAAAGAATTAAGAGCAAATTGATGTGAATAACTTTTAGTAGAAAAATCTCCACTAAAAAACCCCTGAAATATTAAAAATCCTTAGGCCTAGATAGCTCCTTTTTTCAGAGCTATAGCTCTACATATACGTACAGAAGCTCAAATGCCTATGCGTAATGTTATACCAAAGAGCGATTATTAAAATTTAAGATACGTAGGGTAACGTTTCCTTTTTTATTTAATTTGATATTTTAAATTAGGTCTTCTTACTCAGGCTATAATAAAGATGTGAAATATTATACACATCAACTTTGTATCTGCAAAAATAGAGAGGTTAAATGGGGCCCACGAGACGAATTTTAAGAGTCACTGAGATTGGGTCACAGAGAAATGCTGTGCCGAAATGGTACTCGACCACTTATCGAGGTTTGAGGAACATTTTCTCCGACAGAAGAATCGACACGTGTCCCGAGGGTAGCATTTAAAAACATTAACATTGAGGCCAAAACGAGACACACGCTACCATGGCGGGACGCCGCACCTCCAATGAGGATCTCAGCCTTTTTCTCAGGGTAATGGACACCAGTTTTTGGGAGAAGGCTGCTAACATTCCAGGAGACCGATTTATGTGGAGGCAGTTTACCACCCGATGAGCCGAGCGGCACGGGAGACAGGGCCAACGTGGGTATTGCAGGCCCAAGGCAAAGTAGATTTGGTGGCCCAAAATAAAATGACATTTTTTAAAAAAATCAAGAAAAAATAAAATTACAGAATTTATTAAAAACATGCCCGTCTATAGGTCGACAGATAGGCCTAACTGAAATTCTTAAAACGTAATTTCCGTAGTAGAGAAAGAATTAGACTAGTAAACATAGAGTCATAATGCTTAAATATATTTTAGTTTCGCAATTTTTTTCTCTAATTCTTTTTTTAGTCCTGTGCGAGGCTCCCACCAACTGGAGGCCCTAGGCCTATTAAATATAGAATCCAAATCTAAGTTGGCCTAATTATCAGAAAACGAGCAAGTGAAGAATTTTATAGCATGCAGACCTAACGCTTACAGATGTAAAACAAGTTATTTAAAAAGGCCACTCTTTAATTGTGTAGCCTAAATGTAAATTGAGGATAGGCTCCACTTAAGTTCCGAATTCCTTAAGCCATTGAGATTATGTTTAGTAGCCTACTTCTGTTTTTGTCGGGGTTGATCAATTTTTTTTGTAGCATCTAAAATGTGTAATATAACTTACAATTTGCTAAATATAGCCAGATTACCATTTTTTTACGTCCAGTATTTCCAGGAAAACCCAAAAGTTAACATTTACAACCGAATGGTAAATCCTATAATGTAGGCCTATGGTTAAAATTGTATTTTTCATTTCACATAAATTGTTAATTGATATGGTGTTCAAATTTATACCAGTTAATTATTCAGTCTAGGTTAAGACTAGATATAAGTATGATGCTTTACTGATCCTTACAGGAAATGTGATGAAAATGACTTTTTTTTTCAATTAAAAACAACACACAACTTTCCACAAATGAGAACATACGTAGGCCTACAACACATAATATTAATATTATTGCTATTATTTAGAGACCATGGGTTTAAATAACACCATTTAAAAATAAATTGCAAATGGATCTAACTATTATTTTTTTACTTTTCGAAATTGAACATCACTTTGAACTATTCTTTGTAGTTAAAGTTATGTAATCATCAGTGAATCAGATTCATATGAGCGACCGCCAGAAGTGCCACGTCATTTCTATTTTAAGACACATCTGACGCTTCGAGCTTGCTGTTACTCCCAGTGGTGCCTATTTTAAGAACACATGTAACAGTGCTCTCCCCCCCCCCCCCTTTTTTTTTATGTTGCCAACTTTGGATACTTAGTAGATCTAAATATATTTAAGTTTGAATGCTATATATACTACTATACATTTATTCTTTGTATCTGCATTTTTTATTGGCTTCAGTCAACCAATGGTGTAGTTGGCGGGTGCCAGGGCCCAGTGGCGTAGTTAGGGTGGGGAGGAGGGGGTCCAAATTCGAAAGTCCCTTCCCGCCCCCACTTGATTATGAAAGCCCTAAATTATTTTAAATTAAATATTGTACCACAGCCATGTAATCTTGCTATTCACGTGGAGTCAAAAATACAGCATTGATCTAGATAATTTTATAGATGCCTTTCCTGCACAGAAAGTACGATAAACAACGACATTATTCATGAAAAGCTAAATCTAAATGATCTAAATGATTATGCTTTGTTAATTTTACTTATATATGCCTACTTCGTTCTCATACTATTATGTTGGAGAGTTCAGATGACTAGACTAATAGGCCTACATCATCCTACATGTGATGAATTGTGCAGTGGTTTCCAAATCAGGCAGCTCTCCAGGGGCGGACTGGCTATATGGGCATTTGGGCAAATGCCCGGTGGGCCGGTACCCTAATGGGCCGGTAGGGCCACCGAAATGGCCTGATCGAAGTCACTATGGCACATATCAAGTTGTTAAAGGTTTTATAATATTCTTATTATGTTATTATTATTATTTGTATAACAGGCCATCTGAGCGTCGTGTTTAAACAAATATTTCACAGACATTACAGTGTAATACTATCTTAATCGAACACATTTTCCTAAAATAAAATGTAGAATGTAGACAGTGCTACTAGTAAGCTTCATCTTTTTAGGGCCTACATAATTGCTGATTTAAAAAGACGCTATATTGCTTATTAAAATATAGAGTTCACTGTATGCATGCATATCGATACATTATCAAACTTAACAATGATTTTTAAGGACCGATACACCTAGAAATGGATGCCCATCACATGATAGAGAATTTGTGGGCTGAATTTTATAGAAATGCCCGGGCCGATTTTGACACCCAGTCCGCCCCTGCAGCTCTCGATCTATACAGTTTTCTTTCAATAGGGATGTTTTGGGGCCAGTGTCTTGTTCGGGCCTCTTGATAATGAATGCAGTTTTGACGGACAAGGTCTGCATTCTCTGGTGACACACTTCATGGGCAGATTTCACTAGTTCAAATTTTCTATGCCAATTGGAATATATATAATTACTAAGTACATTACCTCATGTCATAATGCAGGGGTCCCTAAAAAGATCAAGCCACCCCCCGTGCCTTACTACGCCTCTGGCGGGTGCGTGTATGATAAATTATTTCTGTATTTGTCGATAAATTATCTAGTTCAAAAGATTTCGAAGATTATTTGTTAAAAACTTCATTACAGTTATATTGCAACCTGGAAGACGGTAGCAGAGTAGGCCTAGATGGGTGAATATGAATGTTTCTTCTGAATGATCTTTGTAATAAGTTATTCAGACCCTTTACAATTTGCTTACCAAAAGGGTAAAGGTGTAGACGATGCCATCCTAAATATTTTAAACTGTGTCTACAAACATCTGGACTTACCGAACACTTATGTAAGATTGTTCTTTATTGATTTCTCATCAGCTTTTAACACTATACAACTTCATTTACTCATTGAAAAGATGAAAGCGTTGCAGATTAGTCCATACATAATACTATGGGCTAATGAATCTTTGACCCAGAGAGCTCAGAGGGTTAGGGTAAACAATGTTATATCTAATGAACGCATAGTTAACACAGGGGCGCGCCAAGGGGCTGTGACATCGCCATTGTGGTTCATTTTGTACACCAATGATTTTCAATCCGATAGTTCTTGTTGCTCTTTCACAAAATTCGCTGATGATGCGGCTCTTCTTGCCCTGCTCTCAGAAAGCTCAGACGTAAATGAGTATTTCAAAGAAATAGAACACATTGAAAAATACTGTAAAGATAATTTTTTATTATTAAATGTAAAAAAAAAACAAAGAAATGATAATCGATTTTCGTAGGGACAAGAAGGAAAATGATATTGTTTCTGTAGCTGGAGAGACTTGAAATTGTGCAAACCTTTAAATACCTGGGTACTATCCTAGACAATAAACTAAATTTTACTACAAATACTGATTATATCAGCAAAAAAGGGCAGCAAAGATTACGATTACTAAGAAAACTGTCCTCGTTTAATGTTAGCGAAAAGGCCTTGGCTATGTTTTATCACGCTCACATCTGCAATATTTTAAGTTTCAATATCACTGCCTGGTATGGCAATCTGAGCATTAAAAATAAACTTTATAGAATCCTAAATGCTGCTGGCAAAAAACAAACCCCATTTGGGCAGTTGTTTGAGACAAACATCTCTAAAATAGCTAACAAGATCCTCGAAATAAAGAATCACCCTTTGTGTCAGGATTTTGTGATTTTACCATCACAAAAGAGATACAAGACACCGGTAGCAAAGACAAACAGACACAAACACTCTTTTGTTCCCCTGGCAATCAAATCATTAAATAAGAACAATCTGGTATAAACTTTGTCACATGTAAATTATGAGTTAGTCTGGTGTGAATGTACACTTTGGTTTCTTATAGTTATGTTATTTGTTCGGTGTAATGCACAAATTGTAAGACACATTTCCTTACCGATAATAAAGATTATTATTATTATTATGAATATCTAATAATGGACTGGTTTATCTTTCGCAGACTCATTGGGACCGAGCGTTAAGTCTAATTGTAAAAGAAGAGTAAGTGTCGGATAATAATCTGATAAAAATAATATAGGCCTATGTTGTTGTTGTTTTTTAAAATCCATTCTTACTTTATGCACAAATAATAAAACTAAGCATAAATGATATTTTGTTAGTCATTGAAAAATAAAGAGAACAAAAAATTGCCCAGTATGGGACTCCACGAGATTTACGTATTAGTGCGACGCTCTATCAACAGCCATAGGCTACTACTAAATTCGAAATTTCAGCCTGTAATAAATGATTGCTTTTTTTTATAACCTTTACCACCTTCTATCATTTGACCACTTTTTTGACTAAGAAGAAAGTGTGAGATACGAGAAGTCGTATTTCTTGGCCCCCTTCTGTTCTCAACTCTCTATGTAGGTAGGGTGGTATATGTCGTCAAAACGGTATCGGGTTCGAAACACGCCCACCACTGTCCCCTGCCTTCCTGCTAAAAGTTTGTGCAACTATTTTTTATAAAAAAATATCTTCATTTCTAATTGAACTTCTGAAACATACCGAAACTAATCGGTTTATGCCCCCCACAAAAAAAAAAAAACCGCTACTGATGCATCTTACAGAAGTTGATCAGGTGGTAGGTAAGCAGTTTCCAAGGTTTCGCTAAAGCTCATTAACTAAATAGACTCTAACGAGGTTGTAATTGCACAAGAGTTTATAGGTTCTTATTAGATAATTGAAATCAAAAGAGGCTACATAAATTTATCTAAAACCGTCCCAGCAGGATTACTTCAGTACTATGAAACCCCTGTAAATGTATAGCCATTTAAAATTAATTATATTAATCAATAACAAGGAGTAAGAAGGATATGCTTAGAAACTTGACTTATTTGTTACAATTGTTTTAAGAATTCAATTAACTAAATAAAAGAGCATCTACTAGATCTATATAGCAAGAAGTATCTAGGCTTTCCTTGTATTTCATTTTAAAACCTAAAAATTAGGTTAAGTTTGATTTAATTTTTATTCAAATTTTTTTTTTCTATTTATAATAAAGATTAAAAAAAAATAAAAAAAATTTAATATAAAAAAAAAGTAAGTATTCAATGCTATAACATCAAATACATATAACAATAAAAACAACAACTTCAACTTAAATATTATAAAAATCATTTTAATGCATCAGTAATACAACAGTCAGTACAATTCTATTCCAATGATGATTTGACCATTGAAAAAATTCCTAGTATGCGAGCCAGATTCATGTTTATACTGATATCACAAATTGTTTTTAATCTATTAAGAACTAGTTCTTTCAATCCATCTAGTTATTCAACAGAGATATTTATCAAGCAGAACTTGAACAACACAAAATTCTTGATCAACTAACGACATCTGTTCAGTGTAGACTACTTCAACTTGGAAAATATACATTTTGATGCCTGAAATAGATAGGAATATTTAAATTAGGTCCTAATAAAAAAATTGCATTAGATGCATTAATGTAGATGCTAGATGTAATAAAAACTGATGAGGTTCTAGCATGAGTATCAAATTAGAGATTCAAACGGAAACAATGGAAAATGAAATTGTCTTAGTGTGAGCCAGGATAGCCACTATAGATTGACATGTAGTTTTCTCTGGATAGCCACCATGTAACCTGCACACTGAATGGATAGAATGAGCATTTCATGGATGCACAGTGTATAGATAGTTGTGAAAACTGTAGACAGCTCATGCCAGAAAGTAGGTATGCCAAATGAATAACAGTATTACAGAGATCCTACTTATCAAAAAAAGTTTTACATGAGAAATCATCAAAACCTATGGTACGATGTGGAAAACATTGTATTCTAAGACACATAAAAAAATACTCAAATCAGCTTTTGCAATGACCACATGAAGACGTACACAAAAGACAAACTGCACACCAGCCCATTTAATTATAGAGGTTGTTCTTACTGTTTTGAAGCTGATAGATGTCAACTTCGAATACTTTACATATTTTTAAGTGAACTATATTGAAATTAGAATTAAAGATGGTTCACTTAATAGACTACCATTCCACTGACACGGAAATATTTACCAGCAGCTAACCCTCCTCCCATATTACAAATATTGAGGCCTAGGTACTTGCTAGAACTGCTATATGATTTCTAAAGTTTTTATAATTGTTCAGAGCAGCTGAGAGTCTGGAAGATACATTTGAGATCGAAATCACTATTATCAATAAGTTAAGGTGAATATATATATATATACTTTCATTAATTAATGCCTCAAAACTAACAATTTAAATTGTTTGATTGGGGATCCAATAATTCCCCTTTACAGAAGCAGGTACAATAGTTCCAGATTAAATAGTAATTGTAAACAATGATCCATCTTATTTAATTTATGAAGTTAGTTTAAAAACCACAAATAAAATCTAACACTTATAAATTAATTTTAAAAAAATACATTCAAATATAGCACAACAAAAAATGATATCATAATGAAGCTGACTATGGTATGGAAGAATTCAGAAATGAAGCATACACAAATGCACTTACACAATGATCTACACAATGTAAAAAGTCAATGAGTTCTTCAGTACAAGTTTCAGCTGTCTTGCTCCGACTCTCTACTCTGGCTGTACACTCATCTAATTTCTGTTTGTATTTAGCACATTCAGGCTTCTCTGCACATTTCTCTTTCAACTCAACAAATGGATCCTAGAGAGTCAAAGACATTCAACGAACTTTAGTACAAGGTCAAAGCAAAGATAAGGTACTTGCTTATAGAACTAAGTACTTTTTATGTCTAAAAGATGATATGAAGTGGCAAGTAATTTAGAAATGACAGTCAGCATGATAGGGAAATTAAATTAATACAAACAAATTTAACTGTATTTGGTCCTTTCAATAGTTTAAATGTGCGTTCAATGATGAAAGTAATCTTTACATTTCACTTTGTGTTCTAAAATAAATTTTTATAATTGGGAAAAATAAAATTTAAACAAATATATACATTTTCATGACAGTTAATGTTTATAAAAAAAAAATTGTGAATGTTTCCAATAATATGAAGCTGTTAGTGCTGAATTTTGCCAAATCTTTTTCCATACAATAAGCTTCACACTCTATGATGAAAAACTAAGAAATATTTTAATACAATTCTCTTTATAAACAAAAGAATACTTACCACTAAATCAGCACTTTCCTCTTCCTGAGGGAAAAAAAAAAGTAAAATGAATTAATTCTAATAATTTTAACTTTTAAGATCAACTTAGAATAAGTTTAAAAAATAAATAAATATGGCAGATATTTAAGCTGCAGGTAAATATTTTCAACATCAATATGACATTAAAAACTGTAAAATAACTAATTAATGCTAAACATAAATTATACAGCATAATAAAATCATCCAACAAAGATAAAAAAAAAAAAATGAATACAAATTTTTTCTGAATTACAAATAAAAAATATAACATTTGTACCAATGGCTAAATAGTAATCAATAGAATTTAAAAACACAAACAAACAAAGACACCAATGTAACTCAATATCTGAATAATGTTACTGAACATTAGAATCAGCAGCACATATGCAGTAACATTCACATTTGCCCTGTGGAAATCAAATGCATAAAAAATGGTATTAGCCGGTACTCCTATTAAAATGTTATCTAAACCGTTAAAACCAAAGGAGCCAAAAATACAGTGCTAATACTGATGCCTCACTACACAAGATTAAATAAAATACATAATAGCAAATGGATTTTAAACACACATAATCATAATGACAAATGTGGTTGGAGTTAAAAGAATCTTAAAAGAATCTTATGCAATACTTGCAGGTGAGATGAACATCACACACAAACACACTGAAATAAGAGGAAAATGAAGATATTGGGAACTTAAAATTGAATTCTTTCAGCGGGTATTGTTTCATTGAAAATATGGAGTTTTCCCCGAGATCTGGAAGAGGGGGGGGGGGGGGGGGGTTCCTTTGGTTTTTTTAATTTAAAAAATCACTTTGTCACTTCAAATTTAATAAAAGATGCACTTAGAAATTGTATTATTTACATTATTTAGGATCCAGTGAAATAAATGAAAAAAGAGGAACTCCTAGAACACAGTGGAAAACTGCAACCAGAACATAGAACAATCACTCTCACATATGGAAAATAAAAAAAAAATTTTTTTTTAAAAGAGCGAAATAAAAAGTTGACCATAATACTGAAATAAATATTATATACCAAGTTACTCGCTGAGAGTAATGCTGCAAACACCAGTGCTAGCGAAGTTACTCCCTGAGAGTAACACCATACTAAAATTGTTCAAGCAAAGAGGAACACAGTGTGTGTTTTTCAATACATTGTTATATCATAGTGGTCTTTACTCAAGTAGTTATGTAAATAAGACAAGGGCTATCCAACAACCAATGGCCATGATGTATTAACTATCGTATTTAAACTTAAGCAAAACATGAACTGTATAATGATAAACTATTACAATAAAAAAATAAAAATAAAAAAATAAAAAAAATTGTTGAGTGAACAGAAATCTCACACACTAAAGAATAACTGTATGTGATAACAAGCAATGGTGTACTGGAGAAACATGTATCACAACAGTACAACTTTTCATTTAAGACTAAAGGCATCGCATCAAAATAGTGTGTTAAAAAATGTTTCAAGCCTTATGACCATTTTGTATTTATAGTGAATTTTACATTAGCTGGTGAACTAAGAAATGGGGAGAAACTAGTCAAAAAGTGAGGTCTCCTGTACACCACCACAAGAAAAAAAAAAAGTTTAACACTGTTTCCTACTTTCTCAGAGCCAGCATTATCTTCTGGCTTATCCTTTGCTTTATCTGCGTCATCATCACAAAAACATAAGCAAAAACAATCTTCATCACCCTCAATCCCACCGTCACTGCTCTCCTCACCGGAGAGTTGTTTAGCTTTATCACCCACCTGAAAGTAATTTAATTACAACTGGAATAGTCATAGTATGATATTAATATGAGACATCTGATTTGAGCCCAGAAGTGAGAAGGATATTGTTCTGTCAAGAACAATGTAACATATCATTACAATTTCCTCAAAATCACATCTGAATACCAAGTTTTATACATTACAACATTTTATTACCATCTAAAAAAATAAGATTTTTTTTTGCATTCAAAAATTACATTAAGTATTACTGTTTTTCTTTTTAATATCAAATAATAGCAGAACACTACGTTGAATATACACATACAAAACAAATTCTTAAATGAAAAATCAGATTTATAAACTTATTCTCATTTTAAAAAAAATAAAAAAATTACTTATGACTTTGTAGGGAGCATTGATACTGATGCAACAAACTTTTATCTTAATCACTTTTATTACTTTTTCAGCTATTACAGTATAGCATGTGTGCATGAGTAATTAATTTAGTGAAGGAGCTAAGGAGAAAACAATCTGTCAGTTGATATTTGATATATTTAACTGGCAACAGAGAAATGGATATGACAGACTATGGGGAAACTGGGAGAGCAATGAAGTCTGTGTAATGTGTGATTCATGAAGACATTGGTTAAAACAAATGCTAGACAGTGTTATGAATGAATATTCTGTGGCATTTTACGTCTCGAGAGACGATCTTTTCCCTTTGCAACTTCTTGTGTGACTAAAGAGGCCAATCCTTGGTACACAGCTGCGATCGCAGGTTGGGCATATGTAATCACCAGGCGCTGTTGCATTTTCACCCTTCTTTCTGCTTCTGTTGTGTATGACATCTGCAATCCGTGACCCTTCCTTTATGCTCTCTCTCCATGTGGATCTGTCCAGTGCCACCTCTTCCCAGTTGCCAGTGTCGATTTTGAAGAGCTTCATATCGCGTTTGCATACATGAATATTAGAAAACTAATATTTGTTTATAATTAGCAATGTGCAATTGGCATAGACTTGAACAAGTAAAAATGTTTACATTATTTTACTGTGTAATTTTATGTAGCAGTTTGTTGAGAATAGAAGATGATTGTTTTTAGAATAAATCAACAGTATAAAGACTTTCAGTCTAACAAGAATACTTGGATTTGTTTGTTTTGATAAGTAATTTGTGCCCTATTTTCAGATGAAAGCTGAAAAAAAAATGTAGCTTGAATTAATTTTTTTTCTTTGACTGAATGAAATCTGATTAAAAAAAAAAAGTTAAAGCTAACCAATAATCAGTCAGGCTAGTAAGGAATTTTCCTAAACTTGATTTGGGCTGCCTGATCTAGTGGTATGCATTCTGGATTGTTGTTTGGAAGTCTTGATGGTCCCAGGTTAAAACCCTATTGTTCTACCAGAGGTTTGGGCTAGGATGTGATTATATTCAAAACTGATGAAGCATCCTAAGTATAAGGTAAAACAAAAAGTATGCATCACTGCAGGCCAGGACAGACAATCTTGCATCTATAAAAGAATGTTTTCTCTTAATTTAACAAGAAATTAAAGATACTAGAACAAATAAAACAAGAGCAGTGTAGCAGTGATGTTTATCACAAGCAAATACTTAAGCACCCAACACAAAATCAACACTATTGGTAAAGTTACTCAATATAACACAGAAGAGTAATTTTACAAAAAAACAAACAAACTATAACAATTACTAAAACATTTTTAGCTAATAAAATACTCAGAAAGAAAGATAATAGACACATATTTTGATTCGTATAATATCAGTCAAGTGTAGTCAAACATATATAATTACTATAATATGATTGAGATCTTACAATATTTTCTCACCAAATAGTGAAAAATAAGCATTTGTTAAGCATATAATAATAGGTCTAAATCTATGTAGAACACATCACAATTTCTTTTACTTTTTTGATGGAAAAGATCTAGTTTGAGGGTGTGGTGGCTGTCTGGTAAAGTGCTAAGCTTTCAAACCAGTGCTGTGTTCAAATCCTGGGATTTTTTATTTTATGATCTCTGGGAGCCTCTAGTCCACCCAGCTCTATTGGGTGTACCTGACATTAGTTGAGGAAAAGTAAAGGTGGGTGGACATTTTGCTGGCCACATGACATTAACTGTGTGCCACAGAAAAGTTGACCATAGATCAGAAAGGAAATCTTTACTACTTTTTACTTTACAGATCTAGTCTAAATCAAATGTAAAATTCAGGCCTCAGTGTTCTCGGAACACAGTTTGGGAAAAATTGCTTGAACTCTAGATAAAATAATATAGACTACAAATCTCAAATTTGGAGACTAGTCTAACTCTACTGTCTCTACTACTTATAGACGTTATAGTCTAGATTCCTAGACCTGGACCTAGAATAGATGTAATCATGATTCTAGATCTAGATCTATAAACTATAAAATTGCTATTAGTATAAGTAGGGAGGTGAAATTCCGGAAATTCCTGTGTCCAAAAATGGCGTAAAATCTTGAGATAGGGTTTTTCTTACTGCTACATAGGTCTTTGTTTGAAATTGATTATGCACAGTATATGTAAAGATATCATTGCTAAAAGGAGTGAATTCGATTACTTTTGATGATGGAGAACATTTTTGTCTTTGACAATTTTTTGAAAAAAAAAAAATTTATTTAAATATTTTGCATTGAAAGTATATACATTTTTATTTTTACTGATACTCATTACAGATAAGTCGTAGTGTTGATTTTTTTTCCTTCTTATAGTACATGTGTCTGGCTATATTCCTACCAATTTTCAGATCAATCAATCGACAACATTGTACAAACTTTAAAAAAAACAAAATAACACTGACCTCAATGGACATTTCAGATTTTAATTTTTTTATATAGAAGATATTGCGTTTCAACAACAAGTGAAATTATAATCTTGCAGTAGATATTATTAGCTATAGATTTAGATACTGTTTATAGAGTTTTTACCTTGCAATTTTTTAGAAACGCATTTGAAAAAAAAAATTGTTTCAGGCGATTTTGATCCCAATTTTTAAATACTTTGTTATTTTCTGCCATTACGCCGCCGCCAATTTGTCCACACCTGACATTTCTTGTAGCTCTAGACCCAATAATTTGTTTATTTCATCAATATTTACATTTTAAACATTTGAAGTTCATAAATATAAATGAAATCAGATTTTTGAGCTATAAATTTACTACTAATACTAGATCTACTATTAAATTTCTTTTTTAATAAGTAAATCTATCGTCTATGAAACTCAATTCAAACATTTTAACTTTTGATCTGGAGGTATGTCTCTTCCAGCTTAGCCAGCAACGCTCTCATCTTACTTGTTCCATGTCAACCAATGTTAATGTTAGGTCAAAACACCACAAATAAAATCATAAATTTCTAACGGTCATAATTTATACACCATTTGGAAAGTTCTTTTAAAGTATTTTAATGATGTACTAACGAAAAATTGTTTTTTCAAAGATATATTTGTATTTCACCTCCCTAGCCCTTGAGAGCAAGTACTGGGTCTCATAACTAAAGTGTCTAAAGTTTCTAGACTAGATTTTAGATTAATTTAGATCATACTTCATAGTCATACTCATATAGTAATAAACATATAATATCATAGATCTAGTTGTATGATGGAATAGTATATTATTATTGTCAAAATCAACCACTGAACCAGGCTCAGAGTAGTCACTAACTTCATTCATACACCAACTGTGACCAAGGGGACCAAGTCGACTCAAGTGAGTTAGTGAGGCAACTGGCAAGTCAGTTGACTGAGTAACACTAACAGTGAGTTGACTTGAGTGAGTTGTGTGGCAACTCCTGGCAAGGTCAATCATTTTAATACTTTTATTCGAGACAAAAGGAGCCATATATTATTATTGTCAAAATCAACCACTGAACCAGGCTCAGAGTAGTCACTAACTTCATTATTATTTGGCATCTTCTTCTCAGTCGTACTATCCAGTGCTTTTAAATCCCTGGAAGACGGAATATACATCCATAGCAGATCCGATGGAAGGCTCTTTAACCTGGCACGTCTTAAAGCCAAAACGAAAAGGCGTCGTATCTTGATAAGGGAGCTGCTGTTTGCCGATGACGCGGCACTCGTATCTGACTCACAAGGAGGTCTACAGAAGCTAGTGAACGCCTTAGCAGCTGCTTGTCAAGAGTTTAGCCTTACTATAAGTCTCTCCAAGACCGAAATCCTGGCACAAGACGTCGCAGAAATACCTATAATACAAATTGGGAACCACACCCTTTCAGTGGTGCAGGAATTTACCTACTTGGGTTCAACAATTGTCAGTAACCTAGACTTAGACATCGAGCTGTCAAAAAGGATAGGAAAAGCTACCACAGCATTGGCAAAACTCTCCAAGCACGTCTGGGAAAATGGTAAATTGACCACAGCGACCAAAATCCTAGTCTACAACGCCTGTGTTGTGAGCACTCTCCTTTATGGCAGTGAAAGCTGGTCAACATACATGTACCAAGAGCACAGATTGAATAGTTTCCACTTGCGCTGCCTGAGACGCATAATGGGCATCTCTTGGAGGGACCATGTCTCCAATCAGGAAGTTTTAAGATTGGCCAATATGAACAGCATGTATACTCTCCTGACACAAAGAAGATTACGCTGGCTCGGACATGTCACCCGCATGCCAGATGGCTGAATCCCGAAAGATATCTTATATGCTGAGCTTGTGGAAGGAGTCAGACCCAAGGCCAAGGGCCGCCCAAGACTAACATATAGAGATGTCTGCAAGCGAGACATGAGAGCCTCAAGCATCAGCGAAAGTATGTGGGAAAACATAGCCAAAGACCAGAGTGCATGGAGACAGACTGTGCGTGCTGGGACAACCCTTGCTGAGAACAAAAGAATTGAAGC
This sequence comes from Biomphalaria glabrata, assembly GCF_947242115.1. Lineage (NCBI taxonomy): Eukaryota > Metazoa > Mollusca > Gastropoda > Planorbidae > Biomphalaria > Biomphalaria glabrata. Next base: position 7,271,371 of record NC_074715.1, read on the forward strand.
GGCTTTAATCAAGAGGGATAAAAAGAAAGCTGCCCTGTCTGCTAGCCCTAAATCAGAGGCATACACATGTACGAATTGTGGCAAAGTCTGCCGTTCTAGAATTGGCTTGATTAGCCACACCAGATTCTGCCCCGTCTCAAGATTAAGCCAAAACCAGTGACTCATTTGGGCGCATCCATTGCCTTTCGAGACAAAAGGAGCCATATATTATTATTGTCAAAATCAACCACTGAACCAGGCTCAGAGTAGTCACTAACTTCATTCATACACCAACTGTGACCAAGGGGACCAAGTCGACTCAAGTGAGTTAGTGAGGCAACTGGCAAGTCAGTTGACTGAGTAACACTAACAGTAACAGTGAGTTGACTTGAGTGAGTTGTGTGGCAACTCCTGGCAAGGTCAATCATTTTAATACTTTTATTCTGTCTAAGCTCGATTTATTAATATGAAATATTCTTTTTTAACTAGATTTATATAAAGACTGCCATAATTATTGACTATGTCAAGATATTAGGTCACTTTATTTGTACAAACCTCTTCTTTAGGACTGGAGGCAGCAATAACTTTGTCACCAAGACCCATCTTGAATGTAATAACACCCGGCAGTACCAGATTAGAGCAATGGTTATTGATAAACACTAGCTAGATCTATATTATAATTTATATAGATCGAGATCTAAATCTAATTATTATCCAATTTATTATATAAAGAAGTTATCATTATTTTATAGGCTAAAAGTAGCACAAATAATCTTAATGTATATTAAATAAATTATTTAATGATAACAATAAAAATATTTTAAGAAAATTAAAATTGCAAATAATATTTGGTTGTATTTTATACATTAGTATTAACAGGCAATGTCAAGAGATTTTCTTTCTTTTTTTTTTTGGGCGAATGAGTTAAAAAAAAAAAAAGCAATTTTCCTTTAAATCTCTCTATATATATCTATATCTATCTATCTATCTATCTATCTATCTATATATATATATATATATATATATATATATATATATATATATATATATATATATATATATATATAAATTAAAGACTTGACGACAATAAATAATATTAACAATATGTTACTATCCAGTGAACGATTTGTCGGTGAACGATTTGTCGTGAACCAACTGTCGGTGAGCGATATGTCGGGTGAACGAATTGTCGGGTGAACGAAAAGTCATGAACGATTTGTTGGTGAACGAAATGTTAGTGAACGAATTATCGTTGAAACGGTTGAACCAATCTTAATCGACCAATGGCGGACTATGGTTATGCTTGCCCTGGTGTGGCAAAATATTTAGGTCACAGCTGGGCTGCTGCGTAGCCACGGGAAATACTGCATTCCTCATTAATCTTCGGACTCGAAGACAAGCCTTATTATATAAACCTATGCATTATAACCCCCACCCTTCACAAACAGAAATACGTAGACCTACATATAGGCCTACACACATAACTTTCATTACACTACTATTCAACAATACACTTGTTGGCCCTTGTATAATCAGTGAAACAGCCAGCATTTTTTGTGTGTGTGCATCCTCCATTAGGAAAGCCCTCGATCATTCCCAACCACCAACTTTGAGGTTAGAACACAACAAATTGTTCACTGACATTTCGTTCAGCCGAAAATTCGTTCACACTCATATTCGTTCACCTAACTAGCCTGGCTCACAGACAATTTGTTCACCGACAAATCGTTCACTAGATAGCAACATAGGCTACTGCTAATATTATATTGTCGTCGCGTGTTTAATTTTACATTAAAAGTACATTCATTTAATTTAAATTTAATTATTGTGTTGTCAGGTAAAAGAAATAATTATGCAAAATTTCAGCTTGATCCGAGATTGGGTGTCGGAGAAATAACGTATAAACAAACTTTTGACCAAACAGACAGAGAGATAGAGAAGCAGAGACACAGAGAGTTGATATAAGCTTTGTAAAAAGGAGTACAAAATCATACTTACTTAATCTACTTAGACTTGGATCCTCCTGCGCCGTTTTGCGTATCGCAGTCTCCATAAAGATCTGTCACTGGTAACGTCTGGAGCATCTTCTTACCTCTAGTCCAATAGTTTGAGAGAGAGAGAGAGAGGGGGGGGGGAGAGAAAGAGAGAGCAATATTAATCATTATTACACATTTAATCTTCATCTTTTAGTCTGTTGGACCGTTCATGGGGCACCACACAAGATTTGTCAACCTACATTCCTCTCTATCTTTTGCCTTGGATATCTTTTTCAATGGTAGGCCCCTCCATTCTTTTATGTTGTCTTCCCATCGCTTTCTCTGTTTGCCTCTTCCTTTTCCAGGTACTGTTCTCTAAAGGAAAGTCTTTGCGAGCCCCGAAGACCTTGTAATATGGCCATAGAGTTTCAGTTTGCATTTTTTCTTTTACAATAGTTAGCAGGTCATCGTGGGGTTAAATCGCTGTTTTATAGTAACACTGTCTCTGATCTCTTCTTTCTTTAAATGTGATACCTAGGATTTTTCTGTAGCATCTCCATTCCATTGCTAGGATCTGCAGTCTAGATCTGCAGTCAGCGTCAAGGACTCGCAAGCATATAAGAATGTGGCCATAACCAGGAAGCGCACCAGTCTGATTTGGTGTCGATTCGAGGACCTATGCCATTGTCTTTCCATATTGTTTTGAGTTTTGCAAGTGCTGCTGTGGACTGTGCAATTCGGGCCAGTAGCTCAGTTTTGGTTCCTTCGTCCGAGACATAGCTCCGAGGTATTTAAAACTACTGACACTTGTCAGTTTTTCACCACCAATGCCGATGTCCCATTTGATCATAATTTGAGGTTTTTTTTCGGCATTTATTTGCATGCCATATGCTGTTCTGTTGTCACATATAAATAAATAACATACTGTAGACATTAATTAATAATAATAATAATTATAATAACAGAGACTTTGTGTTTATACAAGTAGACATAGGAGACTATCTGTTTTATTGCCTCACTTCCTGTTAATTACTTTCTCACAAAACATTCACAACAAACTTCCTTTTGAAGTTATTATCACATCCTTCCTTTTAAAGTTCTTAAGACTGATATCTACAAGGAACCTTAACAACTCGGCCACTTCTGGTTGTCTTGACCAGCACAACAAATTCTCTAAACGTTGGTATATAACTGTCTGTTTCGTTTGTTCCAACAGTTTGCTTTTCCTTGTCTTCATCGGTATCATAGTACCAAGAGGTGTCTTCATCGAAATTCTTATGTAAAAAACGTTGATTTCTTCTGTAGAATTTTCCATCATTTGTCTTTATGATGTAAGATCTGGGTGATGAATGTTTTTTTAACAACTGCTTTCTGCCATGTTTGTCCTAGACGAACTCTCACTTTCTCTCCGACAGGTAGTCTTGCTTTTGCATCGTATTTCACTTTACTTCTCATCTGTCGTTCTTTTAGTAATGTCTCTGCATTTTCAGCTACGATGATTTCAATAATTTGGGATCAGTTGGAATGATGTCCCTGAGTCTACTACTCATCATGGTGAATAAGGCAGTCCGCTTATCGGAGTATTTCTATACTCGGACAAGCGAGATATGGATCTTTCCCACTTTTGTATGCTTTGTTGAATATCTGCTTTACGAAACCAACATACACCTCACTTTGACCATTTGATTGAGGGTACCTGGGGCTTGATGTGATTATCTTGAAGCCTGACTCGGAAGCAAACTATCTATATTGATAGCTATTGTCGCTCACTATTTCTTCTGGTATGCCATGTCTAGCAAAAATACCTTTCAGTGCCCTGATAACACATTCTGCTGTTTTGTTCTCCAGTTGTTTTATTTCAGGGTATTTGGAGAAATAGTCGACAACTAGCAAGTAGTAATTGTTCCGCCATTCAAACAAATCTGTCGCAACCTTTTTCCATGGTCTGTCTGGTACAGCATGAGGTAGTAATTTTTCCTTCACATTATTTCTTTTGAACGTTGCACATGTTGAGCATTTTATTATTGTCGAAAAAATATCTTTGGACAATCCTGGCCAAAACACACTCTATCTTTCCTTCGATTTTCTCAATACCAAAATGACCTGTGTGCAACTTTTCAAGAATTTCATTTCTCATACTTGAAGGAATTATAATTCTGTTCCCATAAAACAAAATTCCATTTTCTTCACGAATACTGTCTTTAAATGACCAATACACTTTTACTGTTTCATGAACTTGAGTTTTTAACTTTGGCCAACCTTCTCTGACATAATTAATTACTAGTTTCAATTTAGCATCAGATTCAGTTTTCCGTCTAATCTCAACAATCTTCTGATCACTTCCCGGAAATTGTGCTGTCGCGCTATGATTTCTCTGCATCAACTCTCGTTGAACTTCATTCTGTCGCTTGACATCATGTACTTCAACGTTTTCTTTTGCTTCAATTAGTGTCAAAGCAATAGATATCTTCATACCTAAAACTGGGTTTATTTCGTTCTTGATCACATACAGATCATCTTTGACTTCCACATTATCGACTTTCAATGTGACCGATACAACTCCTTTCAGTTCTAATGATTTATCCCCTAATGCTCGTAGGGTAGTATTTGAGTGTTCTAACTGACTATCAGTTTCTAAAGTGTTCCACGTTGAATCTGACATGATATTAGCTTGTGCTCCTGTGTCAATCTTCATTTTGACTATTTTCCCCATAATATTGACAACAACCATCCAAACTCTGACATTGTTGTCAGTACCCATTGACTCAAACCACAACCCATTTAGGTTTACTTGGCTTGCTTGAATTTCATCTTCCAACAGCCTTTAAATGTTTCGATCGACATTTTGCAGCGAAAAGATTTCTCTTTTTACATTTTCGGCATGTCTATGGGAAGCGTGGTCGAGAGGCGCTTGACCTTGGCTTTGCTTGGCTACCTAGAAGGGGGCTCGAGGTTCGACATCCTACTCGGGCAGAGTTGTGTTTACTGAGCTGCCTAAAGGCAGCACGGAAAACCAACTCCTAGATACCCCCACCGGTCCACAAATGAGATTGGACCATAAATCGCTCTGGGCATGCTATAAGCATGAAAGTAGCGCTATTAAAAGCTATAATTATAATAGGCCTAATGTCTGTCCGAATGCTGGGCAATTGTATTTTCCGTGAGATCTACCACAAGATCTGCAATTTCTAATGATACTTGTTACATGATTCTTTGTCATTCTTTCCTGTGAGTTTTTGACATGCTTTCTATGTTCTGTCTTCTTTAATTTATAAGCAGCATCTACATTTACTCCTTTCATATCTATCATTGGGTTCTAGGTATGCTCGTCAGCACGAATTATAGGCCTACTTGCTGCTCTCTCTAAAGTTAAGTCTACATCTCTCAAAAGTCTCCCTCTCACTGTATACCACATACCAATCGATCTCTGATGAGTTCATCTCGAAGGTTGTCAAACTTGCATTCTTTTGCCAAACTCTTCAACTCATGATAATAGCCTACTGTTAAACGTTTCACCGTCTTTCTGATTTCTTGTAAAGAATTTAAATCTGTCGTACACAGTGTTGGACTTAGGCAAAAAATGATTCTCAAACCTTTCAATTACTTTGTCTACAGCCTCATCTTCACAATACTTGAAAAGTATTGTAGACGTCTCGAGCGGGTTCACCGATCAGGTGTAACAATAAAGCTTTCTTTACTGGCTCGGGCTTCGTATTCTTTTCAGTGGCGACCATAAACAGTTCAAAACTTTGTCTCCATTTTTTCCATCTTTCAGATAGATTACCGTCTAGTGACTACGGTTTAGGAGGATCGAATAATTCCATTATTCGTATAAATTCTAGATTCCATGTCTAGATCTAAAATAAAATGAACAACACCACTTGATAAAAATAATTATTCGTATAAATTCTAGATTCCATGTCTAGATCTAAAATAAAATGAACTAACAACACCACTTGATAAAAATAAAATGTATACTTTTAGCAATTTAGAAACCACTACCCGTTACAAGCGCCTTAAACCAATCTGACACTAAATCTGGCATCAGATCTGACACAATGTTCTGTTGTCACAGATAAATAAATAACATAATATACTGTAGACATTAATTATTATTAATAATAATAACAGAGACTTTGTGTTTATACAAGTGGACATAGAAGACTTTTTCACAAAACAGTCACAACAAACAATGACGTCATAACGGTAATTAAAACACATGACCACATATACTGTGGAAGTCTTGTTCTTCTGTCCCTGCTAGGCCATCATCAGCAAAGCGCAAGTTAGTTATTCTTCTTCCTCGAATGCTTAAAGTAGCCTACCTTCAATAGCCGTCGAGAGCATCTTCCATTATCCTTTCAAGGAAGACATTGAAAAGTGTTGGTGAGAGTAAGCAGCGTCGCCTTACTCCAACCGTGGCTTTAAACCAGTCCCCAATGTTATTGTTGAAGTACACCGCACTAGTGGTCACCTTGTAGAGGTTCTGGATAACTTTTACTTTGATTTTATTTACGTTGTACTATTCAATTGTCGCTTAGAGTCTCTAATCTCTAATCAAACTTAAATCAATAAGAAAAGATTTTCTAGAAGTTTTCTATAAGAATGGAAAATTGCAATCAGTTTCAGATTATCATTGAACGTTCCAGTGCTTAGTTATTCCAAGAAGTGAGATTTTGTGTTACAATCTTCATAATCATTAAATAGTTCCTTCCTGCTGACAAGGCAAAGCTATGCACTAGGCAGCTATAGCTCAAGAAAAGTGGAAAATGACTAGATCCAGAATAGGTGTAGAACAAGCTACAAGAGTAAGTGCTCTACAGATGAACTATAGTAGTTCTTTGATTGAAGGGAAGTCAACAACTAGAAGTGACGAGAATTAGTGATGAGTAAGTCAAGGCTTTTACTTTTCACAAGATCACTTCCTATAACACAAGCAGAACAACACGAACATTTTTTTTGTTTTGTTTATTGTGTGTTATGTACAAAATACAATTAATGGGAAAATAAAATACCACACTGACGTTACCAGGAATGACAGCTTGAGTTTTTTTTTTTATGTCAGGGGAAGTGGACACTCAAAAGGATGACCGAAACAGACAAATAGGCCTACAAAATTGGAGAGATTTTCAAAATATTTTCAGCAAATATAAATTTGTCAAGATATTGACATCTCCTCATATTTAAGCATAATTCAATAAGATGGTTCAATACATTTTTTTGGTTTCTACAAATATTTCATTTACTACAGAATATGTGCACTGTACATAAATATACAAACAACACAATGTGCAATAAATAAATAAACAATACAATGCCTGTTCATAAAAGAAAAAACACTATTATATGTGCACATAAATAAACAAAGTGCTCATCATTCAACAATACATACATTTACAAGTCACAGAGTGTTTATAAGAAAACATTACAATGTGTTCATAGAACAAATGAAATAACAGAAAATTTAGAGGCACTTGTTAAGTGGAAAATAAAGATGACTTGCTCAATTTAATCTTTAAGTTGACTTTCTTATGTTATCTCTTCAACTACCAGCTACCAACAGACCTAATTCAGAGAATACAAATACAGGCTTGTCGTTCTTCTATCAAGTGATATTAAAAATGTTTATTATTAGCTCAATGCCACTCAATACCATCTTTATACATTTGATAAACATACATACTTCATAGAAGTAATAGACATGAACAGAAAGATGAGTACATCTGATGCAGTACATTTGTTCAATCTACACATTGATTCCATTTTCCTGACACATTTAGGTTTGAACACTTTTTTTTTTGTTACAATTGAAACTTGGAAAAAAAAATAATTTCCTAGCAACAAAAAGAGTGTACTTTTTTATTTTGTGTCAGTATCTATAAAATTGTTTTGCATTTGTAAGTTTAAATGTTTTCTGCATATTTTGCTTTCCTTCTTAACAAACATTTAATAATAACAGATTTAGCACACAAAGATCTACAGACTTAATTTGCATAGTGAGCAATGTCAATGCCTGAAATTGTTTTCTTTTTTTTTTAATTAGATTAAAAAACAATGAATTATTATCTTGCTTTTCAATATTTTAGTTTCAATTATTGACATTGAAATGCCTTTTTTAAATGTATCATTCCATTTTGAAAGTAATCTGATTCAGAAAAATTGGAAATAAATATTCTAAATTACTTTTTTGAAGAGATCACATGTTAACAAGGGTACCAAGGATGTGCAATGACTGAAGACAATTGTTTTTTCTTATGAGGAGTAAAGAATCTTATAGACATGGGTGCACACTAAAGCATATTCTGAAAAAGAATCCTAAGCATGCTGCTTTGGACCAAGTGATCTGATAAAAAGGCAGCCTCTCACTTTATTTTGAATGTATATGAATCTTGGATACACCTACAAACCTGATAAGTTTATGTTCATGTAGGCCAAAAGTCTCTGTGAAGCACTAGGATAGATGACAGTAAATGCATTATTGCTATGAGTTGATAGGCACAGATAACCCATGCAAAGTGCTAAATTGTATAATTACACAATAGGTTATTTCAAATTCATCAAAATGATCAGAAATGTCAATTATATATTGCAAAATGTTGTAAAATGTTTTATATGTTTCGGATATTCCTTCAGAGTTGAAGATAATTACTTCCTAGTCCAAACCTCCCGCAGGATGACGGGGGATGGGAGCGGGCAGGGTTTGAACCCGGGACCATCGATGAATCTGAACGACAGTGCAGCATGCAAAAACCGCAGGACCAGGCAGCCATCATATTGATACTTAACATTGTTTTGAAATTATAATTAACAGGGTGTCATACTTTTAGTTTGGTATTCACAAGTGAGATCAAATTAAAAAAATGTTTTTGTTTAAAAAAAAATCCTAAAAAAAAACCTAGTCTAACATTCTCACTAGACTACAAATATGATATTATAACAATGTTTAATTTTTAAACTTTACAAAATCCAAAAACTGTTTCGCTATAAGCCTCAATAAATTCATTTTGTTTTCTAAGTATTGCTTCCACTGGTGTCTGGCTCACAAAAACTGAGCTGTAGATAAATAAAGAGTAAATAAATATCAAAGTATTTGTATTAACAGGCAAATTATTGATCTGTACATCAGATAATCTCAAATGTTCAGTTTCTGGAAATAAATGTCTGAAGTTTTCTTGACTCATCAATCATCTCTAATCCTATCCATTGTGGCTTGTCCTGTCAAATCTCCAGACTTTACTGTACTGTAGGTAAAGACATAAAAGCTTCATAGCCAAACAAAGATTCAAACTGTTGGACATACTGCTCACAATGTTCACCTGGAAAATAAAGTAAATACATGAACTAACAAGAAAAAAAAATAAGCATAAGGCCAGAAGAAATGCAATATTACAGTATGAAGAGAATTTGTATCTGGCTGGTGATACAGATACTTCACATTTATACAAAGTTAAATTAAACATAAAACGCAGTTTCCAATGATAAAGTGGAAATTGTAGCAATTCTTTTTCTCTTGAGAGACTAAACAAACTAAAAAATATTAATGTTTTAATTGTTTAGATGTTTTGAGACACTATTACATTATACTTTTGTATGAAAAGAAATATTCAACAAAACAATCTAGACAAAATTAAAAGGATTAGAAAGTAGGTGGTGAGAAATCCCTGTAAAAGGACAATATGAAAGTTTAAAAAAATAATTTAAATACTTTCAAACATTTTAACATTATATTTCCAGTAAATATACTTTCTTAGCAATTGAAAAGAATGTTTAAAATACAAAACAGAACTTCACATTTCAGTTTCTGTGTGTGATGATTGTATTACCTGTTTGAAATCTGGGGTTGGCCTTCAGCTTCAGGTTTCTTTGTTCAAAGAATTTAAAAACTGTATAAAATATCATGTTGTCATTTGTGTTCAAGGCTGCCTCTAGAAACTTTCTGGCAGAGACCACATCAACATTCCCAACACTTCGAATAAATCTGCAAAGTAATAGTGTGAGTTACTGTTAATATAACACAAAAAAAAAAGCTGAAAGAAAAATTAAAGGCCAAGCATTGAACTAAAAGAAGAAAAGAAAGAAATGGACAAGCTGAATGATAGAGGAATCAAAGTACAAGCTTTTAATATAAAGAGAAGAATGGAATTAGAAGTCTGCAGTTTTTCTGATTCCTAGAATTATAAAATTTAAGTTGATTGAAAGCTGCAGAACTAAATGCTAGTATGACAATTGATAAAGAATTAAACAACTAGATGTTCCAGTTAAAAGAGCATTATAGAACTAAATAAACCAGTTCATAGAGAATTGTAGAACTAAATAAACCAGTTCATAGAGAATTGTAGAACTAAATAAACCATTTCATTGAAATTATTATAACAATACATAGAGAATTATAGAACTAAATATTGACAGAAAAAAGAGAATTGTAGATTTGTGTCATTTGATTGTGATAACTCAAAATGTGTCAGTAGATAGAGAATTGTAGAAATATACCAGTTGATTGAGAATTATTGTACTAAATAAATCAGCAAATAGAACATTGTAGAAGTAAATGAAGTAGTTCCTAGAGAATTGTTGATTACAAATTTTAGAACTAAATATGCAAATTGACAAGAACATTTTTGCATCAACCCTTCCAAACTATAAGCAAATCATAATCTCCATATATTTAAAAACATATGAAGACAATAGATAACCTGAGTGCAGGTAACAGCTGCTGTTTAGAAAGTAAAACTTCCACAATTTCTTCATTCGCTGTCTGAAGTCTCTGACGACAGTATAAAGAACAAGAAAAACTAATTAATATAAAAAACAAACAAACAAGGCTTATATTAAGTGTAATTGTATCAATTAGTTCAGATAAGTCATGTAATTAAATTTGTAATAGATCTAGACTAACAATACATGTGAGATTAGAAATATTTTTTCCAATTGTTTTTGTTTAGTGCAATTTCATGCATTTAGCTTTCACTTGTCTGGACCAGTTGGGAAAGGATGGTTGGGGATATCTGGGTGAATGTTACCATGATTACATTTTAAATGAATAAAAAAAACTTGCTCACTCTTGGCTCAAGTATGATTTCTTTCCCTTGTTCAATACCAAACAAAATAATTAATTACCAATAGTTAATTAATTATGTATTTATTTTGTTGTTTTGTCATGTAGAAGAAATAATTAAAAATAATTTCAACTTGATCCAAAATTGGTTTTGGGAGAAATAATGTATACAAACCTGTTACCAGACAGACAGAGTGAGTTGATATAAGCTTTATAAAAAGCTCATTCAATTTTGACAAAATTACTAAAAAAAAATAATCTGTTAACAAAAGAAACAAAAATCGTACTGATTAAAATATACATCTTAATGACTGAGTGATACCTTGAGCATGTCCAAGGCTAACTGGTGGGCAGGAGGATAAACTGTTTCTAATGAAAGCATCAAACAAGCCTGAGAAAGAACAAGAATTAATTGCTTATACAGTATGTAAACAAGAGTTATGTAATACTGAATCAAAACTTGTTTATACACTAATTAAACAGAATAGACTTTTGCTAATATTTATATCAGCAAACTATTATAGCACAAAGCAGGACAGGCCACTGTACCATTGGCTCATATTTCTCACAGCTATGGCCAAATTAGAAATTAGACTCAGGGTGCCCCTACTGTGGGGAAGAAGAGGAAACCGTGTCTCAAAATCTTTTTGACTGCCCCAGACTTGCTGATCTCCATCTCGACAGGTCTAGGAAGCCAAAAATTTTTGACCTGTATAGTGACATGTATGCACTATGCAAAACAGTGGGGGTTTCTGTCCAGGGCTTTTGCAAGAGAAGATTTGAGCCTCTCAAGCCCTCATTCAAATGGAGTTTGATGATTATATCAAAATTATAAATAATGTCAATAATGCTGTCCTCTCTGTTACTTAAATTAAGGATGTATGAAAAAATTGTTTTTTGAAAAAAATGTTTTGTAAAAAAAATATTTGCATACACAAATGAGCCTTACCAATGGTTTTGAGTCACTGAGAACATGATACTGAAGAAACTGGTGAAGTTGGTAGAAACAATTGTTCTGGACTAGAATATTGATGATCAGTTCATAGAGATAGTGCTGCACAAAGATACACACATTAAATATCCGTTACAAAATGATTAATAAAATAGAAAACATAAAAGGTAAACACAAGTCATAATATTTCCCTTCAATAAACTAATATAAAGTAAACTGAAAAAAATACTTTCAAGGTATTAGTAAATTGATACAAAAGTAGATAATCTAACATACTTGATGTGGACAAGCTTTTTTTTTTTATTGATGGTCATACAAATATCTAACAACCTTTTGTTTAATGATAAATTTGATCACTTTTGCAAAACTGAATTAAATATCTACAATCTATTCTGCAACAACAAAAAGGTAATACTGAATTTATCGTTTCCTTTAAAAAAAAAGTCAAGGCATACTAGTGGTTAGTATTAACTATTTAAACAAAGGTATTGGTTTTAAATCCTAGACTGAAGTTTACTCAGCATCAATCAGATATAAATGTCTTTTGTGGAAAATAACAATAGTTACTAAAAATGATTTCACTGGACATGCAGAGACGAAGTGCTAATCAGTAACAACAGAAACAAAGGAACTCAACATTTGCCCAAAAAGCCTAATATAATAATTAGTTACTTTAACACTACAAGAAAAAAAGAGAAACAGTACAACAACGTAAACTCTACCTCTTACCTGTACAAGTATACCAAACTGATTTAGAGATCTAATGTATTCAATGAGTACAGCTACAATAAACTTGTATTTGATGTCCTGAAATATGACAATCATACATCATTTGTTGTAACTATCAGTCAGTACATCATGCACATACACATACATTTTAAATGAAGTTATATTAAAGATTTAGGGGGGAAAAAAGTTATATTTAGACTAAAGACTGGTTTTGTTGTGCTGGTTATCAACTAAATCTTTCTTGAACAATTAGTTCTAAAAAAAATTTCACATCCTGCGCCTCTTGAGTTTATATAAAAAAAATCATATAATTCTATAATATACGAGTACAAACTATGCCAAAAGCAATCTTTTTTGGGTGAGCTAAAAGGTGGCTGATGTAACAGATGTGCCCCACGGAAACACTTTGAATGAAGACCAACTTGCTTTAACTGACATAGAAGAAAGCACCTGGTTGCATGCGGGCTTCAGAATGAAACAGCTGGAAGTCACTTACAAAGGCTGCATGATAACATTTGTGAACAAATGAAAATCCACTGCCAAGGGCAGACGTAAAGGGTGAAAAGAAACTCTAAACTGACCATCGGCAGACAATGGTTTTGCCTGCACTAGATGTGGCAAAATATATAGGTCACAGCTGGAGCTGCATAGCAACAGGAAATGCTGCATTCTCATTAATCTTTGGACAAGCCTTATTATTATTATAGTTAACCTTATGATAATTAAAATACTACTCAATAATTGCAAAATAAAATTAATGACCTTGTGTTCTTCAAAGACTGAGAAAACATGTGTGAACATATCAGGCTGTTCTATCACAACTTTTTTGTTACCAGTTCCACTGACAGTTTCACCAGCCTAAATAGAACAAAAAAATGTTTGAAATCAAGAATTGCAACCTAATTCACATTAAAAAAAATTTTATGTTTTAAAAAAAATGAACTCACAGAAAGCTGACCCTGTATGTCCAGGTGTTGTTTATAGGTCAAATTCAGCATATCATATACTTTGGCTAGAGACTGCAAGCTAGCCTGTTTACCTGGCACCAACATCTGAGCACAAACGTTTAGTATCACTGGCTTGGAGTCAGTACGATTGAGAAGAAACTGTATCAACCGGTCCTGACAATGAAGAAAAGAAAGAAGTGACTTCATATTTCCATTATTAATATAATTCTGGTATTAGGGGTGTGGTAAAGAAATAGGCTACCAAACCAGGGGGTCTTGAGTTTGTGTAAAGGTAGTTACATTTCATAAAAATGTAAATTGTATTCATTACATCTACATCATTGAGAAACATTTTATCATTTCTATAATATATTCTGTTATAAATATCCCATGTATGTAAAAATATGTTTCCTACCTTATCTGGAATCATGGTTACTAAAGGGTTTAAACTAATTTGCAAAGTCCATAAACAGCCTGAAAGATAATTTTTGTAAACATTAACAAAGTTAAACAGCAATAACTTTTATTTTTATTTTTTGATGCTTAAAAAAAAATAATAATAATAAAAAAAATTACCTAGTTTGGCATCTATAACAATATCTGGCTGAAATACAATCCAATTTGCTGAGTCTATGATGTCAGTTAAGGAAACAAGTTAAACATTTCTTATTACTGGATGCAACAAAGGATAACAGGTTAAAGCTTTGATTTCACATATCCAGCTAAAGCTACTCACACACACACACAATTTTGTTTCAAGGAATAGGCTGCCGTAAGGCTGACCAAGTAAAAAAAAATTACAAGGAGCTATGTTCAACAAACAGGAGATTTGTTTGAACACAGAAGAGCACAGTTTATCAACTTGGGTTTATAATGTTTGAAAGACTTGATCAGTTTTATAAAGTCTGGATCAAAATAAAGATTTTAAAATTCATTTTTTTTTTTGTAATCGTCCTAGAAAATCCACAGATGTAAAATAAGTTGCAATAGATCAAATAAAAACCTTCCTCACTCAAATAGTCATTTAAGTTAGCTTTAATCACCTTCAACATCAAAAACTTCTAAAGAGCTGTAAGTCTAGTTTTCACATTGCTATGATAATCGGTATCATAATACATGGCTATCATAATATCTGACCAAACCTAAATTCTTAGACATAATAGATTTTCACAAGGATTCAAAGCTTTGTTCAGTAGCCCAAATTTCTATTATTTAAACACAACGTTCATCAAAAGCTATATATATATACTATAGATGTTTTTTTTTTTCCTTTTCAGGACATATAATTAAACAAGATTTGTTTAGGATACAAAGTTCACAGTTATATTCTGCTCTGTCTGTTCCAGCTTGCATATTTAGAGCTGAAACATTTAAAAATGTTTTAAAACATGATTGATTTTATTAAGGTTTTATTTCACTATCATTGTAAGTCTACTGTTTATCGTAAGTCATTGTTTTAATGTCACATCAATAAAGAAGACTGCAGAACTTCAGATGGCTACAAAACTGCATATTTTGTTACATTTAATTGAAGAAGTCTGCTTGGGATTTAGGTAATTTTTTTCAACATCAGTGCCTTTTTTTTAATGGTAACTTTTTTTCAAAATGTATGTGCCAGTTTTAGAGTTCTCTAGCTGTTCCAATCAAAAGTTTTTTTGCTACCAAGCCTTTCACGATGTTAGAGAAAGTTGATACATGAACTGATCCTTTAAGTGCATTGCGGATGTTCATCTGTAACCCCTTCCTGCTTTGGTAATGTCATCCATGTAAGGGATAGATGTCTCACTAATGAAGCTATCAAACATTTACCATTGCAGGTTTCTTTATTGTGCAGTTTTGCCATTGTAAGCACTTTTATCTATTTATATGAAGTCTATGAAAGTGTGAATTAATTTTTTTACTTGTACTCACAATGTTTTCAACTTACATGGAAGAAGAAGTTTGAAGGGTTTGATACCAAGGGGGGATAACACTGGATAGTGATAAGTTACATAGCCATCAGATTTGCCTTCTAAATGAATGTCGAATATCACAGATGTCTGTAAAAATAAACCCCAAAATATGGTTTGATTTAAGATATCATTAGTCAAAAACCCACAAAAACTTTATATTCATTAATAAATAACTTTCAACAAAACAGTACAAAACCTGGAAAATAAGATACAAGAGTTTTGAATATTTATCAATTCAATATAAAGAATTGCTGTCAGGCCATCAGAAGAAAAGCTAGGGACAACGGTTTGAGAAGCATTGGTTAAATGTGCATAAAATGTAAACAGTGATATGAAAGTTGTAACCTTGGAAGCCTGGTGATGAACCATGATCAGGTTGTCTACAACATTGATTGCAAATCGTCCACTCATTTCTAGCTTGAGTACATCAGTTTTTCTAGCCAGACCCTCTCTGAAATTGAAAACAAATCACTTCAACTGTAAATCGTTTAGTCCACCATTAGTGAAATATCCTTATTGTAAATACAAGTTGTTTCAAAATGGAATAACCAATGAAATAGACAATATTACAAAACTAACACTGTGGCAAGCTGTCAGAGGAATTTCCAGTCACAACAGGAGTCAAACAGGGATGTCTTCTTTCACCACTCCTGTTCCTTCTAGTACTGGATTGGGTCACAAAAGAAGCCTAATCTAACGCAGGGAAAGGAATCCAATGGACTCTCACACAAAAGCTGGAAGATCTGGAATTCGCTGATGACATAGCCCTATTATCACACAGACTACAGGATATGCAAGAAAAGGTCACAGCTTTAAGCGAAGTAGGAAAAAGAGTAGGCCTCAAAATAAACCACCAAAAAACTAAAGTACTTAAAGTAAACAATAAACAAAGTGGAGACATAGTATTGGATTCTCAGACAATAGATCAAGTAGAAAATTTTATATACCTTGGGAGTGTAGTCAGTATATCAGGTGGAACAGATGAAGACATTAAACGCCGTATAAATCTAGCACGTCAGACATTTACACAGCTAAAACCAACCTGGAAATCTCCTTACATCTCAAACAAGACTAAACTAAGAATCTTTAATTCTAATGTCAAGGCTGTCCTACTGTATGGTTCTGAAACATGGAGAACAACTGAAGCCACAACAAAAAAAATACAGACCTTCATCAACAGATGCCTGAGAAATATCCTAAAAATACACTGGTATGACAAAGTAGAAAACACCAAACTGTGGGAGATGAGTGGACAGAAAAATATAGAAGTGCAGATCTTAGAGAGGAAGTGGAGATGGATTGGTCACACCCTTAGAAAAGATACCAGCAACAGAGCTAGGCAGGCCATAGAGTGGAACCCCCAGGGAACAAGACGCAGAGGAAGACCAAAAAGAACATGGCGACGCAGTGTACTTGAAGAAGCAGAGAAGACCGGGAAGAGCTGGGACACCATCAAAAAGCTAGCAAGAGACCGTGGAGAGTGGCGTGTTTATGTCGAGGCCCTATGTTCCATGAGGAACTCAAAGGAATGATGATGATGATGATGATGAAGAGAAAGTGGGAAACTGGGATTTGCTATTTTTTTCCTATTTTAGCTTCAAATTGTCTAAATTTTGCAGGATGTGACATGCAAGATTAAGAAAATTAAGAAAAAATAAACTTTTACAAGCATGTCTATATGGGTTAAAATTATTGATACACAGATCAATGAAAATTTAGCATTTATCACCAAAGTGTACCTACTTTTGTATTTGATAAAGAACTATTTCTGCTCCAGTGGATGTAGAGGGTGGATGACGCAACACAACTATGTACAAGTTTTCATAACTGGAAAGACAGAAACATAGAAACCTGTAAATTATATATGAACATTAAAAAAAAAAAAAACAACATGATACAGCAATAAGTTTTCAATTTTTTCTTCTCTTCTCCCATTTTATTTTGTCCATAACTATGCTAGTGTTTTATGCTACCTATAAGATCACATATCAAGTGTACTTTAAGCCTTAATTTTACAACGTTCAGTCTAATGTTTGTACCATGACATATAGATATTTATTTGTTACTTATATCCAATTTCAGTGCTAAAGTGCTTCAAATAAATGCTGATGAAAATTTCTTTTCTACACTGAAACATTTTTTAAAAAGTTAAAGAATTAAATAAAAAAGAATGTTAGACTTACATAACTGCCATAATGACATCCCGGTCTAATAAGGCTAGCTTCTGAGGTCGTGGCATAGCAGGTAAGTCCACTTCAAATTTGGGAAGTTTAGTCATAACACCTGGTGTCTAAAACAGAGACTTTTTCTTTAGGCTCTACATTGACTTTGTTAATTAAGCAAAATAATCAACTGGCAAGAAAAATAGGTTAATACTATTTGTAAACTTACAACTCTAGTAACTGGTGAACTTACTTTGAATTGAAAAGGATATAATGTGTTGCCAAGTGTCCCAGAAGAAATCAATAATAAATTGCTGGAGCCCTAAAAAAAAATAAAAAAATATATATATTAAGAAAATATTCTGTCCATCATGTAAGACTAATTTACTAAAAAAGGTAAGGTTAGTTTAAAAAAAAAAGTTAAGTTCCATTTCAAATGGGGCAGATGATGTAAAGGTCATCTGTTTCTGTGGCCCATGGCTAATGAGGGTGTTGTGGCCAGCACTACCACCAACCACCTTTACTTTTCCCTAACTAATGTCAGGTATCCATTAGTACTGGGTGTACAGAGAGACGCCCTAAACATCCACAAATGAAAAATCCCAGTCTACATCAGGATTTGAACCCTGGACCCTCCAGTTCAGAGGCTCTTTACCACTCGGCCACTGCGCCTTTAAGACCAGTTAGAATTCCAACATGAAGTTCAAATATTTCTGTGGGTGACATACTATGAAAGCAGTATGTTAGGGGAAAAGGACTTACTGAAGTCTGATACATTATAAAGCTGGTAGTCTGATAAAACTATCAATATTAAAAAAACCTGAAAACAATACTAACTTCCTCTACAAAAAATTAATTTGTTTGAAACACACGCAGACACTTAGATTGTACCTACCAGCCAAACATACCAATTGACCTGCAAGGCTTGAGTCTTTAAACTTTTCAAACTTCTTTTTTCTGGCAAAACCTGAAATGGTTAAATATTAGTTAAATGACAAATTTTATATTACCAAATATTACATAAAAATAATTTATGATAAAAAATCATCAGATAAAATGATAACAGTAAAAAATGTCTTCTCTATGGACATTAGTCCCAATGAGGTCAGGAAAACTTAAATATTTAGCAATAAAAATAATTGCTAAAACAAATTAATGAGGATTTTTTTCATAATAATAAATTTATTTTGATTTTTTTTGGGTCTCATTCATAAGCATTTGAATATAACGGAGATGCAGGTATGGATTGTATATTTTTAACTAGCATTATAATTAATATTGCTGTTTTTTATTACAATGTGAGAACATTTTATTTCCAGCAACCTTAAAAAAAAAAAGGGAAATTTTTCCTAAAAAAATAAAAAACAACACTTTATTTACCACATTACTTTTTATATACTAACATATGTGTACTCAATTAAGTTGTTATAATACAAGCTACAGAAGTGTTCACACAATACCTGATAATGTTCAAGTCCTCCACTAGTAATAAATATAATCTCAGTATTAGAACTCCACACAAAGCCTCGAATCTCTGTGGTTTTACCCTATGTGAGAAATTTTAATTATGATTTTAATAGTATGTGCAGAGAAGTCAATAGATTGGATATGTACATCACAAGTTCAAAACTTACTTTACAAGCTTGGGAATACTCTTGCTGGTCTGTGTTTAGATCTTCTTGAAAATTTAAAAATTCCTGAAAATAATGTCAAGAGATAGAAACAAACAATGTTTAGTGAAAACCCAAACACAAATGGAATAGCCTACATATTTTTTAAAAATATACTTGAGAAAAGCTAAAAGCTAGTTGGGAAATTAATTTTTTTAAAATTTTATTTGGAGCTTGGCTTCCAAAGCTAGGGATTTTTAGTATGCCCTAGAGACCACCCAACTTTTATGGATACCTGACATTAATTGGGGAAAGTAATTTTTGTAAAGGTTGTTGGTCATTGTGCTGGACACATGATACCCTCGTTAGTCATTGTCCATAGAAACAGATGAGATTTACATCATCTCCCTTTTAGATCACAAAGTCTGAGAGGGGCACTTTATTTTGATTTATTTACAAATTGATAAACTGTTCGTAACATGACTTAGTTTATTAAGTTTTCCTGTACGTTTGCTATTGACCAGCATAGTTCCTTTAGCTGTTCTATGAAATGAAATTTACAATAAACCAAAGTGGTATTTGTAAAATGATTGGTATGATCACTGAATTCATACAGCAGAATTTATACAAAACAAAAAATGTTTATCAAGCTCTTTACTTGATTTTTTTTTTCCTATTGTATAGAACATTCATAAAATGACAGTTCAAAAACTAGAAAGCACCAGTAATTGAAAAAAACAACAACCTAAAATATAGACATTATTATTTGTTAAGCAAATCAAGTTATAACAATTCAATAGAAACAAAATTCAATTAAGAAGACAATAACTTACAACTGTCTTACTGCTTCTTTGGGCTGCTAGAATACGTTTATCTGGAGAAAATTTGATTGAAATTATATCACCCCTGTCTTCCATCCTAAAAAAAAACAAAACGAAACAAAAAAATTATTATTTTCAAATCAAGATTTTAATTACATGAATAAAAAATGGTTTATTTTCTAGAATAGGTAAAAAGGGAATTGAAAGTAATCAGTGGCAAGACCATTCTGTATATTCTGTATAAGCAAATTAAAAGAAGAAAAATTGAATGAGACAATGTCAAGATAAGATCATATGATATTGTAGCTTGTCCTATTCAAATTTTCAAAATGAGAAAACAAATAAAAAATTGTATTTCAATTTATATTATTAATTACATAAAACTATTATTATGGTATCTTAAGAAACAAATAAAAAATTGTATCATCATCAAAAATGGTACTAATAAATATATAAATATATATATGCACAGTTGAATGAAACTGAGGGAAACCAGTCCCATTGACCACAAACTACTTGATGCAACTTTTACAACTTATATTGCCTAGAAAAACAAAGACCCTTTACTTAGATCATACCTAAACGATGCTGATGATTTCTCATCCGGCCCTTTCATGACAACACCCATAGCGCCACCAGACCTGACAGCAAACACCTAGAGACAAAAATGTCTTCTTAAAGTAAATGTACATGTGTACATGGCTTGTAATCGCTACGTTAGTCACATAACATTCTCGTCAAACAATAAGCCATAGAAACAGGTGATCTTTACATAAAAAAAAAACACAGGAAGAACAAACATTTTTCTTATATTCAAATATGCAAGTAAGAATACTTTATCTCTAAAAGTCAAGAAATGATTGGTTAAGAAAACAAACATTATTTAAATATCTTATAATCAAGATGGTTTTTGCCTAGTAAAAAAATAATAAAAAAACTGTAACTATATAATTTAACACAAATCAGCAAACACCACTATAGATTAAATGTAAAACAGTAAAATCTTATTATTTTAAATGCCCAATATTTTGTCAAGTCCATCAAATCAATTAGAAACCAACTTTAACAGCATACAATCAACAACATGTACAAGAAAACAAAGCTACCAGCTTAGCTGCAAATAAGTGCAAATTAAAAAAAAAAAATAGTACAACTCACAGACCTGTTTATTGGCGTCATCAAAGAAGACATTGTTGACTTTGCTGACTGGTTCAAAACGAATTGGATTTTTACACAGAACAATGTAGTAGTTGTCATTGTCCATTGTTCAGCTGTTATGCAGTAATGTCACATTGGTTCTGAAAGAAAGAAAACTGACATACTAGATCTAAATAGTGGTGTTTAATCATGTTCTATAAAGTTACCTTACAGAAAAAGTATAACAACTTTTGGTCAAAAAACTTCTTTTCACAGTAAACTCTGACTGTGTCAAAATGAAATTTAGAAAAAATGCTCTATGAAAAATTACAACATTGGACATTGATGAAACTCATATCCAGACAATTCAGACATTTTATTCTTCTAATATTATCATATGACATATGATTTATCTCAATCTGGTTTTGATTATTTACTCAAGACCATCAAGATCATGAAGATGCTAATAAAGATAAAACGTTAGAGAATATGAAGACTAGGGATAAAAACAGAAAAGAATGGTCTGAATGGACGAGGTTGTTTACCGAATTCCCAGAACGTAACGTTGAGACTAACAAATAGGACTAGAACTAGATCTAGAGTCTAGCCTAGATCTAAAAATCTAGACTGTGTATTTCAAGTATTTGTGTTGATGATACACCTATTCGCAATCTAATAATATGGAGTTATCTCTCTTTTTTGACAAAACTCTCAAACCAGACATAAATCTAGATCTAGCTAGCCTATCTTTAAAAGACAAATCAAATATAAATAAATAATATATCGATCTAGATCTATGTTTAATATATTTTATAATCTTAAAATAATAAAATAATATATATCTAATTATAAAATAATAATTTTCTAGATCTAATATTGTATTCTACAGACGTACAGTGAAAAAAACATCTTTGAGTTTGAGAGTAATTTGTTGCAATCACAACAAATAACAATGGCAGACGGGTAAGTCCAAAAAATAGTATTCTAGAATAGTAGAATAGATCCATATAGTATAGACCTACTATATCTAGTTCTATAGATCTAGAGATGAGTCTAGATCAGAAGAAGTTGAATATAGAGTCAGTATATACTAGACTAGTATGAGCCTAGAGTCAGAGAGACTAGAATCTAAATCCAGACTAATCTTAATCTTTGTTTTTAATTTAAATTTAAAACTTTAATTTTAATAATCATGACTTAATTTTAATGATTTTAATCTTAGGTTAGGTCTAGAATAGATCTAGATCTAGTACTACTAGAGTCTAGACTAGACAATCTGACTCTAGAGTGACTAGAGAGAGAGAGACAGTACTGAGTTAACTGAGTAGTCTGAGTAGAGTCACTCAATTTCAGTCAGTAGTCTGTCTGTTCAGAGATAAGTCAGTAGAGTAGACTGAGTCTGAGTAGAGTCAAAAAGTAGAGTAGAGACTTGGGACACTTGAGTGAGTCCAGAGACACAGACTGAGACTTGAGTCCAGAGACACAGACAGTGAGACAGTGACTCAGTAAAATAAAAATGTAGGGAATGTAGAGTCTAGAGTCTAGATCTCTCTATTTAGACTATTTTAATTTTGTATTGTCAATTGAAGTCAACCAAGTCAATGGCATCGTGGTCACCATCCACCCCTGTCATCCCGCAGGAGTAAAAGCACTTTTGACTTTGGATTGTTATCATGATGGATGGTCCATTGGACTTGGTCCTGGGTTCAAACCTTCCCCTCTCCTGTGGGAGATTTTGCTAGGATATATATATATATATATATAGATCTAGATCTAATCTAGAATCTTTCTAGGACTAGATCTTCTACATCTCAGGATCCTAGACCATGAAGAGATTTTGAGCTTCAAACTTCAAATAATTTAAAATAAAATGATCTTACTTTGGTTTAATTCACTAGCACTACTCACTACTAGAATAATAGATCTAGATCTAGACTATAAATATAATCTAATTGCTAATCTGATTCTAGATCTAGAGATCTTAACAAGATCATCTTTATCTTCTACAAATATAGATATAAATAAAGTGTATGTACTTTAAGCATAATAAATGAGAATAATGATTACTTTCACAGTCAAGCTAATCAAGACAAGAACAGTTGGGAAAGTTGGCTTGGAGGATGGGTGCAAGCAGCAAAAGAAAAGGTAACGTCATAAAATTGTTTTTAATGGCTTAAGTCAATTTATTCATTTAGTGCAGGGGTGGGTAAATTACGGTCCGCAGACCACATGCAGCCTACCAGAGTGTTCCCCCCCCCCCCCCCCCCCCCCAGCTTCATACAGAAATCATGTGTGCTCACAGATTACACTTATAAAAAATGCAAATATATTAGAAATAAATAATTATAAATATCTATATAAATCATTGAAACTTCTGACTCTTATCACTTATGATGAAAAGGCTAAAGAAACATTGTCCCTACATGTCATTCTAAAAAGTTTAAAGTAAACGAAGATTATTCTTATTTCAAAACATTCAATGACACAAACTTAGGCCAGAATATTTTTATTACTATGAAGAACTGTGTTGAAAATTTTGAGTTGGCATGGAACAAAACGGCAGGTCTAACATGCTTTGACTAAGAAAAAGAAATTAAATTAAAAAACAATATCCCAATCATAAACTCTAAACTGCATTGAATATCAAACATGTTATTGACTAAATTATTTTAGTGATCAAACTGATAAGAGCTAGGGGTCTTAACTACAGTCAGTTCAGGAAAGTATTTGAAGATTTGTAAACAAAACAATCCAATGTTTGGTACCACAGTAGTATCCACTGGTTTAGCATGGGGCACACATTTAAAAAAAAAAAAGGGATCTCAAGGAAGAAATTTTTATGTTCCTTGAACGTACTGTGACTTTGTTACTAATATTTCTAATGAAGGATGTAAGACAGTCTTCACGTTTTACTATGAGAATATTGCAATGGGTTGTTTGCATTTGAAACGTATGTGCATGTTAAATCTTTTAAAACAAAAATTTCCAATTTCTCCTGGCAAGCAAGTAAAAACAGGTTTTGGCATTTTCCTTTGCTGAAAGGTCAAACTATTTCTAGTGAAAAAGTTGAAAAGTACAAGACTTATTTAGATTCCTTGATTTTGGAATATGAAAGCAAATTTTAAGATGTCAAGAGCTTGGAACCTGTCTTCAATACCCTCAATACCACCATTTAGTGCAGAAGCTGATTCAGGTCCAGAAGACATACTTCCAAAAAATTATGATCTGTAAGATAAGTTAGTTTCAGTCAGTTCTTTGGCGGCAGCTTTAAGGTTGACAGAAGCTGTATTTCCACGCATAAAAAACCTTCTGCTGCTAAACTTTCACATTATTTGGGTCCACATACATCGTGAACAAGATTTTTTCTTGTTTGAAAATAAACAACAAATAAACAAGTCGATTCTGATTAAGTGTAATTTGACAGCAGTCACAATGATAACAACTAGTAAGCTAGTTCCACAATTCCGGAACATTAAGTACGAGTGT
The DNA here is from genome assembly GCF_947242115.1 of Biomphalaria glabrata. NCBI lineage: Eukaryota > Metazoa > Mollusca > Gastropoda > Planorbidae > Biomphalaria > Biomphalaria glabrata. Next base: position 7,296,177 of record NC_074715.1, read on the forward strand.
AAACAGTTAAATACTTCACATATTTTTCGAATTTGTAAGTACAAATAAACATATATATTGAGTTTTTGGCCTCCCTCAGTCGTAAAACGACTATGGTTCATCTCAAACACTTTTTCATGTGACTGTGGAGCCCTATTTTGGAGAGACACTCCCGTCCACATTTATAGCAGGTTAAGGTGGCTTTCGCTTTGGTGTTAGAGGAGCTGGCTATTTTTTGTATGGCATGCTTTTCTTCAATTGCTGATGCCCATATTTTATTGGTGCCAATAGCTTTCTTGGTCACAGTCTCTCTCCATCTAGTGCGGTCAAGGGCTAGGTCTTCCAAATGGTCAGTATCAATGTTCACTGTTTTTATGTCCCATTTTATTACATCCACATAACGGAAATGGGGTGACCAGTTTTTTTTGAGCCAGACGCGAGTTACCCAAAAATATTGACTTTTGGGATACGATTGTCCTCCATCCGGCGAACATGTCTAAGCCAGCGCAGGCGGTGTTGTCTGAGGACTATAAAGATGATGTGAAGACCCGTTCGCGCAATGATCTCAGTGTTGCAAAAAAAAAAATGTGTGCCCCCCCCCTGTGACAGGTGGGGAAATGTGACGTGTGTTTGGCTCGTTTTATGTCTAGGGGATGATTATTTTTAAAAGAAATCACACCCCCACTTATCAACATATGAATCGGGAGCAGACACGCAACGAGACAAAGCAATGAAAGATAGATACAAAAGTTAAAATAAAGGATATTTACTTACATAAATATACATATAATAATAAAAGGGGGAGGGTTTGCATCTATCCCTAGTATATTCTATGTTTAATCATCACTCTTGCACATAATAAGAGAGTATGTCACTTTGTCCTCTGACTTAGCTGGTTATCCTGTTGATGTCGCAGCTGGCTGTGTCCTGGCTTGAGGTTCTGCAGCTGGAGGTGGCGCTCTAGCGGATAGAGGGACGCCGGCGATATAGTTCTTGTGGAGTCTCAGTCCCAAGTTCTAGTATCTGTAGTGGGCACAGTATGGCGGGTGGCCGGATACCGTGGGCACAAGGTTACTGCGGGCAGAGCTGATCTGCCGTGGGCAGCGTAGTTGACAGGATATGTCCAGTGAGTTGCAGAGGGTTGGCGTAGCTATGACGTCTTACACAGATCTGGTCTATAGGGACGTCGCACCTAATAGCTTGACAGGTGGGCTGTCGAATAGGCGGGCAATGCCGATAGCGCCAAGTAGTAGAGTTGGGTAGATCTCAGTAGGCAAATGCAGCGCTGAATAGCACTAAGCACAACTGCAGGTAAATGGATCGTTGATCCAGTAACTAGGCAATAGGTGATTCTTGATAGCAACTAGGCAAGTGCAACGCTGATTAGCACTAAGCACATAGATAGGCCAGTAGGCAAATAGGCAGGTAAGTGATCCGATAAATAGGCAGGTCTCAGTAGGACAGTGCAGTGCTGGATAGCACTCAGCACATAAATAGGCAGACACCTGAGGGAGGCTGCGGATAAACAAAGACAAGTTAGGACATGTCTCTTATGCATCTTATCGATGCCCTCGACTGAGGTGCATTCGTCAGATTGGTAAAATTGCTTTAGAGCATAAAGGGGAGATGATGACAAATGGGATTTGGAAAATAGATGGCAGATAGTAGCAATATAAAAATGTACATGAAAGGGAACGTAATAATATAAAAATGTACATAGAAGGGGAAATAATAATCTCAAATAAACAACACAGGTGGATAGAGAAAGAAAAAGGGGGGGGGGGTGAGTTGGGCGGTGGTCAGTGACCGAGACGCTTTGTTTGCATATGACCGTGGGTCGAGAACAATGGAGCGTGCTTGAATGTAGAGTGTGTCCGTTCAAGCGGGGTAACTCTTATAAGAGTAAAATGAGTAAAGGGGAGATAATCCATTACAGGGAAGATAATTCATATCTCTTTTCTAGACGCAGTATCAGTGCGCTAGTAAGATTATCAAGGCTGTCAACCGAGATAAAAGAAATAAAATAAGATGTACAAATATATACATGGTTGCATCAACGATCAATTGAGCAACGTAGCATTAATAGATTAATGCAATACATAAATAAATACATAGCACAAGTTTATGTTTTCTACTTACGCCAGTGAGAAATACACAATGCACTAATTAAATATAAATGAACTAAGCAAAATACACATGATAAAATCCAATGGAAATATACACAGAGTAATTAAGATGGAACTTGTGATTAAGTTCGGCTTACCACCAGGTATTCCTCTTGGAGAAAGAATAAGTGATATAGTCCAGACTCGATAGCTCAGCTCGTATGCGAAAGAGAGGGTGATTTGAGTTGGTTTACTATATATATATGCCTGAAAAGTGTGGGCGGACACCGGAAATGTCCAAGGCTAAGATTTTTCTTACACGTGGGTGGATTTGACTCGAGGTGGGAGTCGCACCTTGGAATATCACGCTGTGTGTTGACCAGGGTAATCTCTTAGATCAAAGAGAGACGTGAGAGAAAGGGGGGGGGGAAGGATTAGCTTGCATTCAAACCAAGGTGGGGTCAACCGCGACCGTCCTTCAGACATCCGGCGGGCAAGACAAAAGAGATAGTGTGATTATCTTTGCCCCGGTCAAGGGCAGATAAATGAAAGGACGCGCCTTAGCTATCTCCAATGTGGTAGACTAAGTCTAGCCTGGAGCGGAAAAGGTGTGGCGGGTGAATGATTTAGGGGTTGGATGGGGAAATAATTAAAATAAAATAAATAAATAATGAAAAATAATAATTAATGCTGTGATAAATTTGAGTGACTCTGACAGCGAGTTTTTGACTTGTCACATACGCCGCCGCCAAGATGGATCTATCGCAGAAAGATCCATAAAGTGCGAGCAGACTGATGTCACTCTAACTTTAAGATCAGTTGTTATCACAGCATTAGAAAAAAAAATCTGGAAAAATAAAGGGGTAGCCATGCCAGGAGGAGGGTCTGTCCAAGTCTGTCCGTGGTCTACTTCCCGTCCCTGAGTACGGAGTCACCTGGGTGAAACCTTTGGGGTTGCTTGGGAGAGTAGATTGGGCGATTGGATGAGTAGTAATTCCTTCCTGGGGCGGATTGGGGAGGGTGATTGGGGCTCAGGCGGGGTGCCCAAGGCACGTGTGCACGTTGGGGCTTACCTCCAAAGCCGCTGTGAGGCGCTTCTTTACGAGAGTAAGTAGTCAGCTTACCTCGGTATCGTCTGACACGATCAATGTCAGGGAAGAGTGGCCTGATAAAGAATGTGGAGTTCTGCCGGAGAACGTCCCCACGAGTGCAATAATGTGGCTTACATCGTGGCTTCCTGACATGGTCAATGCCAGGGGAAGGTCGATATTGAATGGTGGCTGAGGAGCCATGGTGAGAAGTGCTTTCACGAGCGCGAGGGTTCGGCTTATCTCGTGACTTCCTGACACTATCAATGCCAGGGGGAGGTTGATTTGGAATGGTGGCTGAGGAGCCATAGGGAGAAGTGTTTTCACGGGCGCGAGTGTTCGGCTTACCTCGTGACTTCCTGACACTATCAATGCCAGGGAGAGGTTGATTCGGAGTAGTGGCTGATGAGCCATGGAGAGGAGTGAGTCCACGAGAGCAAGGGTTAATCTTACCTCGGGACATTCTGACACTGTCAATGTCAGAGGAATGTTGCTTAATTTTGGCTGAGTAGCCTGGGTCAAGTAGACCCTCACGAGTGCGCGGGCACACTTTAACTCGTGACTTTCTAGCAGTGTCAATGCCAGGGCAAAGTGGTTTGAGCTTCGCTGATGAGTCGAGACTAGGCGTGTTAGCGTGGCGACCAGGGCTTCCAACCTGCTGGTTGCGGCCACCTCTCTGCTTTGTCGATCTACCGACGGGCAGAGAGAAGTAGGGTTTGTTGACTACTCCAAGAGGGACATATTTGGAGCCTAGAATGAAATCATACACTGGCGTGTCCATGACGGCGGCGTCAATGGTGCCATGCACGTATCTGCACTCCACGTGTACCCTCGCGACAGGTAGGACCTGCGGAGGAGTGCCACGGTCTATAGACTGGATTGTCACTGTTCCACCAGTGAAATCCGATGGGTCAATCAGCGCCCTATTGATTACCGCGCCAAACGAACAACCTGAGTCGTATAGGCCCAAAACTTCAACACCGTTGGCCAGAATGTTCTCTACTCCCGGAGGAGAAGAGATGGGGTGAGGTAGCACTGGTGGGAGTTCTGGTTGGCCGAGATTAATGGCAGTGGGTTGAGGAGCCACGGCCATCGTGGAGACGAAGTAGGTGTCCTCCTCCGGTTGGTCAGAAGAATCGATCGCGGAGGGTTGAGAGACTGGCGTCACCGTAGATAGGGTCCGTGGGGCCTGCCGCTGCCGTTGTGGAGTGGGTCTACTGTCACGCGCGCTATGACGTGTGTCACGCTGAGAGTAGTTAGCCTGGTGATAGCGAGACTGGTGGTTGGGGCGGTTGTTGTGGTTGTTAGGGGCTGATTGCCGGCCTGGTGCCTGGTTATGCTGGGGAGTTTTGGGAGGAAGGTCGGGCTGAGCAGGAGAAGTAGGTTGGTCCGTTGGCTGGTCTGTCGCGGTCGCTTTGCCTTTTAAGTCCTTACGAGCGTTCAAGTACCTATCAGCGGCGGAAGCTATGTCAGCGGGTGCGGTTGCTTGTTGCTCCCTGACATAAACTCTGACCTCTGGGGACATGCACTCCAAAAGCTGCTCAGAGAGTATGAGGCATGCTAGGCCATCAAAAGTCTCTGGTAATTGGCTGAGGGCGTGCCACCTGACAAGGTACTTGTCCAGCCTTTCGCAGAGGTTGCCGTAGGTCTCTCTGCGTTCGAGGTGGGAACTTCTGAACTTTTTGTGGTAGGCCTCGGCGGTCAACTCGAACTGGACGAGTAGCGCCTGTTTGAGGGCTGGGTAGTCCTCTCGCCGGCCGGAGGGAAGTTTGGAGTAAACCTCGTAGGCTTTGCCTCGGAGGCATTGGGATAGACGGAAGCACCATTTCTCCTCTGGCAGACCGTAAAAGCGTGCTACTTCCTCAAAGCGGACAAGATAAACTTCGATGTTCTCTGTCTTGTCGTCGAAGTGCTCCATTGGCATGTGGGGTAGACCGTTCAAGGAACTTTGAAAGGATGCTGGGCTAGCCGGGCGAGACTCGGAAGTAGCCTGGCGGGCGGCCTCGTTCTCCTTGTCCGCGGCTATCTTTTCTCTCGCCGTTATTTGTTGCTCTCTTTCTCGCTCTGTGACTTCTCTTTCTTTAGCAATAGCTATTTCAGCTTCCTTTCTCGCTTCCCTTTCCTTCAACGCTGTTTCAGTTTCCCTTCTCTCCCTTTCCATAGCTATTTCATGCTCCCTTGCTAATCTCCTTTCTTCCTTTTCGTCTTCCTTTCTTTCATGCTCCCTTGCTAATCTCCTTTCTTCCTTTTCGTCTTCCTTTCTTTTTTCTTCCTTTTCGTCTTCCTGTCTTCTCAACGCCTCAAATTGTGCTCTCACATATTCTTTCCGTTCTGCCTCATCGTCAAATATGGTGGCTGCGAAATCCTTCAGTTCAGCTAATTTCTGCTTCATGTCAGAGTCCGCTTTCGAGCGTGTGCCGCTGGCCATAGTGATGAGGGGCGGGTAATGAGAGGTACTAGGATGGTGGAGGGGCCGATAGAATGGATAAAAGGATTGAGCTAGACTTAAAGAAAGTGGGTTAGTGAAAGTGAGTCGATGGTTACAGGAAAGAGTGCAAAAGGAATGCGGTGTCTGCCTACGTTAATCACAAATTCCTGCAAGGAAATATTACAAATAAAATGCAATAATAATCATAAATGAAAATATGACAAAAGTGACACTCTTGATAATGCGAAGTGATGATACTTATAAATATTTTAAGAGAAAAAAATATTGATAGGAAATTTGGTTATTGCTGCCTGTTCGTGCCTGCTGTACTAATGGGTTAAATCCACGGACGGGCTCGCCAAAATGTGACAGGTGGGGAAATGTGACGTGTGTTTGGCTCGTTTTATGTCTAGGGGATGATTATTTTTAAAAGAAATCACACCCCCACTTATCAACATATGAATCGGGAGCAGACACGCAACGAGACAAAGCAATGAAAGATAGATACAAAAGTTAAAATAAAGGATATTTACTTACATAAATATACATATAATAATAAAAGGGGGAGGGTTTGCATCTATCCCTAGTATATTCTATGTTTAATCATCACTCTTGCACATAATAAGAGAGTATGTCACTTTGTCCTCTGACTTAGCTGGTTATCCTGTTGATGTCGCAGCTGGCTGTGTCCTGGCTTGAGGTTCTGCAGCTGGAGGTGGCGCTCTAGCGGATAGAGGGACGCCGGCGATATAGTTCTTGTGGAGTCTCAGTCCCAAGTTCTAGTATCTGTAGTGGGCACAGTATGGCGGGTGGCCGGATACCGTGGGCACAAGGTTACTGCGGGCAGAGCTGATCTGCCGTGGGCAGCGTAGTTGACAGGATATGTCCAGTGAGTTGCAGAGGGTTGGCGTAGCTATGACGTCTTACACAGATCTGGTCTATAGGGACGTCGCACCTAATAGCTTGACAGGTGGGCTGTCGAATAGGCGGGCAATGCCGATAGCGCCAAGTAGTAGAGTTGGGTAGATCTCAGTAGGCAAATGCAGCGCTGAATAGCACTAAGCACAACTGCAGGTAAATGGATCGTTGATCCAGTAACTAGGCAATAGGTGATTCTTGATAGCAACTAGGCAAGTGCAACGCTGATTAGCACTAAGCACATAGATAGGCCAGTAGGCAAATAGGCAGGTAAGTGATCCGATAAATAGGCAGGTCTCAGTAGGACAGTGCAGTGCTGGATAGCACTCAGCACATAAATAGGCAGACACCTGAGGGAGGCTGCGGATAAACAAAGACAAGTTAGGACATGTCTCTTATGCATCTTATCGATGCCCTCGACTGAGGTGCATTCGTCAGATTGGTAAAATTGCTTTAGAGCATAAAGGGGAGATGATGACAAATGGGATTTGGAAAATAGATGGCAGATAGTAGCAATATAAAAATGTACATGAAAGGGAACGTAATAATATAAAAATGTACATAGAAGGGGAAATAATAATCTCAAATAAACAACACAGGTGGATAGAGAAAGAAAAAGGGGGGGGGGGTGAGTTGGGCGGTGGTCAGTGACCGAGACGCTTTGTTTGCATATGACCGTGGGTCGAGAACAATGGAGCGTGCTTGAATGTAGAGTGTGTCCGTTCAAGCGGGGTAACTCTTATAAGAGTAAAATGAGTAAAGGGGAGATAATCCATTACAGGGAAGATAATTCATATCTCTTTTCTAGACGCAGTATCAGTGCGCTAGTAAGATTATCAAGGCTGTCAACCGAGATAAAAGAAATAAAATAAGATGTACAAATATATACATGGTTGCATCAACGATCAATTGAGCAACGTAGCATTAATAGATTAATGCAATACATAAATAAATACATAGCACAAGTTTATGTTTTCTACTTACGCCAGTGAGAAATACACAATGCACTAATTAAATATAAATGAACTAAGCAAAATACACATGATAAAATCCAATGGAAATATACACAGAGTAATTAAGATGGAACTTGTGATTAAGTTCGGCTTACCACCAGGTATTCCTCTTGGAGAAAGAATAAGTGATATAGTCCAGACTCGATAGCTCAGCTCGTATGCGAAAGAGAGGGTGATTTGAGTTGGTTTACTATATATATATGCCTGAAAAGTGTGGGCGGACACCGGAAATGTCCAAGGCTAAGATTTTTCTTACACGTGGGTGGATTTGACTCGAGGTGGGAGTCGCACCTTGGAATATCACGCTGTGTGTTGACCAGGGTAATCTCTTAGATCAAAGAGAGACGTGAGAGAAAGGGGGGGGGGGGAAGGATTAGCTTGCATTCAAACCAAGGTGGGGTCAACCGCGACCGTCCTTCAGACATCCGGCGGGCAAGACAAAAGAGATAGTGTGATTATCTTTGCCCCGGTCAAGGGCAGATAAATGAAAGGACGCGCCTTAGCTATCTCCAATGTGGTAGACTAAGTCTAGCCTGGAGCGGAAAAGGTGTGGCGGGTGAATGATTTAGGGGTTGGATGGGGAAATAATTAAAATAAAATAAATAAATAATGAAAAATAATAATTAATGCTGTGATAAATTTGAGTGACTCTGACAGCGAGTTTTTGACTTGTCACACCCCCCCACCCCCCCATTCCCCAATTTATTTTAATGCAGCCCTTGAAAGAAAAAGGTTGCAACACCACTGATTTAGTGTTTTACCAATATGACCTTTATATGTCAAACCAAAGATGAGAAGTAACTAAACTTTCCCTTGGACAATGTATACAAACAAATTAAGTTGTGATTATTTAACATGAGCTCAAAGAGGAAAACAATAAGGTTAATTGTAACTTTTCCCTTCTCTTTGAATTTTAGAAAATGGTATCATGAAATAAATTATAATTCAAAATGCTGTTAAAATGTGAATCTAATTAATTTAATGGAGTCAGTCATTTCTTTGTCTGTGTTTCAGTCCAGTACAGCCTTAGAGTTTGTCAAGAAGGATTTAGCAGAGTTCACATGCACAATGCAAAAAGAAACAGAGAAGGCAGTAGAGAAAACAATTGAAACTCTTAATGTATGTATTTTTTTCCACTTTATACCATGAAAAAAGGTGAATTAAAATTGTTAGTAAAATATGTTTGTTTCTAAACAAAAAATAGACATGCTTTTAAACATTTTTAGTGAATGAAATCATGTAAATGCAATGACTTTTCTTATTTGTGAAGGACATATTAAGGGGACTTAGTCTAAAATACTTGCTAGCTCTTAGGTTATTATATTGCATTCTAACAAAAGCCAAGAACTTAAGTGTGACATCATCATCATCACTGCCTTACCTGCAATGCAATATTTAAGAAAGATTTCAAAGAGCCATTAACACTCAGTGAGAGACAACTGAAGTGAACTAAGGCTATCAGACTTACTAAACAAAGCCAAGTCATCCATGTTTTGATATCACTATGGCTTACACAGAATGGGCCTGTTCTGTGGCAAAATGGTAAATCATTCTAAACTCCAAAGTAACCTAGCATGAACCTTATCATTGTAAAATCATCTAAAAATATGGAATAAAAAATATGGTTCCAGTGCTAATGAATTCACAATTTTAAAAGAACATCTTTTTTTTTCAAGTGTTAGAATGAGCCCTGCTTATTCTATAAGCCATCAAAACCTGATCAAGCTTTTGCAGCCTGGGGAATATACTTTTGCATGACACTTTATATTTTGCATGATCAGTCAACGGTCACCTGACAAAGTAGCGCCGACAAAAATAGCTCGAAATTTCCTGACAAAATAGCGCAAGAATAAATAGTGCAGACTTATATATGATGTGTATAAAAGTACTGGATTTTAGTAAGTGAAGGTCCTGAGCAGCATTTTCATTGTGGCCTCTATCTTCTTCAATATTAATAGATCTAAAAGTATGCAAATTTGCAGAGAAAGAGAGTACTTTAAAATTTTATCTCATTTTCCTTTTTCATCAATGTTTAAATTGCATTACAATTATTTTGAAATGTAGTTAACCCGTTCAAGATTTAGGTATATGATGATGTGTGTTTTACACATGTGTGTAATAGTATAATCAGAAATCTTGATTATCTGCGGCATCTCTCTTTGATCAAACCAGGGCGATTAGTTAAGCTGGCGATTAATATTCTTATCTTTAAATACTGCCTTTGAAGAACTTAATGATGCTCTGATAGATGTTGTAGGGAATTTGTATGACGGGATTACAACTATATTGGTCGCCAGAGACGAAACCGCAGAGTGACTCCATCTGTCTATTGACGATCATCACTCCAATGTCTACAAGTTATTTCTTACTTCCTCGAGAACAGGAGAGCGCTGAGATTTTCAACGCTGAAAATTCTAAGATACAATGCTGGAGGACGAAGCAAAGCTGCAAGCAAGACAAAGCACCTCTATCGTAACAGATTTCTTGCAGCTATATGCCAATGTATGAAAACAAGCCACTTATGCAGTGTGTGACATTGCATACAATTTAACTTTATGTGTGTGTGTAAATCTGACAAATATAGAAGTATATTAGCATGTTTTTGAGGTGCGTTTATGGAACATAAATAAAAGATTTTTTTTAGAAATGATTCATTTTTGCATAATGTTGCATATTTGTATTTTAAGATATTTAAAGTCTTTCCTGCAAAATTATTTAAAAATAATGTTAACATTAAAATAAAAAAAAAATATTGGCTCTATTAATATTTTACGATATCTAAAGTAGTTTTTGCAAATAAATGAAAAAAATATTTTTTCACGCTACTTTGTCAGTGCTATTTTGTCAGGGTACCTCAGTCAACTGTATCCTACCTGTAAAAAAAAAAAGTAAAGTACCCTTTCAGATCTAACAGATGATGTTAAGGTCATCTGTTTCTATGGCCTACAGTTAATGAGGATGACTTGTGGCCAGCACAATGACCAATCGCCTTTACTTTTGGGTACCTATTGGAGTTGTGTAGACTCAGAGGCATCTTAAAAATCCTTAAATTCAAAATATCAGGCTTCACCAAGATGTGAACCCACGACCCCTATCAGTTCAATAGTCAAGCACTTTACCACTCAACCATTCATGCCCCCTATTATACCTGCTCATAGCTTCATAATTCCTGTTTGACCTGTATGATAACATGCACACTCACACACACAACAGCTAAGTTTTGTTTTTGTTTTTTTCATAGGTAGCTTTAAAGTTCTACTGCCTTTATCATAGTTACATCTGTAAATAAAGGAAGTAGATATTGCTAAAAGGTTGAGCTCTAAAAACATTTATTTTATTAGAAAGAGAAAACAACTCAAGCTACAAACAAGGTCAAGGCTGGCTTTTCATCCTTTCTGGACAACATTTCTAAGGTACTGGTCATCCCCCCAGATGATGATTATGTGCCAATGAAGGTAGCTGCTGATGGAAGCGGCCTCTATGACAGAGGAAAGGTAAGGGCTTTTTTTTTATTTAATGTTAGCGTACTTTGTTTTGTAAATATTGTTACGAATCTCACTATCCAGGCTCTCTGCAAACTGCACCATACACCACCAACTTAAAGAACTTGACAACTTTAATAGTTGAATAAATAACAGCCAATACTGTACAATTTGCAACACATACACTGTACAAATATCTCTCCGATAACAATGTACCGCCGTATCAACTCTTGCACTGGCCTCTCCGTCTCGTTCTGGGCTTGCACTGGGTTCAATAGTTCAGGACTGACTTCACACACTAGGCTCGTTGTGTCAGACTCAATCACAGACCAAGATCAAGACGCCAGTCGCTCAACTGTACTTGACAGTACTCCACACTGAACCGTCGTAATGCTCTGTACAGAACCACACCGTTGAACTGTGCCATAGTCGACCCTGTTCTGTACCCCTGTCGTGAACCGTCTTGACTGCGACATCTCCGCTCTTTATATAGGGTCACTGCTGGCCTTCTAGAACTGGACGGAACATCGCTCGATGTTTCTAGCTTCGTCACATGACCACATCCCTCGTGACGCTCCTGAGCTCTATTCACGACGGTGATCCTTCCCGAACGTCATGTTGACACTCGACTCAGCTGACCGTTATAACTTCACGGTTGACCGCTCGTCTAGCGCTGGCCTGGGGCAATTTGCGTCGGCTGGCTACACTCACACCACTACCCCCCTCTGTGCCACCACCAGGTTTATAACACTATGTTACAAATTGTTGATAATAACATTTCTGGTTTCTACTTACGTTGGCTTTGTAGGTTGAATTGTACTAGTCAAAAGCACTATTCAAAATGAGCCTGTTGAATTAAAAATTAAATTCTGGACCATAATCTAAGAATTTATTTGTATCTTTAATTAAATTAGTTCATTATCATGATACTGCACAAATGTAGGTAAAAATGAGAAGTTGAAATTGTTAAGATTGAAATATTCTGTGCGCTAATAATTTGTGTAAAAGTAAAGTAAAGTTCCCCTTTCAGACCTTGCAATCTATAGGGCAGATAATGTTAAGGTCATCTGTTTCTTTGACCAACGGTTAATGTGTCTGGTGTCATGTGGTAAGCACAATGAGCAACTGCCTTTAATTTCCCAATTAAAGTCAGGTACCCATTAAAGTTGGGTGGACTCAGGGGGGTCCTAAAAATCCAAAATTTCAAAATCCCAGTTTTCACTGAGATTTGAACCCAGGACTCAAGGAAGCTAAGCACTTAACCACTTAGCCACCACACCTCTATTAGTTGGGTATGTTGTAATTTTAAAACAATATCATTACAAAATGTAAGCTGGTAACCTTATAAATTATTCCTCAGGCCAGGCTACATGCCATCCAACTTGATGCTGGGACCTATATGGACCCACCAAAAGGTCCTCCTGAACAGTACAACATGTGGCTGGAGAGTTTTGACATGGACAAACACAAAGGAGAAATTTCTGAACTGTTAGTGTCCAAAGTAGAAGTCAGAGCTCTTTACACAAGAATGGTAATTTTGTGTTGGTTTTTGAATGCACAAATATCTATGTGTAGGCAATATAACTGAGAATATGTAGTTATGAGTGTTATATTTTATTAGTAGTGTTTATTTTCATGAGCTCAATCCACAGGTGCCTGGTGAAGTGTCACATGCAGAGTTTTGGCAAAGATATTTCTATAGGGTCCACCAGCTGGAGTGTGATGAAGCCAGGAAACAAGCCTTGATGAAGAGAGCTGAACAAGCCAGGGGAGACTCTCTTGGGTGGGATGGTAATGATTGTACTTAGGGACTTCATCTTTTGATTTCTGCATAGATTTTTCATAATTTTGTTAAAAGTAACACGAAATTCACTTGAGTTATATGTGATCAGTACAAAGATCGACTGCTTTCACTTTCCCCAATTAATGTTAGATATCTTTAAAAACAGTGTGGGTTCAAGGGTGTTTAAAGAGTTATCAATTTAAGAACTCTCACCCTTTACTATGCCACCTTCATGGTGGCTGCCTGGTATGCACCCAGGACTGTCGTTCGTTCGTACTTGTCCATGGTCCCGGGTTCATACCTTGCCCGCTGCCATCTCCCCGTAATCCTGTGGGAGATTTGGACTAGGAAGTAAATTATCTTCAACTATGAAGGAACATCTGAAACATGTAAAACATTTATTAACTTTAAAAAAAAACATCAGAAACTAGTGCTACCTATACATTTTCATTTGATTTGCTTATTGATATTTTGTGTGAAGTCGTAAGAATAATAAGATGAAATAATAATGTGAAATTAACAAGTAGAAAATCATTTTTTTGTTATAATTAGTTATACTTTTCATTTTTGTTTGTTTCTCTTGGACTTTTATATTAGTTAAACAAAAAAATAAAAAGTAAGGCACAGGCTTATACACATTCCACTCAGTGAAAATATACATTCTATCTAGTGCCATTACCATTACTAATTTATTCAATGAGCTTTACAAGAATTGGTTAGTGAATGAGAGAAATTGTTTAACATTTCCTTTCAGATGAAGAAGACTGGAGTGGTGCTGAAGAAGAAGATCCTCACAGTGATCGAGAAAAAGTGTCACGGCAACCCCAGCTTTCTCACAGTGGCCAGAAAATAACAGTGATAAAACCTGAGCCACCTCAAAGAGCGGATGAATATGAACCTGAACCTCAGAAAAAAACTGAACTTGTTACACAGATTGATCCTCAAAAACAGACTGAGCCTCAAACAGAAAGTGAACCTCAAACACGCAGCACTGAAATTACTACAGTGGACCAAAAAGAACATTTACTTTTAACAGAAGTAAAAGATCTGTTACCTGATAAACTTTCAGAGAGTGTGAACAATGCTACACCAACTGAAGATGCTGCAAAAGTTGGTGATGAACCTGAGGAAGCTTACTTTGCAGAGCCTCTGGACAGCCATGCAGTGGATGTACCATTACGTCAAACTGTAGAAGTTTCTGATGACCTGACTCACCTCTCTCAGCTCAACAATCCTCCACTGACCAACTTGTGGAGTCTACATATTCCTGAAGATGTTCCAAAAGCTGACTTTGTAGACACAGGCAGCAAGCCTTCTTTCGTTCTTGATGACCAAACCACTCTAGTTTCCAAAGTTACTGAACAAGAGACAGTAAAAGATTCTAGTGGAGTCACTACCAATGAAAGTTCAACTTGTCTTGCTGACAAACCCAGTGTTCCCAATCTTGTTTTAAACGTAGAAACTTTAGTGAGCGCTAAGCAGACCACTCAAAAACTTGAAGCTGATGAGTCATTGACTCAGGTTTGTGTTTCTCCAGATTCAACCTCACCTTTCGAATCAGTTCCAGTGCCCGACCCAAGTGCCTGCCTCGAACCCAAAATGACACAAGCTAAAGTGGATTCTTCAGAGTCATCAGAAGAGACAAGTGAAAGCTCTCTAGAACATGTAACTCTAGAAGGCAACTCTGATAATAACACATGTCATAGTGATTGCCCACAAGATCAGGATGTCAATGACATTAATATAAGTGTGAAGGGAGACATGGTGTTGGTAGGGGAACGAATCAGTCCACTCTCTGACAACAGTGAAACAAAAGGTGATTATCCAACTAAGATAATTACAATATAATTTAGTCAGTCAGTCGTGTAGCGAAAAAAAAACGAACACTCTAAACACATTTAAATCTTTTTCATTTCTCAATGAAAGAGCCACTTACAAAAATAAGAGAAGATTAACAGGTCATTAAAATATATTTTATAGAGCTGTAAAGTTTAACTAAAATGTTTCCAAGCTTCAATAAAATACATTATCCCTGATCAGAACTGTTGTTCTTGAGCCAAATTTTCTAATAACACAAGATCTAATATCATAAGACTCTTTATATCATAAGTCTCTTTTTAATTATTCAAAGCAATGCAGCTTCTTGACAGACAAAAAGGATGCACAGTTGCAGACAATACTGTATTATATTATTTTATCAATAAATTTTGTATTTCATTATACTTACATCACATGCATGTCTTAAATATATGCTCATCTTAGCAATAAAGTTTTTACAATGTGTATGTATGTGTGTATATATATATATATATATATATATAATTCAGCTTATTGCTGATAATAAAATTTCTTGCTTTATTTTTTTTTTCAGTAGATAAAAGTGAGTTTGTAATTAGTTGTTAGAAATTGTTATTGGGTTGTTTTGTTATAAAAATCTTCAGTTTTTCTTTTTCTTTGTATTTCTTGAAACCAACTCAACATTTTGACAACGCTGATTGTTGGAAATAAACAACTTCATTTTGAATGGTCCTCAAAATGTGGGATGCACATTGGTGATGGGTGTTATACCTTCCTATTTTTTGCTTCACTTCTGCTGCTTGATACAATTTATGACCATTGCTTTTTTTTTTTTTTTTTTTTTTTTTTTTTTTTAAACTTATTCATACACTTTTAAACTGAAACAAAAAATTTAAAATTTTCACATTTTTAAACCAATTATCCTGCTTCTATTTTTCCCACTTCCACCCCCCCCCCCCCCAACAAAAACGAAAAAAAAAAATTCCAATCATCAATGACATTGTTCCTAACTTTGCTGATTCTGCTAATTTTCATTCCAATTTATTTTCCCTTTGCTTTATTTAAATCTCCATAAATATATATATAACAATTATATTAAAATACAAACAATAATTTCAATGCTTTTTCAATATTATCTTCTAATTGGATGTATATGTCAATTTAGAAAGTAGTTATTATTTATCTTTGTCTGCCACTAAACCTGAATATTTGTGCCTGGTTCCAGAACTGGGCCAAGAAGATGACTGGGAGCAAGACTTTGACATTGAAATAACAGAGGATGACCTTAAGGCTGCTGACAGTATTGCCAAGAAATTGAGTGAAAATCTTAATATGGATGCTGTAAGTGATTCTTCTGTGTAATTCAGGTTGTAAATGTAGTCTAAAGAAGAGCAGTGGTGGTATGGTGCTCAGCTTCCCATGCATCAGTCAGGTGACTGCTTGATCACTTCTTGCCTTCATAGCTTTATATTATCTGCTCCATAGACTGCTATGTTCTCAAAGGAGCACGATACGTAAATTATTAATTTCTTGTGTGAATTTTTTTTTTTTTTTTTACAGAGTTGCAATGTGTTATTAAAAAATGAACTGACGAATAAATAATCTAGAGTTTGAATTTTTAAAAAAAATGTTAAAGTACGGGTATCTCAACTTTCTAATTTTATATTTAAGTTTTAATATTAGGCTATTAGATATAAAAATGTATTTATGCTCACCAAACCATGAATTATGCTTTGGATTAGACCTCTCCTTGGGGATCGATTGACGATTTGCCAGGGTCGCCAAAGACCATCGAAGAAATGGATTGTTTTTGTCTGTTCTTCTGTTCCTGTGCGTGTGTGCAGGGTGGGGTGGGGGGGGTGTAAGGGTGTCTTGGCAGAGTGTGTGTGGGGGGGGGGGGTGTAAAAAGGGTCGCCAAGCCTAAAAGGTTGAGAACTGCTGGATTAGACCAAAGACTTGTATAGTTATGGGATACTGTGGCCAAGAAGTAGGCTGCCTTGTTGTACCTTGTTACATAAAGTCCTGGTGATTTTAGTACAGGATTATGAGAATGTTGGTGAAAGTAAAAGTGATCTGTCATTTTTTGGACACAAAGTTCCTGTAACTAAGAAAACTGGTTAACTTTACATTTCCTGATTAAATTAAATTAATACTAATTATTATAGTAAATTTTTTTTCTGTAGTGTCAGGTAAACATCATTACAATATCTGCAAGTCCTAAGTAAAAACTTAGTCTGCACTAATTACTTAGCAGTGTTATTTCTAGCCCTTCCACATTTAAGTTCATTTGATGCAAGTATTTGCAGTTTTTGTTTGGTTAATTTTTGTTAATGAATAATTATAGTCTTCATTTCTTCTTATCTATCAGGATGATTGGGAGAATTGGGAATGAACCAGTGATTACAGTGTGACAGTGATGTCTTTTGAATGGGAATAATCGAAAGAAACTTTCAACAAGTCATCATTCTACATGGGCCCACTAGTACAGTGCACATCTCATCCACAGCCACTTCAGGACATGTCTGACCTTTTAGCTATTCTTGTCAAATGGTTTTATTACAACATGCCACTTTCTACCTTGTTCAGAAAAAAAAGCTCTATTTAAGCAGACTCTGCTTTTAAACAAGGGAAGTAAAAAGTCATTTTTTGTCTGTAATGTCTTGTGAAAACTGCTTTAGTGAATGGGTGTAGAGTGATGCTGTGATTTGTGTACTCTTTTTGTCCTAGCAGTTTCAATGACATGATTTAAAAAAAAAATGGAATACAGAATTTAAAACTTTGCACGCTATTTTAATGCGGATCTTATTGCTGGATCTTCCATGTAGAAATATTTCATCCCTTTATGTTAAATAATAGATGCATTTGACATAATTTTTTAGTCTATGAACATTGTTTAATGAAAATTAGCTAATCAACTTCTAATTTTTTATTATTTGTATTTATATGTTAGGCTACTTTTGTTACTATTAACTGACTACACTATAGGGATCTAGCTAACCAACATTTTGTTGATACTGTTGAAATGCCTATTAAAACACTTAAACTGTCTAGAAAAGATACTAAAGAGGGATATCATAACTGTTGTTAAATTACCAAGAAAAAAAAATGTCTAAAAGATTTAGGCTATAGTAAATTGATATACATCAATAGTAAGAATTCTAAGATGTGAGTGGGGTATATTGTTAATATTTTGTCTATTTATTTATCTTCTCAACAAATAAAACAAAAACTTGTTCAAATTTACTTGTCCTGCCTTTGAATGGCCAGGTCTTTTGGTATGCACTCTCATCTCAATGGTCCTGTGTTCAAAGCCTTTCTGCTGCCATGATGGATTTTAGGCTGGGATGTAATAATCTTTCTGAACGAACTTGGGAAACATGTAAAACTTACATGTAAAGCTTAGCTTGTGCCTTTTAACTACTTTTTACAATTTCTCTTATCAGCTAGCGAAATCGTAGGAACCCGGTGGGCATAGTTCTTGAAAACAATTTTCCTACTAATTTGACGATGTATATCTTTGGGAAAAGAATTACTAGCTAATTGGCCACACTGGGAAAACTTACATTTGATAGCTATAATTTTAAAAAATAATTTTCTAAAATTTAGTCTAGACAATCTTTATATTGAAATATTGAACAGATATATGCCAGCGGGTATTCCTGCATGTAGACCCTATTAAAGAGTTTAATAAATAAATAGACCTTCAGGAAAATGTTTTCTGGATCTATAGGCCTATTGTCAGAATTTTATGATACAGTAGATGTGTATATTCACTTAGCCAGGATTTTTTTCGTGGGGGCGGTGGCATTGGGGCAGAGTAAAAAATGGTCCATTTTGTTTTAAAATCTATCATTCATTAGTTATTAAGAGTAAAATAATCATTCTTATGATAATTCATCAGCTTCATAACGGAGGAATCACTTTTTTTTTGTTTCGTTTTCAAATTGAAGTTTGTTCAAGTAATATTTTTTATTGGCTGTGATGTATTATATTTTTTTTAAGAAAAGGCAAGACGTCTAGATCTATTCTTGTTCTAAGTGTCACTCAATAATTTTTTTTTTTTTTTATTAATGCCATTGTTAATTACTTCCTAGCAGTAATGAAAACCCAGAAGCTTTCTATTTCCATTTCTTTTTCATTCATCTCCTTTTTACTCCTTGCAATTACTTCTCATGATGCAATTAGCTTATGCTATTATGCTAATGACATATTATCTTAGTACAATTATTGTAGTGCATTATTTTTTCTCTTGCCTAATATGAAGACAGTCTAGAGTTTATCCCTTTTGCAGGTCAGTGTTAATGTAATTTATATTTAGTCAAACTTAAGCTTATCAAAAGATTTTTCAGTTATTCCTCTTGATAAATTGTTTTTTAGTGTATGATCTTAAATAATGATAATTGTTTACAACTGCAGATTCCATCTCGGAATTTATACTAAGAACTTGGGAGATTATGTTTGTTTTTATATCGAGTCCTGTGAAATTAAAAAAAAAAATTCTAAGTGCATTTGAAGATGTACATAATGTTGTTGTCATGTATTGGGATGTTATTAAATTTATCTGCCTAACAAACTTGTTCAGTGAATTATATTTCTTATATTTACAATGCTTATCAACAGTTTGTTAAAAAATAAGTTACATATAAGGCTTGTCTTGGAGTCCAATATTTGATTAAATAAAGTTCCCCTTTCAGGCCTTGCGATCTATAGGGCAGATGATGTTAAGGTCATCTGTTTCCTCAGTCAAACTCAAGATTCTTAGCTACACATTGACAAAACTTCTGAATTTCCTTTTTTATATAATAAAAAAAACTTTAGACAATAGGAAAGAGAAAAAGGATCTTGAGCTGCTTCATAATCAGACATTTTACTATTGCAAAGTCATGACAGCCCATGTTTTTATCTTACACTCCAGAATATCAAATAAGGAAGTGAGAACTTTTTAATTTTAATAAGATTTTTATTGTAAAAGAAAGAACAACCATCTTGAATGTACCAAGAAAATGCTTGTTTAAAAAACTATACAAAAATGTTAAGAAAAATGGTTAATTAATTAAAAAAAACAACATATTTTGATTGAATCAAATTGCTTACAACTGTAAGCTAAAAAAAAAATCTTATAGTTTATCTACATGTAGATTGTATGCTGTAAACAACATTCAAGTGACTAGTTTACCATGAACAATACAAACAACATAAAAGTTTAAAAAGCAAAAAAATAATCTCAAAGTTGAAACACATAAAAAGTATTGAAGTCAATGCTGTCAGTTAATGTTGTGTAAAGCTCTTTAAAAAAATATTGTTAAAATACTGGCGTAACACAAATTACACATGTAATTACATCTTAAATTAATAGTCAACAATAAAAACAATAAATAAATAGACATTAAACAAATGATTAAAATTATATAGAGAAAAAAAAATCAATACAATAATCTATAGTTTGTATAAAGTTGTGCATAGTTTGTGTAAAAACACTTCAATTAAAAGATATGTATTTAACATGAGCAATTGAGGTTTGAATTATATAACAATAACAATTTCTTTTAAATATGTTTTGAAATTATGAGACAAATATGTTTGTATTACATTTACATTATTTACAAACAAAATTGTTCAGAAGAAGATCTGCTGTCAGAAAAACATCGACCAAAGGTGCTTGTTTAATGTCAATGATACACTATTGATTACCAGGAAGATGTTTCAATGGTGGTTTAACAATGAGTCGGTCTGGGTGGCTTGAATGTGATACATGCTTAACCTTTCTTGGACTTTTTGAAAGCTCATTCTGTGTGGCCAGTTGTCTCCCATGCAGACTTTCAATGCGGCTCCTGTTAGATTGTATGTACTCTGGTGAGAAATGAGGAGAATTGTGAAGCGGCTGCAGAGGTTGCCTTGGGTGATGAACACGCAGATTAGGTTGTGAGAAATGTTTGATAGGTCTTGACTCTTGGCGTGTGTCTAGAGCCTCACTGAAATAGCTGGCCACATGTCTTGCTGACGTTCGCAGTTCATCATCAGTTAAATTTTCCATTTTGTGAGTGTGACTAGGTAGATGGGTGATGTTCTGCTGGCTGGTTTTTGTCACTTTTGGAAAGTAGTACTCTAAGTTAGACAAAGATTTGTTTGCAAACATATTACTAGGTCGATTAGATTTGTAATTAGAAGGAATAGCATGTGGGGAAAATATTGGGAGAGATTTCTGATGCACTTCTTTGTCCCCTTCTGTACATAGAGGAGGCCAATAATGCCCAGCCACATAGTTCACTTCGGAGTCAGAATCCACCAATGACAGTTTTTTCTGTGGACAGGAAACAAGTTTCACTTCCTTTGTTGGCGAAGGAGAGAAATGAACGCTGAGTTTTTTTGTGGATGATACAGCACCTCTAGTTTTCATGGATGGGTCATTAACATTATAGGACGATTTAGATCTTCTGTTAGATAAACTTTTTGGCAAGTCAAGTCTATTGAGCTCATGAACTTGCAAGGGCTGTCTATTCTGACTTCGATGCAAAACATCAAATTTACTGGAACCCTCCCAATTAGGAGCATCAGATCTATTAGATAGCCTTTGTTCATTAGGAGTACATGAAAGAGAGGCACAGACAGAATTAGATTTTGAGAGATGGAGTGATCTATTAGAGACAGGTGTGCCAGAGCCATAGGCATCCATGATAAATCTCAGAGCCAAGCTGTGTGGTGGAACACTTTCATTTTTTGGTCTGCTCGAATTGCTTCCTGTATAATTGCTAATGCTAGGGATGTCAATGATTTTCAATGCATTAGGGGAAAACTTTTCTGACATTTGGATACTAAGTGCCTGGTTCATTTTGGAAGCCGAACTAGCTGGAGATGATTCAGTACTATCATGAAAAAGGGAAGAAGCACTTCGACTTTTTTTGAGCATGCCGGCTGACTGTGTGGGTGATGTCTCTCCATCAAATTGAAGATCATCTAACGTCAAAGCCAAACCCTCACGAGCATTAGAGTCATAAGAGGAGCTTGCACCAATATAACTCTGTAAAGAGCTAGCCATAACATGCACTAGTTCTTTATCAGTGAATGGCGAGCCATCCTCACCTATTCTTTGTAAGGGGAAGAATTCAGAATGGTCAGGGGACTTCATTGGACTTAAATTACTTGACAAAAGTTCTTGCTTTTGCATTTTATTGAATGAAGTTGATTCTTTCATTCCTAATTTACTTAGTGTCAGAGTTGAGTCCTCAGGATAAGAACTTGTGTTTAGTTTAGATCCATTGCTCTGGTGTAAACTGGACTCAGTCTTTAAACTGGACTGTTCATGTTGTGAATGGATAGATTTAACTGAACAGTCCAACAAATTAACAAAAGTTTTATCTGGGCTGCTTATTTCTGAGATAAGATCAAGGGCTTCAACAATATCAGGAAGTGAAACCAGAGCTTCACGTCTGGAAGAATCCATGCTTTGTTTTGAGGATTCCTCTTTGAAGCTAGACACTGACTCCATAAAAGCATTGTTGTGACTAATGTTCCAAGTTTTACGAGTTGAGTTTAAGCTGTCTTCTGCGAAAGAAATGGAGTGATTCTTATTTGGCGAGGACTCTGTGGATGATGCGTTTCCTGTAGCTTCTGCAATTGTGGCAGCTATGGTTGCCCGCAGACGACTGTGGATGTCCTTCCATAGAATAGAGACATTTAGTGGTGACAGGCTTTTGGGTTGGTTGCTAAAAGAGCTGCTGTCACTGGTCTTTCTGTCGGTGGATGATGAATCGTCAAAGCCTAATACTGTAAAGTCTTCAACAACCATGGAATGTCTATTGAGATCAGATGACCTTGCCCATGAACTTCTGCTCAGAGTTGGGCTTTTGTTGCTTACACTTTTATATAGCTGACTGTCAGTGGCTACACTGTGTAAACTTTCTAGTAGATTTTCTTGTAAATTCTGCAAAGGGGCATTACTGTCAGAAGAAGGAAGTCTTGAAGGAAGTAGGGTGGAAGATGAATTATGGGAGCGTGAGGATTTGATGGATGGTGAGTGTACTCCACTATTGATAGATTCCACCATAGAAAGAAGTGAACTAGAGGAAGTGGAGCTAGATGAAGAAATCATTCCACTCTGCCAGACTTTCTGAAGAGAAAGCTGTGACCTATTACTCTCTGATCCTGAGTATCTGGAGTTCACTGGGGACAGTCGTCCATGATGACTACTATTGGTAGCATTGTGGGAGTTTGTGAGGTCATGGTCAATGTCTATGACTGTTTCCTGCATTACAGTAACTGGACTTGGTGATTCTACACTAAACACCTGAGATCCTGTTTCAATCTGAAATTAATTGAAATGTCTTTAAATGCAATGTATTAATGAAAAAAATAAATAATGGGAGAAATATTTGCAAAATTCATTATATAAAACACATGTGAGTGGATCTGAAAGAAAAATACCAATGTGAAACAATTATAGATAAAAGAAACACAGAAACAAGCTGAATTTTTTTCTGATCAGTGTTAACTACTCTTGTCTCTATGGCCTCCTTCAGTCGCGAAGCGACTATGGATCATCTTGGTGAGATGAATGCCTGGGCATTAGCTGTGGTCGGAACGATGTCGCCCACACATCAGTTCCCCCCTCTCCTCGCAGCTGATGTATCCAAAGGAACGGCAGTGCTGATACAGTTTAGGGTCAGCGGCATCGCAGGTTCTGCCAGAGTGTAGCACTGGGTGCTGCAAACAGCCTTAGGGTCGCCAGCTCCTGATTTTTCCTCAGGGTTGACTCTTGTATTAAAAACTCAAAGTGATGTAGTCACACAATCCACCCAAACCTAACCATACACTGTCACACTTGCTTTACCAAATATTGTAACAAGGCAGACACAATCTTTAAATCATGAGATTTTTTCCTTACACAAATGATATAAGTTTCAGAATCATATGACTGTATAATGACCTATACCTGTCACTTAGTCTGTTTAATTGTTGGAGCACCACACATGATTTGTCGACTGTCTTTCTCCTTTTCTGTCATATGACTTAAATATAATCTCTATCAGTTATTTGACTTGAATATAATCTCTCAATGACAGGCCCATCCATTTCTTTATGTTGTCTTCCCATCACTTTCTCTGTCTGCATCTTTTTCTTTTTCCTCTGAAGGAAGGTCTTGTGATATGGCCATAAAGTTTTTGTTTGCATTTTTAGACAGATGTAAGGCCCAATTACCATTGTGATTCTGTTTCAAATCTTCATATTTTGTGATGAGATCTATGTAGGTGATAATATATATATATTATCCTTCTATATCATCTCAATTCATAGCTAGGATTCTCCTCTCTAATTCTGCAGTTAGCATCCAATGTTTGGCCTCCCAACAAGAGTGTGACCATGATCAAGGAGCATATGCCTTTCTCTTTTCATATTGTTTTGAGCTTTGCAAGTGCTGCTGTGAAATGCACGATTCAGGCCTGTAGTTAAGGTTTGGCTCCTTCATCTGAAACAATAACTCTCAGGTACTTAAAACTTCAAATACTTTCCAGCTTTTCAACTCCAATTTTGATGTCCATTTTAAAGATGTTTTGGTCATAATTTGTTTTTTTTCTGCATTGATTTGCATACCTTATGCTGCACAAGTCCTTGTGCATCACCAAGTCAGCTATCTCTTCTTCTGTCCCTGCTTGACCATCTATGTCATCTTATATTTATATTAATTATAAAGTGGCAAATACACTACATATTAATTTGAGTTGCTGTTTTTTTTTTGTGTCTCTGTTTCACTTTAACGTGAAAATGAAAAGTTAAAATTCAAACTTAAAGACTAAACTGAAGCCAATAAGTTTGGGATGTTACTATCTGAAATAAAAAGGTATGGAACAAAGTAGTCTTACAGAAGATCCAGAGATGACAGAAGCCCTCTGATTGGTAGAAGGGAATCTTTTCATGTGACCTTTGTGTCCAGTCCGGCGTAGAAAGTCATAGTAAAGAATCATAAACATGAGACCTGGGCAGAAACAAAAACACAATAATTTACTTTCAACTCTCACATCCCTCCCTATCTTAACAATAAAGAAAATGGTTCCATCATCATGAGTACAGATATATAAAGAAAGTGTATAGAGAAAAAAACACAAAAAAAAAGGAAATTTTTAGCCAACTTAAGTTCCTTTAAATACTAGATCATAATAATAATAATAATAATATAATAATAAGGTGAACCTATTATTTTAACACTGAAAATTTTACAGATAGAGATGTACAGGAGATTCAAAAAGTCATTAATTAAAAAAAAAAACATTTTTCTTACAAAAGTTTGCAACATATTTAAAAACAAAACAAAACAATGATTTAAGAGAAAATTTGTAAAAAAAAAAAACTATTGGGGAGAAGCTGTAATTCACTGTGGTTGTAAGATTCATTTCTTTCTTAATAGTATGCTTACCACATTGAATGCTACTATGGGTACTTATCTATCTTTAAATTAAAAAAAAACAACTATTTAAAGATTTACCTAAGAAGAATGCAACAAAAACAATCATTGAAACTGGGATGACCATCTCCGCACCATTTCCAGTCACCAGAAATACAACAACCATGGCAGTATTTTCAAGGAATACAATAACATAGTAAGTTGTGATTCTCCATCTTGATGGCCCCTCATTCACATTCAGAAAAACAAATATATAGATGAAGCCACAGACAAGGCGGAAGAGCCACTTCTCCCAAGGTCCTGTGCCAAAGTCAGTTCCCATCACAGACAACCAGATAAATGCAATCATCCAATGACAGCCTGGGGAAGATTAAAAACAAAAATTGTTAAAATAAAAGCAATAAAACAAAACAAGCCTTAAACAATTTGATAAGGAAGAAGTTACTTAGAGAAAAGACAGTTATAGATTCAATATTGATAATAAATTTTCTTGTGTTATTAATTGAGAAATTGAAAGATGAAAAAAATAAAAAAACAACAAACAAAATCAATCATTTAGATTTTCTAGGGTCATTCATTATTATTAGTTAACTCCATTCTAAAGTAAAGTAAAGTTCCCCTTTCAGACCTCGTGGTCTATAGGGCAGATGATGTAAAGGTCATCTGTTTTTTTTGGCCTACAGTTAATGAGTGTGTCATGTGGCCAGTACAACCTTTACTTTTCACTTTTCCCCAACTAACGTCAGGTACCCATTAGAGCTGGGTGGACTCAGAGGTACCCTGGTCCCCGGTTCAGACGCCAAGTGCTTTGCCGCTCAGCCACTGTGCCTTCAAACTCCAAACTGATTCAAATTTTGCATTAATCATAATATAACATATATATTATTACAGATTGCCCCACTCTAAGGTTCAGTGGACCTATTTTTGCCATGATTTTAGCAGCGTTTACTGGGCTTGTCAGTACATGGGACTATATTTTATCAACACTAACCAAGATATATCATCTAACAATATTTTTATATGCCTTTGTAACCCCTGCATGATCTCATATATAGAGGACATTCCAGTCATTTGAATACATCAGAGGTAAATTCAGATTCTGGAACTTTCTATGCCTCTCTTTTTGTGACCTGTCCATAGACTTAATATTATATTGCTTTTTGACACTAAATAAATAATGCTAACTAAATATTAGCTATAGATATTATTGTAAGCTTGTAACTACAGTTCATTATAAAAAAAAAAGCTAATAAATGTTTTTGACTAATTTCTAAAAAGAACAATTCACATATCATGAAAAGAAAATTGCTTATAAAAATAATAGCAAAATTTAATTCAAAACTTGTATAATCTTGTATACCAATATTTAAGAGAATGGATACTAGCACAGAAACATCAAGTATTGTAAGTAACTAAGAATTGACTTTAAATATTACCAATAAGTGCAAAGATCCAATAGTGAACAGTTCCAGCAAAAAAGACCAGCGCTCCAATCCTTGACGCTGTTACAAAGAGTTGCCATGCCCAATGTAGGAATAATCTTATGGTTCGCCTGCCACTTTTAGTGGGGTGAACCCGCCTTTGTGAATCTGTGTATGATGTCATAGACCAGGTCAAAGAGATGAGTGAGCAGGCAGCAGATATCCCTACAAAAAATATTTTACAATAAGATTACTACACATTAAAAATGTTAACATTTACCAAATACAATAAAACCAATCAAACAGTGATGGGAACTGACTTTGCAAAAATTTTAGGAAATTTTGTAAGCCGCCCCCCCCCCCCCCCCCCCCCGTTTTTGAACTGGCCTGTCGTGGCGACTTAAAAAAAGATGTTGCTGAATTTTTTTTTAACTATGTAGAATCATTTTATTTAATATTTTCTTTAATTAATGTTGTATTACATAACATTTACACTGCATTGAGCATTACTGCACACAAAATGCATTCATGGCACTATTGTTTGTATATATATTGATGGGAGGAGAAAGCTTTTTGCAGTCTGAGCATTCTATAATAGATATATACAGATATTGTAACAACTTCTTTCTCAAACAACTATAAGGATTAAATGTGTTTGAAAAACATGCTTGAGTTGTAGAAATACTTCAAAAGTATAAGCTACACTTCTGGTTGTTTCACTGATTATTAAACGTTGTACAGGAGAAACTGTTTATTAAGCTTTGCACATTTGTACAGGAGAAACTGTTTATTAAGCTTTGCACATGAAGTCCACCAAAAATGCTTTGAAAAGCTGCTGAATCTCAGCTGAGTTCTTAAGCAAAACAAGCAAGAACAACCAGATGTGGAGCAATGCTTAGAAGAAGAGAAAGTTTAGCAATAAAACTGCACATTAAGGCTTCCTTATGTGACTCTTTTTCATGCAGATACAAGTTGGTTAGAAGAAATGGATCTCTACCACACTGGGCTTTTATACATTTATAGCATTAGTAATGATAAGTTATTAGTTAGAGAAAATTTTTAAACTTTTATATTAAAATATATATATATCCCTCACTATAGATAGATCTATAATCTAGAGCTACTTATATCTAATAACTTGACTCTAGTCTCTAGATCCAATATATTATTATTAGATATCTACATTCTATCAGGCTTATACTCAGTAACTCACTATAGTCATGTAAAGAAGTTAAAGAAGGCCTACTTACTACTATATAAAAAAAAGTATATTCTAGATCTATATATAAATCCAGATGGCCGGTACACGGTAGGTCTATCACAGTATCACTAACTCTATTAGTAGTATTAGATTTAGATGAGTAGATCTAGATCTTATTATTATTATAATAGATCTAGATGTCTAAATCTAATCCCGTTTGAACTCATGGAAGTCGGCAGGCAGGGTTCAAATTAGAAAAATCTAGGGGCCATTGTAACAACAGCGAAAAAATAATACAACTAGAATTGTAGTAATAGCGGCGATTAGCGCTAGATCTACATAGTTTACATACGTAACATAGCGACCGGGCATCATTCATGATACTCTTAGTCTTACGTTTAAGTCTAATCAGTCTAATACAGTAAATACTTTTCAAAAGCTGGCAAGCAGCCATTGAAGTCTAGATGCTCTAGATCTAGATCAAAAGTATTCAAATTAAAGAATCTAGATATCTTATCTAGAATATATCTATCTAGACTGATTCAAACTACTCTAGTCTGGACCAAGATCTAGACTTATAAGACAATACGGTAACACACATTTTTTTTAAAAATAGAACTTTAACTGTGTCAAAAGACCGGATGTACGCAGGTTCAAAACAAATCAAAAATCTTATTTCGCATTCTTCCGAAAATGGAAAAATAATAAAATCGGATTTTTTTTTCATAAAAAAAAATCGGATTTAGAAAAAAAAAAATGTCTGGAAAACTTCGGATTTTTTTTCTAGAAAATCGGATCAGAAGAAATTATCGGAATTCCGACAATTGTCGGAAAATTCCCATCACTGATCAAAGTGGTGAGCAATGGAATCTGTGAGCAGAATGGGCATGATTGCCAAGTTGATGGTCTAGGGTTCAAATCTTAAGAAAACCAGGATTGAACATATTGATAAGTCAACGCAGTTCTACAGGATTCTTGATATCAATTAGAGTAGAGAGTATGATCATCTGATACCTTTGTAAACCTATAGCCATACAAACAGGTGAGCTCTGTTTCCTTGATCAATAAACCTAAGGTATTAATGGGGAAACTAATAAATTATGACTTATTTTCCCCTCTACTGAAACTAAGATTAGCTTTTAATCTTTTTTTTTTGATTTTCATGTCAGTAAAGTCTACAAAGCCTTAACATGTTTGTGCAAAAAAAAATAAATAATTTTTTAATTAAAATTAACTGACCTACAAACCAAACAACACTTCTCTGGTAGAGTGCTATATAGCACTGAAGAACTAACTGAGGAGCACACTCCAAAAAACTCTCAAACAAACGTAGTATGGTGGCATCACTTTGTTCCTTCAATGCTTTCTGAGTGAGAGTGACCTTTCTAGTTTTCAGTGAATTGATGCCATAAAGGATTCCTTTCAAGTACCTTCAACAAATGAACAATACTAAAATATATGCACTTATTGAAAATATATACTAATGAATAATTTTATTGCAAAATAATATTAAAAGTTTACTAATATTTCAGTTTAAAATAAAAACACTACCAAGAATATCTTAAATACTATGTTAACTGCAGAGTTGTACACTAATTTTCATACTCTGTCTTTACAAATCAGTTCATATATGTTATAATTTTTAAAAGATTTGAAATGGTACACTCTTTTAGCCAGTGCTAGCAAAAGTTAGCAATATTAAGTTAAATCTGAAGACTTTAACCAACAAAGTTCTCCCGCTCTAATGTCTAAAGTATTGAACAACAGTAAAACTCTATATTTCTTTTTGCAATTAAAAATATTAATTTTGAATTGAGTAAACAATTTAATTTATTATACGTTTACTTACCTGTGAATGGGTGCAATAAGCAACAGATGAAAGAAAATGACCGTTGGTGTGATAGTCTTGTCATGCACATGCCAGGCTAAGCTGAAGCTATTCATCAGTACCGAAGGCAGGGAGATGAACCCAACCATAAGCCAACTCCATAACATCTGGCCATCTAGCATAAACTGTACACAGATCAAGATATCTAAAAAAAAATACAGTATGTATGGGTTAGTGGAAAATAAAGAAAATGAAAAGAAAAAAAAACCATTACGTAAGAATCAAAAACACACTCTTTTGATAAAATAGTCATGGTAATTTTACATGCTTTCTATACACAATACAGAAGGGTTTTGAAAAATTCTGCCTAGAAGACATATTTGTCAGAAGCAAATATAAGCTTTATTAATATCATTTCTAAAGCCAGATGGTGGCTTCATTATAAAACATGAATAAAAATACTCAGATGGACTTCAGGAAAGAAATTTTCAAGAACTAGACCCAAACAGAAAAGTTGAAGTAAAAAAGAAAACAGTGAGTGGCGTGAGAAAGAAAAGCTTGCTATTTTGCAGACGCAGGTAACAAAGCCTAAACTTATTATTTTGATCATAAGTGTACTCTCCCTATTCTTTAGTTAGGAAGTTTGATATTGGCTCATGAGATAGGCAGAAATAGTGTCATTTTCTCCTATACTATCTAGATCTAATACTAGATCTAGGGACTAGATCTATCAGATTTTTTCAATCTAGTAAATTTTTTATCTCAAAAAATTAATCTCCCCATGTTTCTTATCTAGTTGAAGGATACATTTGGTGCAGTAAGAAATCTTTTTCCTGTTGTAAAAAAAAATGAGATCTAAAATTTGTTTTCAATCTACATCTAGATTCTACTAAATTCTAGATTAAATGATCTATTTGACATAATTTGTCACTTTTTCAGTTTTTGTGTTATCATTTTAAAAACACTAAAATGGATATTAAATAAACTACTCAAGTCACAAGAGTCTGAAGTCTAAAGTTTAGTTTTAAAGGACTACACAAAGAAAGATAGATCTATATATGTATATACTATTTACTATAAATAATTATCTTATTTAAAAGTTTCTGTCTTATAGATCTATAATCTATATTAACTATATACACATTTTGGTTATCATTTTCATGAATTGAACTAATAATCTGTAATGAAGTAGAATCATTCTAAGACTAAGAATCTGTATAAAAGACATAAGTGTATAATCATAATGATACTTAAAGTTAAAGTGTATATAGATCTATTACATTTAGATTACTATATTTTAGAATTAGACTATTAATTAGTGTATAATATAATTAGATAGTTAGACTGTTAAAAAAGTAGTAGAATTCTAGAATCTAGAGTATTATAGAGTAAGAGTAAATCATAATAGATTAAAGTAGATCTAGTGATTAGTGACAGTGTCAGTGATCTACCAAACTACTATTTATTAATTATCTAGATCTAGATGAGTAGATCTTTTTCTATTATCTAGATCTAAATTATTCTATACTTCTATGACTATACTCTATACAGAATACTGTCTGTCTATACTACTCTATACTAGTAATGGTATTCTTATTCTAAGTCTAAGTATATTGATAAGCTTAATCAGTAGTCTAGAGTCTAGTCTGCATAGAGTAGACATATAGAATCTAGAGACAGAGTGCAGAGTCATTAGAGCTTAGATTTAGATTAGATCTACTAGATCTAGAGTCTAATTAGATTTATTAGAATGATAATGATTCTAGATCTAGATTAGTAGTCTAGCTAGCTTTAGACTTTAGCAGCTACTGAGCTAGATCTCTAGATGTACTAACTATGTCTGATATGTAGATCTAGATGATAGATCATCTACTCTAGATTTCTAGATCTAGTTGAATAATTCCAATATTTACCTGTGCAAATGCTTAAAATAAGAGTTATTAGAGAAACAAACAGTACTGCAATATCGATTAAAGTAAAATAGTATTTTGCCATTTCCAAAGTGTTTTTTTTTTCAATTAACAACTTTTTATTTCATTTTTATTGTTTAAATTTGGCGCAGTTGTTTACATTGATTTACGCCGCCATTGGAGTTCCTTAATAAATTGTTAAAATTTTGACAGAAATGTAATAAACAATTACTAGATCTAGATCTACATTGAATTAGATCTAGATCTATTATTTATTAAATCTTTTATTTATTAAAATACAGATTATAAATTAAAAATTAAATCCAATGTTTGAAAGTATTTTTGTTGTAGGTGTATATATAATATATCTATTAAATTGTATTTGTTTCGAGAAAGTAAGATTTTGATCCAGATTCTAGATCTAATCATAAGGGATGTTACTCTCCCTATACATCTCTAGATCTAGATCTATATTACTTTTCTGAAATGTTATTTTTAAATAAACTATAGACTATAAAGCTAGATCTAGATCTACTAGACCTAGAACTACTTGAACTAGATTCTATATTTAGGATTATACATCTAGAGTAAATCTCTTTTTTTTTGTGAGATCTCTAGATCTAAATCTTGAAAATTAAAAAAAAAAGCCTCGAGTTAAATCTGAAATTTCAGTGAAATCATTCACTGTAACTGTAATACTTACTAATACTGTAATTGTAAATCAGTAACTCACTAACTGCTGAGTAACTGATTATCTCAGACGTCTCAGTATCTGTGATTATCAATATCACGATCATCATTATGATCAGTTATAACATATATTATTATATTACATATATATAGTGATTAGTTCAAATTACTCAAGACAGTAGACATACACATAGTTAGTATTTCTACATAGTCACATCATAAGTTCAGACTAATCAATTTAATCATAGAGTCTAGTTACTAGTACTAGTAGAGTAACTGTAAGTAACATAGTATGATAGTTATCTCTTCTCTATTTAAATTATACTCAGTATAGTATACTAATTATTGATAATATTCTATTTATAATTTATATTAGTCTATGTCTGTCTATAACTATAACTATAGTTAATAATAATATAAATATAGTCATTAAATATTATATTATACTGACTAGTGAACTCAGTTTGAGTAGCTAGGAATTTTCCATCATTTGGGGGCCTGGGGGTTTGACCTCTTTCGAGGCCCCTGCATTTTGTGTAATATTTAATTTTTAATTTAAAAACACTCATTAAGGGACCCCTATCAAGTGGGGGCCCGGGGATTTTCAAATTCTCCCCCCCCCCCACCCAAGCTAGGCCACTAGTAAACTCTAGTAAATCTAACAGTCTAGTTTGATCTAGAAGTGTATCTAGATCTATTATGTAGAATTATTAATATAAAATTTAAAATATTTACTGAAAAGGTTTTTATTTAGATAATTTAATAAGTTATTATTACCCAGTTCTCTACTATACTTTAGTACTTAGTCTACTGTAAGCCTATATTATAGTATATTGAATAATTATTATTTATTATAATATCTACATAGGCTATAGATTATAGATCTAGATCAGCGGTTCTCAACCTTTTCAATTTTTTTTTAGCTTAACCATCCTTTTTACAATACCCCACTAGATCTATGTGGCGACCCAAACCTTAAATTATTTTTTTTCATAAGCACAAAAACTGTGCTTTTTCTAATGCTATAACATCATATTTATAATGTAAATATCTGATATGCATTTTCAATTGAATACATTAATTGAAGTTTAATTTTTTGCAGAAAGAAATGAGCTGGGTGACTTCATCATTTGGAAATTTTGGTGACATTACTGCTCCCGAGAAACATAAATCATCATCAAACCCACAGTGTCCATCCAAAAGTGGTAAATTAGGAATTTGTTTTTTAATTCATTTTTTTTTTGTTATTAAAAAAAAAAGAATACATTTATAGAAAATTTATTGTAGCCCACATGATTTTTGTTTTGAATAATTTAATATATTATTTGTGTATGTGTGTATTCTGTTTTTAAATCTTTCTATTATCAACATCAGCAATCAAACTTTGATGATACTTTAACAAAATTTTGTTAGAATTTCAAAGAGCATCAGCTAAAGATGTGCTATCCAGGAAAAGACCAAGAGAAACTCCACATACCAGTAGAAATCAGAGTCAATCCAAGTCATTTCAGAATTTTTTGCTTCAGGCTGAATTATGGTCCGAAAAGTATAAACCCACATCCAGAGTAAGAGGTTTTATCGATCTGTTAATTTTATGTCATTTAAAAGTAATTATGAAAGATCTATACTCCAATAGCCTTATTTTGTAGTGTACATATAAGTTTGCTGACTCTGAAATAATTAAAGCTACAAAAAATAAACATTGACTACTATAGGTAGTCTATAAAATTTTCTAAAATCCTTAATAAAATTATTGCTCCCATCAGTATTTCAACCTGATTTCTTGTATGCTTGTTAGTCATCGCAATCAAATCCTTTTCCCTAAGAAAGTAAAGGAGCTGCTAGGCTAGAAATGCTTTAGCCATCCACATTTTTTTAGTCTTCTTATTACATTTTTGCTACTTATGTGATAATTAGGCTATGAAAAATGAAGAAGTATTCAAAGCTGATTTTTACAAAGCTTAGATAGCATTATATCAACTCTGTTTGTCTGGTAAAAAATTTTGAACATGTTATTTCTCCCACACCCATTCTCATATCAAGTTAAACTTTAATCAATGTTAATTGTACCCAACAAAAGATGAATCAATTAAAAAATGAATAAATTACTCAATTAATTATTGGTAATTAACTATTTAATTATTTTGTTTGATATTGAAAAAGGAAAATAACTTCTCCATTATTGAGATTATATAGCTCTACATGTGGAGTTCTTACCATTAGTTAACATTTTTTTTTTTTTTACCTTCTTGATATTCTTTAATTTCTGATTATATGAATCAAATAATCTTTACTTATTGATGAAATGAATGGATCATAATTAAAATAGTTTTTTTGGTTTTGATATTTGTTTTTTTTTTTTAATTTAAAGTTACTGCAATAGCCAAAAGAAAACATATGCAATTAAGTTCTATATTTTCATGACTGTTGTATCATTTGATTAGCACATTATACATTTACCCTGAAAAGATGAAAGAACATTTTTTGATTCTTAAAATATATATTCCTTACTTTTTCTTTTATAATTCTATTTCCTTTATTATCTTTAAACCAATGAATATTCTCACTAGGCTGAGTTGGCAATACACAAAAAGAAAGTAGAGGAAGTTGCTGATTGGCTCTTACAGAATGCCTCTAAAAATGGAAAGGTAATTGAAATGGAAAAAAATTAAAAAAAACAATAACACTAACTTACGTTTAACTTTGGCTGTTGACCCACCACAATAGAGTAAACACTTTAATGTTTTTGATCAGTAATAGTATGTTGGGCTGCAGGTTATATTATAAGAGGTGGTGGTTTTGATCTCATAGTCTTCAGGTTGGTAATTGAAAATCAAATTTATGCAGTAAATATTAATAAGTTTTAAAACCACTGAATTGTCAGTATTTAAAAAAACGATAACAATTTCACAACAGATAATTTTTTTTCTTCATAAACCAAAGAAATAATCCATTGTATTAAGATTTCATATTAAGTTAGAATTCAAAGATGCTTTGAGCTACTGTGGACTCTCAAAATTAATTATTGATTATGCTCTTTTAATCAGACTTTTAATAACTAATAGTGCCTTGCTTAACAACAATTTCTTATTTTGCTCAAAGGCAAGGGCCATTTCCTAACTCACCATTTCTTAACATGGATTTAAAAAAAAATTCCTTTAGGTTATGTAAACTAATAATGCTCATCTTCCGGGCTTGACAGTTTAACAAGGTTAAAAAAAATAATGCTTAATGACTGATGATGAACATATAAATTGTTTAATATGATGATTATTTACAAGTAAAAGATCATACTATCTTGCATCCTGAATACTAATTGGCATACAAGATTTTATTAATCTTACAGGGACAAGTACATTTGCATTTAGATTTTGTGGACACAGGTGGCTGGAAATTGTTCATAC
Source organism: Biomphalaria glabrata (assembly GCF_947242115.1). Classification (NCBI taxonomy): domain Eukaryota; kingdom Metazoa; phylum Mollusca; class Gastropoda; family Planorbidae; genus Biomphalaria; species Biomphalaria glabrata. The sequence goes on from NC_074715.1 coordinate 7,331,620, forward strand.
TATTCAGATAGCTCTACAAATATGGCCTGCAGTGAAAGTGTACTACAAAATAAAAGGGGGATAAATCAAAAGAACCCACTTGTAAGTCATACAAAAATCTTGTGGACTTTGCTGCTGATGCTCTGCTAGAAGCCAAGGCTCAAATTTTGTTGTCCATTACACAAGAACTCCAGCCTTTTCTGACCAAATATCAGACAAATACACCCATGCTACCATTCATTGCTGATGATTAGCTCACCACCATTCAATCTTTGCTAGGAAGGATACTTCAGTCTAAAAAGCTGAGCAAAATTAAAAGTCCTTGGGATCTGATTGCTCTTGATGTAAAGAGTAAAGAAATCTGTTTGCCCTTTTAAAAGATTGAAATAGGTATTGCATCTACTAAAGTGTTGCAGAAGAGTAAGGCAACATATCTGCAAATAGGGTTCCAAAGGACTGTCAATGCCGGGGGTGAAAGTGGGGATAAGCACCCACTTTCCAAGAAATGCTCTCATGGCTTGCGTCTCTAAATGCCTCTGACAGTCAAATCCAGCTCCTGGCCTTCTCGTATGATTTTCTCAAAAATCCGGCGGAATCTGTTCTTACAAACTGACAGGAGAAGGGATGAAAGGCGGAACACTGGCGCCTCAAAACCAGTTTAGCTTCGTGTTGATGGGGCACGTCAGCCTAAATAACGCAACCCATCTAGGAGAAGGAAAACTCTGACTCCAAACCTCCACTCTGTGGCGATACTCCCCCGTGTGGGTATCGGGGCTTGGAAATGACCAAGAGAAATAAATAACCCCACTGCCTTTCCACTTGCATTTCACTAAGTGAATAATAGTGGACCTTCCCCCCCTCTAGGTGCTTTTTGACAGAGGTCTGGATTGCACTACACCAGACGGAGGTCCTTGTCTCACTACATTCTAATACTAGACATAAACCCAACATGAAGTGTTTTTTTTCTAAATCTGGTGAATGTGATATCGTGAAGGGGCCTGGATCCAGGATGTGACGATTCCACAGAGCATACCCAGGGCACAGTCCACTTTAAGCTTTCTACTGCAGAAAAGTTCCATTTGGAGAGCTCTATGGATGGCGGAGAATGGACCATTGGCCAACCCCACCTTGTCCCATGGATATTCCGGTTACAGTCTTCAGACCTAGATGTTTCCTTTTATGTCAGTATTGGAGAAAATTGCCAAGACCGAAAACTCCCTTAAAATGCGGGGACTATATATTTATATATTTTAAAAAAGCTTGAGGAAACACCCAGCCTACACTAAATGCCAAGGAATTTAACGAAAAATCCATACGAGCTCAGACGTCGCCTCGTAAAAGGTCTGCGCATGGCAGTTTCTTCCAGGACTGCCTGTGATAAGTCAGCTACTGGAAATAAAAAACAGACTAGCAGCAAACACCTAAACCTTTTGCAACTCAACATCTTAGGCCTACAAAACAAGACAACAGAACTCCAACACATACTCAAGAAGCATGATATACACATAGCGCTACTGCAAGAAACACTACTGCCCAAGAAAAAAATAAACATCACAGGCTACACACAGTACAGATGCCTTTCCACCAAATGCCAGGGAATTATGACCCTCATAAGAAACGACACACAAGCCACAGTAAAACAAATACAGAACAATACAGACATCGACACGCAGGAAATACTTCTTTGGAGAGGAGGAACAAAGTACACCATCAAAAACTACTATTGCCCACCATCATCAACAGCAGAAATAGACATACAACTACCACACTACACAAGGACAATAATAGCTGGCGACTTCAATGCACACACACCTTCCCTAGGCTACCCACACTACAACAAGCGTGGCAAAGAAATAGAGGATGTAACAAATGCCTCTAACCTACACCTTCTGCAAAACAAAACTACACCTCCAACTTTCCTCCACAGAGCACACAACACAACTAGCAGACCTGACCTAACTTTTATCTCTACAGACATTACCGACTCTTCTAAAATAACAGTACTTGAAGACATAGGTAGTGACCACAGGCCTATACTCCTCAATATTGGAACGCCAGGTAGATACCAATCCAACAAAACAACTAGATGGAACTATAAAAAAGCTAACTGGGCAGCTTTTTCACAAGAAACAGACACAAGACTATCAAGCGTAATTGAGACAGACATCAATTCAACCTACACAACTATAGTCTCCAACATCTTACAAGCAGCAAAAAAATACATCCCTCGAGGCCAAGTTAAGAAATACAAACCTTTTTGGACACCTGAATTAGATAAATTAGTAAAAGAAAGAAACATGGCCAGGAAGACTATAGAAAAAAATCCTACTAGAGAGAACAAGACAACGTACAACAAATTGACAGGGCTTATAAGATACAAAATTAAAACAGAAAAAAAGAAAAAGTGGACCACAACATGCGAACAACTAGATCTAAACAAGGATGGTCGAAAGGCCTGGACCCTTCTGCACCGGCTAGCAGGAAAGAAACAAATAACAAACCCCCAACCTATAAAAGACACTGACGACATAATAACAGAAAACCTTAAAAAGGCTGAAACCTTCAATAAATATTTTGCCAGCATTAACAAGTCAAAGCCAAGAAAACAATTGGACCAGGCCTTCAGTAATATCTTAAAGAAAGAAGAAAAAGCTCCAACAGTCAACTGTCAGATCTTTGACACTCCCTTCACTCTACATGAGCTCAATACTGCCCTAAAAAGCCTCAAGTCAAGAAAATCCCCTGGACCCGATAAAATAACAAATGAAATGATTCGGGGACTAGGACCACAGGCCCAAAACTGTATACTTAACTTTATCAACCATACATGGAAAACTGGAGACATACCACAGGAATGGAGAACCGCAAACATAATACCCATCTTAAAGAAAAATAAACCACCTGGAGACCCAAAAAGTTATAGACCAATCTCTCTAACATCCAACATTGGCAAAATGGCAGAAAAAATGATCAATAACCGACTATTGGTGGCTAGAAAGTACTTGCTCACTCCACAATGCACAAGCTGGCTTCAGGAAAGCAAGTAGAACAGAAGACCACCTCTTTCGTTTTATCCAGGACACAGTAGAAGGGTTTCATGAAAACAAGCACACTACAGCAGTATTTATAGATTTGCAGCAAGCCTATGACAGAGTGTGGAAAAAAGGTCTATTTTTGAAGATGAAAAAAATGGGCATCCATGGAAAAATGTACAGCTGGATCAGAGCATTCTTAAAAAACAGAACCATCCAAACCCGATTCGAAGGTGCCATCTCTAGTCAAAAAAGTTTGGAAGAAGGACTACCACAAGGTTCAGCCCTTAGCTGCACTCTCTTTCTAATCTTCATGAATGACCTCCCGGACCTCATTTCGGTCAATAAGGCACTTTATGCAGACGACCTTTTAATTTGGACTACAGAGAAATATCCAGTGCTGACTAGATCCAAACTAAATAGAGCCCTCACAACTATCTCCACATATTCAAAATTATGGAAAATGGAAATAAACAAAGAAAAGTCAGTTTATTCAATCTTTAGCCACAGCAACAAAACAGCAAAAAGAAACTACATCCTAAAAATAGACTCTCAGCCAATAAATAAAGAAGAAAATCCAACATATCTTGGTGTAAAACTAGACCAAAGACTGTCTCTAAAACACTTTATGGCAGATTTAAAAGAAAAGGCATCACAAAGATTAAACATAATAAAACACCTAGCAGGAACATCCTGGGGAGCTGAAAAGAAAACCTTAAGACAGTTATACACTGGATATGTCAGATCTGTAATGGATAACTGTCTCTCCATACAAGTAGCTGCCAACAAAACCTATCAATCATCATTAGATACAATCCAAAACCAAGCCTTGCGGTTAATTAGTGGAGGTATGAGAACTACTCCCACAGCAGCCTGTGAAATAGACTCCAATATTGAACCTCTTAAGTTAAGGCGCAACAGAGCAGCATTAGAAGCTATTGAGAGATACAGAAGGTTGGAGGACGATCATCCAAATAAATTACTAACACAGAGAAATAGGAAAAACAACCAAAAAAAGCAAAGGACTCTGATCCAACTTACTGACGAACTAGCCCTAAAACACCACCTACCCAATAACAGAGAAAAAATTACCAGGTTTTCAAACATTACACCCGGACTAAACTACAAACAACCAACCATCAAAACACATTTACTAAATAACACCTTAACAAAAGAATCAAATCCACTGGAGCTCAAAGTAGGCACGCTTGAAACAATCGAAAGCTATCCAAAAACAGCTATCCATATTTATACAGACGGATCGGCTTTCAAAGCTACCATCAATGCTGGTCTTGGTGCCTTCCTGGTCTTCCCTAAAAATAAACACTTTGAGATAAGCGCACCCTGTGGTGATTACTGCTCAAACTTCCAAGCCGAAATTGAGGCAATTACCATAGCACTCCAGACAGTAGAAAACAAATTATATGTAGGAGTGCAACCACCATCAGATATTGTTGTCTTTACAGACTCCCAATCTACTCTGGAAGCACTTAACAGCAGCACCTCAAACAGCCCAAGAGAGTTGACAACACTCAGTGTGATAATCCACCAGATGATATCAAAATTAAATATCAATATTACACTACAGTGGATCCCTGGACACATTGGCATCATGGGAAATGAAAAGGCAGATAAGCTATCAAAGGCAGGTTCAACTATGGAACAACCAGATAGACCTGTTAACTACCTCACCCTAAGGTCAATGTTAGTCAACAATCACAAAGAGGAGTGGCTCAACCAATGGGCATCAGGAAACACAGGCAGAGCCATGTACAGAGAAATGACTACGCCTAACAAACTGGACAGTATTAACTTCCTCCCCCGCAAAGAACAATCTACAATCTTCCAACTAAGAACAGGACACACACCACTATTAAATTACCACCTGAACAAAATAAACTCCACACAACTACCCCTTTGCAGACCCTGCACCCACCCCTCTGAAACCGTAAACCATATCCTCTTTGAATGCCCCTCCCTAATCCACCTTAGGCAGACCCTACTTCCACTACAGCCCAACATAACCAACACCCTGTACGGCAGTGCTGAACAACTGAAGAAAACAGCACACTTTTTTTCCTTGGCACAGTCTGCAAAAGAGCTCACAGCTCAGCAGCAATAAAGCTGGCTAGAAGAAGAAGAAGAATCTGCAAATAATGACACTGAAAAATGAATGCAGACAATTTATTGCAAGTCTAATGGCTAAATTACTAGACAAATCACCAGTCATGATTCGTTTGGTGCAGAAATTGTTTTGTTTAAATCCAGCATTAATGGGATCATCTCCCCAAGTAGTAGCCTCCCGTTTAGGGATTTGTTAATAATTCTGCCAGATTCTGGAAGCATTGCTTTAAATGACTGTGACCAGATATACAACAAATTCAAGTGCCTTGAAGCTTTAGAGGAAAACAATTTGAAACAAAAGTTACTGAACTGTTTCATCCAGCTACTGAACCTTTGGATGATTTTCTACATAACAACCTGAAATACGGCTCTCTGGAATGTTTTGAAACCCTTACTTTTGCTATCTCATGGCCAGGCGACTGTTGAAAGAGGTTTTTTTTTGCAACAAAGAGGTAATAATTGACAATATGCATCAGCAAACTTTAGTTCCACAGAGAAAGGATTTGTGACTTTTTCAAAATAATTGGCGGCATTTCAAATGTAGTCATAACAAAAGCATCACTAACATAACAGCTGCTGCCTCTGGATGTCAGAATGATTAATGTCCTGTATCAGTCTAGCTCTGATTGGTGACAATCAACACTGTTTAGAAAAAGAAAAGACCAAACAAGCTGAGACAGCCAAAAATTTGAAAAGGAAAAGACGATGAGCTGTCAGAATTGAAAGGAAAACGTTAAAAAACTCATGGAAGAAGAGAAATTTTGAAGGACATCTGCTGACAAATATGCTGATGAGGCAGAGTCTCAACAAAATTTAAGTTTTTGTCAAAATCTAATGACATGCTCCATGAGGTTAAAGCAAAGTCAGCTGATCTGATTGTTCTAGAAAGAACAAAACAGTCAATGCTCCAGGAGATTTTAGACTGTTGAGTTCCTTGTCATTTGTATATAGTGTATATATTAATATTTTTATGTAAGTAAAAAAAAGATTTTTAATCATATATTATTTGTCTTTTTAAAAGTTGGTACCATTATGATGATCTTATTTGAGTCTCAAAATTTTTTTTGAAAGTCTGGAAAAAGTCTAGAAAATGTCAGGAATTTAATTAAGTTGTATTAACTCTATACAAATGATCCATATTTAATGCTCAAATTTCAATAATAGAAATACAAATCAACTGTCACACCTTGGTCACCAAGAGTAATCACGGGTACATAGGCCCACACTGCCCATGGCCATTGCAATATTAGCTACATGCAGGAACCAAAGCTTGGTCTGCTCCCAGGGCTTGAAAATAGATAAAAGATGAGCACCCCTGTATTGGCCACTCTACAGAAAAGATAACATGAAACAAACAAGAGCAGCTACACACAAGCAGATATAAAATTAACATACCAGACATCAGGGAACAAAAACACAGTCAGACAGCCTTAAGTAAACAAATACACAACTATTAATCAGGGTGCATGAGAAATACAGAATATGCATATCTGACAATAAAGCAGGTACTCAGTGTTTCTCAAACTAGTGTATTGATAGCTTATGAATAGTACTTGCAAACTTTGGAAGCTCTTAACCTAGTTATGGTTGCAAATGTAAAAAATCTTTTGTGTTTTCTCTCCACAGAAGAAGGCAGCGATCTTATTGATAACAGGTCCAGCAGGGGCAGGTAAATCTGTATGTTTACACTTGCTATGCAAAGAGTTGGGTCTGTCTGTTCAAGAGTGGTCCAACAATTCAGAACTAGCTGCTGATCAGTACATTACTGAAGACTTCAATAGATCAGGTCAGTTTTCTTTGTTTATTTGTTAACAATAATAGTCCATTTGTTATGGAGTGTGTGTGTCTCTCATCTGATGAAACATTAAGGAGGATTTTCCCAGATGAGTGGATAAAAGAGGGGGGTGAATGGCTGAGGAAGGGAGAGACAGAATGACAATGTTTAATATATGTTAACAGCAGTAGTTTTGAAGTGAGTAGCATGTGTATCTTGTCCATTTGATGTCCTGTAATTTATTTAGTATTTTCACATATTTCTACACTGAGATTAAATGCTGTAACTATTTCTGAGTGAAAGTTTATTTTGTGTGTAAAGAAGCTTTTGGGCTTCATTCAGTTTTCTTTATCAAGTTAAGTTCTAAACTCTTTTAGAAAGACTCATTCAAGAAAAAGAAACAACATTTAATTAAACAAAGAGTCTTCAACATTTCATGAATGTTATCTTTCTTTTTTTCTCAAAATAAATATTCTAATGAGCAATAGAAAAAAGATTACTTTTTAAAAAACCAAAGCTTATCTAAGGAAAAAAGCTGTAAATTACTTCCAAAAAACATTAATTAATTTCTACTAATTGATTGGTTGACTTTTGGATTGATTTCTGTTTGTCATTGATAATAATTATACAAATTTTCAACTAAGAATGGGAAGTGTGGGGAGGGGGGGGGAACCATCTCTCATTAAGTAGCAATTTTTCTCTTTATTTTGATATCAAACAGAATAATTAATTACCAATAATTAATTGTTTTTTTTGATTGATTCGTGTCTTGTCGGGCTCAATGAATATTTGTGCAAAGTTTCAAATTGATCAGAGAATGGGAAATGGGAGAAAAACATGTTCAAACTTTTTACAAGACAGACAGACAGACAAAAATAATATAAGCTTTGTAAAAATGTTTATGTCTTCTTTAATCTTATGCTATTCTTAACCTATTTTTAAAAAGTTTTTTCTTTTTGTTATAAGAAAGATCTACAGTAGATACCTACAGTAGCCAGTCCCAGAGTGCTTTGTTCCACAACTTCTTGCTGAGAGCTAATAAATATCAGAAACTGGACATAATGACATCCAGTGTTGACTCAAACCAAAACAGTGGACAATTAAATACTGTCATTGTAGTCAAAGACATCCCAAACAACTTTTTGAGAGACCCCACACAGTTTCATACCATTTTAAGGTAGGATATTTATGTAATGAAGGGTAAGAAGGAGTTAACCCTTTCAAACCTTGTGATCTCTGTGGAAGAGGATGCAAAATTCATCTGTATCTATGGCTAGTAGTTAAAGAGGTGTTGCTGCTGGGTCATTGGTTTGTAGCTCCAAATACAACTAAACTGATGTTTTATAATCTAACTGTAGAACTTTGAAAAAACTTGAATAAACTTCTTGATTAAATGAGACTTGATGTAACTTTTCAGATTCAACTTGAAAGTAGATGTATTTAGAAACAAATGAAAACAAGATATGAGTCACAACAAAACACGTCCTTTCTGTTTCACACCTCTTAAAATAACTCCCCTCAACTATTACACATGTGACTTATGGTAGATGTTTCTTCAGAAGCTCTTCAGCCATAACCTACTGCTGCCCTTTTCTTGTCAGGACATTGGAAACACACACATACACTCCCTAACAAAAGGGTGTCATGTGGCCACCAAATGATCAGCCGCCTTAACTTACCTTTTACCTTTTTTTTTTACATATCCCTTAGTCTGTTGGACTGTTGGGGCACCATGCAAGACTCGCTGACCACTTTTTCTCCATTCCTCTCCTTAGTTAGAACCTCTTTCAATGGCAGGCCATTCTTTTATGGTGTCCTCCCATCGCTTTCTCTGTCTGGGTGGACTTAGGGGTATTGTAAAAATTATAAAGTTACAAAACCCAGTCTCTACCGGAATTAAAACTTGAGACCGCTCATTTCTGAAGTGCTTTATTACTCAGCCACCACACCCAACTTATATAATTAAGGACAGCGTGTTAGGCTTCAGACTGGAAAGTCTGATCTAATGGTCTGGGGTTCTTATCTGATAAATGGTAAAGTTTTTTATCCTTTTCTAATAGGATAAATGGGTGCTACACACACAACTCTCTCATAAATCATTGTTCACAAAAAAAAAATCAACTCTATTTCAACATTGTTTTTACAGTAAAAAAGGTATGATCTTAACATGGGTCCCTAAGTTTTTATTATTATAATCCACATTTGTTAAATGCACTTGACAATATTTCATAATTATTTAGGAAAATGTTTCATAAAAACATTCACCCCCAAAGCTTTTTCATTCCAGCAAGTACCAGTCTACTGGTAGAAGTCCTCTGGTTATAATCATGACGGAATCTAACAACAGTTCTTCTAACATCCAGAAACTTTTTCCTAAAGACTTACAACATCAACTTTGTATAACCAACATAAGGTAGGTTTTACTTTAAACACCTAAAGATTTACAACTTGTAACTAACATAAGGTAGGTCTTAATTTAAACACTTAAAGATTTACAACTTGGTGTAACCACATAAGGTAGGTTTTACTTTAACCAACATAAGGTAGGTTTTACTTTAAACACCTAAAGATTTACAACTTGGAGCTAACATAACTTATGAACAGCAATATTTTTTATGCTTCAATTTTTGTTTACCCCAAAGTTTGAATAATTCTGTGCTGTAAAAAGTGCAGCCAATCTTGATACTGTCTGTATGGGGGGCATGATAGCTAAATGGTAAAATGCTTGGCTTCCGAACTAGGAAGTCTTGGGTTCGAATCTAGATGAAGACTGAAATTTTGAATTTCACAATTATTAGGATGCCCCTGGAATCCATCCAGCTCTAATATTAGTTGAGAGAAAGTAAATACATCATCTGCCCTATGGATCGCAAGGTCTGAACTAGTTCCATTACTTTTTAATACTGTCTATATGCTTTCAATTGTATAGAATTCCTAAGAAATTTGTAACATTAAACATTTTTAGTTTCAACCCTGTGGCACCAACTATATTGTCCAAAGTCTTAACTAAAGTCATTAACAAAGAAGTATTACAGGTATGTCTATTTATAGTAATTGATGTGTATTTTGAAATAGTATTTATAGACTAGAATATGGTAAGGAAATATGTTATCTTCGACAAACATTTTGTAACAGTGTACAGAATTTCCTGTTTTTTTTTTAGAAATAACTTTCTTGACCTAATTTAACTTTTGATCTATTGTTTCATTTTAAATGTATTAGTACCATCTTATAGATAATTGTATTTGATACTATAACATTTTTTAAAATTTTGTTTTATAAAGCTTGATTATAGTGTTTTATGAACATATTTCTTATTTAATGTAAAAAAAAATTGATCAGTTAACTCTTTAACATCATCAGTATTATTAAGTACATACCTGGTTGTTTAATAAAATTTCTTTACTAGGGTTTAATCAAACAACCCAGTGCCTCTGTCATTGAGACAATAGCCATGTCAAGTGCAGGGGACATGAGATCAGCACTGAATGCACTTCAGTTCGCCTGCAAGTTAGGTAAGCTGAATCAATTGTAATATCATACAAGACTATAAAACTTGCAGCATTGAATTATGTCATTAAACATTTGGCTTCATTAATATTTTCATTTTAGCAAATATCCAGTTATTTTTTTTATGACATTACAGCCTTTGTAATACAGTACTTTGCTTCTCAACTAAAGGCCAATGTTCACAACATATTTAAATCAGTTTATAAATAGAACTCTCCTTAAATGGGAAACTGAAAACTGTGGGAAGAAGTAAAAATAGATGGTCAATGTGCTGGCCTCATAATTTGCTTGTACTCTGTAAAACATTGAAGCAAGCTAGCATTTCAAAGTGTTTTTTTTTTAAATACAAATTTGTTTTTTGCAATAAAAATGTAAGGATATGTTCAGAATGTTCCAATTAATATTTGTTTTTTCTTTATATTTTGTTAATAAATGATCTCATTCTTAACCTGTACCTCCCCCCCCCCCCAACCTTCCCACTATATTGTAATGAAAAAAAAATATATATCCTATACCATCTGAAAAATTTAAGATATTTTTGTAAAAAAAAAATGATGCTGTATTATTCCTACACCTTTGTGTTTGTCACTTTCAACATTTATAATTTTATCTGCAATGTTTTTTCCAGACACTTCTGACTTGGCATCTTTCTGTTGTTCTACATCCACTTCTAAAAAGAAATCATCCAGCACTGGAACAAAGTTCAAATCTAAAACTTCCAAACAAACAGATGATAAGCTAAATGTCTTAGTCATTGGGGCCAAGGATAAAAGTGTTTTTCTCTTTCACACTATTGGCAAAGTTCTGTATTTTAAAAGTAAGAGTTTATCATTTTACAAGTGATTGTTTGAGTGTTTATTTTTATTTTATAACTTAAAAAGCTTCATTATGCCATTTGCAACATTTTGTTTTAGCAAACTATGATTTCCATGATAAGACACCTTTATTTCTCATATTGCTATAAGATATTCCACATAGGTCTGCGTATCCTAGTTTACCCATTTCACTTCGCTTTTACTTAATATAAGAATACCAAAAATGTAAATTGTGTATAGATTTTTTTCCCTATAATTTTAACCAAATAGTAATTACTTCCCTTCAATTATGAGATTTATTAGTTGAATGAGGTTAGGTATTTCTGGTGTTATAGTGGGGTAATAATGATAAGAACCATACCAGACCAACAATTATTCTAATAACAAATATACATATTTAATACCTTCCTTTTTCGTACTTTTCTTTTTTTTTTCATTTTACTGTTGGAAGTGGTCTTTGGGTCACCAGAACTGACTATTTGCAACTTGCATTGGTTCACGATTACATTCTTAAATTTAACAAAGTGTGTAGATTGCTGTAATTATAAGAACAAAATCTAATTTGTTTTCTGCAAGATGTTTTTCTACAATAAAATCAAACTGTATAAGACAATTGATACAGAATTTTTAAAACATTTTTCCTCATTAGGAACAGAGGCAAATCCTTCTGAACCCAATCTCAGGCTTCCATCTCACTTAAAGATTCATGAGAGAGACCCGCTATCTCTTCATCCTGAGGTAAGTGTATTGACTTATGACTCTGTCACTTGTATTCTTTTTTTTAATTTAGCTCACCACATGATGTGCAACAGGGACAAAAAAACACAATCTTGTATCATTGACTTGTATTCAAGTCCTTTTTATTTTGGTGTCTTGTTATTTTCTTTAAGGAAAATACTATATTTTGTTACTTAGGCTATAGTTAGCCCTTTTACTTAAAATTGCAGTTTATAAATAAATATAAAGGATTTGTATTAAAATTAAATAACACCATCCACTCTCTAACTCAGATATAGCTGCAAATCCATTGAGAAATTTCATTTTTTAATCATCACCTCCCCCTGTCCTAGTCTGTTAGAACATTGGGGCACATAACCATCTCATCCAGTCATCTCTGTCTTTGTCCAGGATTAAGCCAGTGTCCATTCTGTGATTTCGACCTCCATTGCTTCCGATGTCTGCCTCTCCAACTTTCCCAGCTACTATTTTTCCTGCATAGAATCTTTGCAAGCCCTAGGATCTCTAATAGTCTTAACTTGCATTTTTTTTTTTTTTACAGTCGTCAGAAAGTCATCATGGGGTCCAATCACAATTGTGATCCTGTTTCAAATTTCCACTTTTTTAAAGCGGCTATTGAATGGGTTTTCTAGAATCCTTCTATAACATCTCAGAACCATTTCTAGGATATTCCTCTCTAATTCTGCATTTAAAGTCCCAGATTTGCATTCCTTCAGTAATATTGCCTTAATTGAGGAACGCATCAGTCTAATTTTTGTGCTGAGGACTATGCCATAGTCTTTCTAAATTGTCTTATTTTATAAGATTGTTGATGCTGCTTAATGTGTTAAACATGCATGTATGATAACTAGTTGATGAATAGAAATATACATGTTTTCACATCAACACATCTAGATTTTAACTTGGTCTTATATCACCTCAGAATCTAAAGTAGAAATACTAAACAATAAACAATTTCTTGAGGTTATTATTTGTTTTTTTGTTTTAAATAATCTTCTATGGTTGAGTTTTTGAGTCATAAATAATGCAGTAACAGTTTCAGACTATTATTTTTAACTGAAAGAAAATAAATTAAGATAAATAAATAAAAAAATAAAGAAAACTTGCTAGATTTTTAAAATGTTGTTTTCTAGAGTGATTTGCTGTTGAGTTGTAAAGGCTATAGCTTAAGTCTTAAGAGAGACTAAAATTCTATTAAAGATTGTGAATTTTTTATTGATTCATGACATTTAAAAAAAAACTCCAAATCTTTTAACTATTAAAGATTTAAAGTTACTTTTCATTCCCTGAATCCCAGGAGCACTTAAATTTTTTTTATTTCAACTATACAATACAAACTATAAGAATTAATGTAATCTATGTCCATAATTTTAATTTTATTTTAATATATTTTTTTTTAAAACAAATGCAGGAGATAGTTTCCCATACTCATGTTTCTGCTGACTATTTCAATTCTTTCCTTCATGAGAACTATGTGGATTTCTTGACCACAGTGGAAGATTTGGAGAGGGCAACACAGTATTTCAGTGATGCTGATTACCTCTCTGCTTTATGGACGGTATATAGAATATGTGTCTACTTTTTAGTATTAGCTGCATCAAATTTTTTATTAAAGATTTTAATGATTTGAAAGCATTCCTGAGAGTATATTTAATGTCCATAAGACAAAGTAAATAAAATTAATTATTATGGGAGCATAAAACATTGTTAACTTTAAATTGCATTGCAACACAAATATTTGGGGAAAGTAAAAGTACATTTCATTGTACTTTAATTTTAGCAAAACTGTACATTTCATTGGTTTCAAAGTTGAGATATTGTTAGTGTACATGACTTCTTTTTTTTAAACCTTAAATTTTTGTATGCTAAGGACATTTTATATTTAACATTAATATAGGCAAAAGAAGAATTACAGGACTATTCCCTTTCTATAGCAATAAGGGGCTATATCCATTCCAATACAGACTTTTGTCATCATGATAGCATCAGAAAGAACCAAGGCTGGAAGCCTTTACACAAATCTCATTGGTTTCATGTTAGTAAACAGGTAGGTCCTAATACATCCACATAGAGATTAATTAACAGTCAAATCATCTTAAGATTTTTAAGTTCATCAGAATGGCAAAATGAATTTTTTTTTTTTAATTAAAAAATTAGTGAAAAAAAACAACTTATATTTCTTGTAAGGAATTAACTTAGGGTTGAGGTGATTGGATGAATTTCAAATCACACCTAAAAAAATGTCTTTGATTATTTTTATGAATAAAACATTTGTTGAAATTAAATGAAATTAAGGTCTAGTGTGCACCTAACATTTGTATACATTTGTAGATGTGCAAGAAATTGTTTTGTTAAAACACAAAATACGTTTCTAACATCAAATGAGAGGAGACTTTTGTGCTTTGTTCAGAAATAACACAAAACTTTAGTCATGATTAATCCAAGTATGAAGATTTCTTTCTAAAATAGTAATTGAGCTAATTACTTCAAGCACATTGAAATACCAAGGGAAAAAAATGCTTGTTTTCTTTAGCCAAAGTTTCAATTTACTTAAAATATCCTAATGTTGTTTCAATTTCTCTTTAGACCTGTGACAACCTTGCCTCAGCCAGACATCTGTTTAGAGGTATCTATCTCTATTTTATTGTACTCACTAGTCTGTTGTTAGTGTAGGCTTACAAAAAAAAAGAGAAAGAATTTATGGTTGGTTCAACACTTTTCATATTGTTAAATTAAGTCAAACTGTTCAACCTCTGACTCTTCTTAAAATGTATATATTAGTCATATTTATACCTTTTGTGTTTTTCCAAAGCTTATATTAACTCTTGCCTCTCTGACTGGTACAATTTTTGTACATGTTATTTCTCCCACACCCATTCTCTGATCAGTTTGAAACTTAACACAATTATTTGTTGTACCTAACAAAACATGACCCAACAAAAAAAATATTAACCAGTTAGTTAATTAATTATGGGTAATTAGTTATTTGTTTGTATTTTGTTTGGTATTGAAAAGGGAGGGAAATAAATGCTAGTTATTGAGAGGTGTGGCTGTATATGTGGAGTTATTTCTATTATTACATTTTAAGCACTCCCCACCCCCACTTTAGGTTGAAATTTGCACATTTATTCATAGTTAATGTCAATATATGGATCAATTGAAAAAAAAATTAACCAATCAGTTAATCAATAAGTGGTAATTAATTAATTTAGTTATATATATAGTTATAAATATTTTTTTTTTGCTTTGTTCAATAATTGTCTTTGTTCCATTGGATGAATTGTTAGTCATTTATTTGAATGTTGGGGTGAAACCTGTATTTTTGAAACAAACAACAACTAATAGTCTCCTTTTTTTTCTCTCACATTTTCATTTGTTTCAACTTGAAAAACATTTTTCTTAGCTAGAACTATTCTGAAGAAATCATTACAATTTTCTGTACATAAAGTCCTCTAAACTAAGTAGAAATATATTGGAAGTGCTCCATATGTAAAGTTTCAGAACAAAACATTGCAACAGCTTTTCAATTCAAATTGATGATCATATATGCTCTGTGTCTCCAGGTT
This sequence comes from Biomphalaria glabrata, assembly GCF_947242115.1. Lineage (NCBI taxonomy): Eukaryota > Metazoa > Mollusca > Gastropoda > Planorbidae > Biomphalaria > Biomphalaria glabrata. Next base: position 7,347,158 of record NC_074715.1, read on the forward strand.
ACCATTGGGAGCCAGAAGTATTGTGCACAGAGATTATTCCTTACATTGGTTTAACTAACCCAACATTGCATGACCCAGGTAATTTGTCTATTTAAAACTTCACTTTTAGGACATTATCTGTTGTTGTTTTTTTTTCACTGTTACCTAAAAGCAACATTTGTCATTAACTTAAAGTCAAGGAACTTTCTTTTGAAATTAGGTGATTTAAAAAAAGGAAACGTTCTTGTGATAGTCATTGTCTGCTTAGGCTTGACTTTCTGAGAGATCCTGTTTTTGTGTGTGTGTATAAATGTATCTAGATGTCTTTTACAGGTCAGATTAGATTTGTGCAAGAAATGACTCAATTCATAAGATCAAACAGTTTCTCAAGGTTAGTGAACTGACAATTGCTAAAATAATTTAAGCTATTACTTTCAAGCTATTAATGTCTACTTCCTGTTCTGAACACAGTGACTCAAAAAATAAAAAAGAGTAATGAGTTTCATGAACATTCTTTTTATTTATAACATTAAAACAAGCAAAAAAATTAAAATCCTTTTAAAAAAACAAAGCTTTTGTTTTAAAGGAGAACTCCATATTTACAACTATATCTACAAATAATTTACAAGTTATTTCCATTATTCAATATCATTTAATTACCAATAATTAATTGAGTATTTTTGTTTATTGATTCTTGTTTTGTTAGGTACAATAAATAATTGTTAAAATATCAACTTGATCGGAGAATGCGTTAACAATTATTTAAGGAGACTAAGCCCTACAAATTGAGCTATATCTATGAATAATGAAGTATTAGTTTCCCTAGTTGCCAGACATAATTGCAGGAACAGAAACTTGGCTGCATCCTGAAATTTATAATGCAGAAATTTTCAATAGTAATTATGAAATTTTTAGAAAAGATAGGGCTGATAATCATGGAGGAGTTCTTTTAGGAATAAAAAACACTCTTATAGCAGAAGAAATTACCTTACCTAACTCAAAAAATGTAGAATCAACATTTTGTAAAATTAATACCACCTCAACATCCCTAATAATAGGCAGCATTTACAGACCACCAAATTCTAGTTTAGAATACATGCAGGAACTATGTAATCAGATTACTACACTTAAAGAGACAAATAAAAATGCAGTTTTTTGGATTATGGGTGATTTCAACCTACCTGATATAAATTGGAAAACACTAACCATAGATAAACACCAAAACCTTAAGGACATAAATGAGCTTTTCATAGAAACTTTACACAACCTAAGTTTAGATCAAATCATTAAAAAGCCAACTAGATTAAACAACACATTAGATCTCTTCTTAACCAACAGACCTGGATTAGTAGTTGATTATGAAATTATCCCGGGTCTATCAGACCATGAGATCATAAAAATACACAGTCAGATAAAAGCAGTAGCCAATACAAAACCCAAAAGAAAAATCTTACTCTGGAATAAATGTAACCTGACACAACTACACCAAGCAGCACTAAACTTTCAACAAACATTCTTATTAGAAAAAGACATTAACCAACCAGTCGATGACCTCTGGAATTTCATTAAAAACCATCTTAAAAGCATTATAGAAAATCATATACCAACTAAATACACATCAAACAAAATAAATAAATGCTGGTTTAATAATAGACTAAAGAAGCTTTGTAAACAGAAGGAAAACCTCTATAGAAAATTTAAAGAAACTAATGCAGAAAGAGTTTACAAAAAGTATATAAAAATTAAACACTTAACCCAAAAAGTAAGCAGACAGCTGCAGAGTGAATACATAAACAATGTAATATCTAAAGATAACAACAAAAACCTATGGTCATACATTAAGTCTAAGAAAATGGAAACAACAGGCGTAGCGCCATTAAAAGATGAACATAACATAATACATAATGATAATGAAACTAAAGCAAACATTCTAAACAAATACTTTGCATCAGCATTCTCAGCCCCAGGAGACAAAGACATATTACTGAATTTGAACCAAGTAGACAACATAGAAGATATAGTAGTACAAGAAAATGGAATTCAAAAACTATTAGCCAACACCAAACCAAATAAAGCTTCTGGACCTGATGGTATTCCAGCTAGATTACTCAAAGAACTAAGTAATGAGCTAGCCCCAGTGTTCAAAATACTCTTTCAGGCTTCACTTAACCAGGGCAGAGTACCAAAGGACTGGAAAGAAGCTAATGTCACCCCCCTATTTAAAAAAGGAGAAAAATCTGACCCAGGAAACTACAGACCAGTATCACTTACCAGCATCACATGTAAAATCCTAGAACACATAATATGTAGCAACATCATAAACCACTTAGACAAACATAATGTCCTCACACCATACCAACATGGCTTTAGGAAATATAGATCATGTGAAACACAACTAATAGGACTAATTGATGATTTTTCAAAAGGTTTAGATAATAGTGAACAAATAGATGCTATCTTACTAGATTTTTCTAAGGCTTTTGACAAAGTTCACCACCATAGTTTGCTTAAAAAATTAAAATATTTCGGCATTAATGGTCCACTGCATCAGTGGATTAAAGACTTTCTGATAGGGAGAGAACAAACTGTAATAATAAATGGCTCTAAATCAACACCGATAACAGTAAACTCAGGTGTACCTCAAGGTACAGTCTTGGGTCCACTACTATTTTTAATTTACATAAATGATTTACCAAATTGCATTAGTTCAGGAACAAAAGTCAGATTATTTGCAGACGATTGCATAATATATAGAACAATAAAAACAACACAAGACACAGATATTTCACAAAGAGAATTAGATGAATTACAGAAATGGGAATCAAATTGGAGCATGTCTTTCCACCCAGAAAAATGTCAGTTGTTAAGAGTAACAAAAAAACTAAAACAAATTAATTCCACTTATCTTATTCATGGCAAACCAGTATCACAGACTAAAAACGCAAAATACCTAGGTGTTATAATAAATGAAAAACTATCATGGAATCCACATATTGATGAAACTACAAAAAAATCAAACAAAGCATTAGGATTTATTAAAAGAAATTTCTATAAATCAAATAAGAACATAAAACTAAAATGTTACTTAACCTTGGTTAGGCCAATAATAGAATATGCATCCTCCGTTTGGGACCCCTCAACTCAAGAAAACATTAAGAAACTGGAACAGACACAAAATAGAGCAGTGAGATTCATAGCAAACGAATATTCACATTTGACTAGAGTAACACCTTTAGTAAAATCACTAAATTTAGAAAGCCTTCAGGACAGAAGGCTCAAAAGTAAAGTAGCAATCATACATAAAACACTGAACCATAATCTTCAAATACAAAAACAAAATTTAATAAAATACTCTGAAAGACACAAAGATAAAGGCACATTCCTCGTCCCATATGCTAGGACAAATTTGTACAAATACTCCTTCTTCCCTAGTGCTATTAGAGCATGGAATGGGTTGCCTGAGCTAGCCAGGAAAACCAGTGACTTGGCAGAATTTAAGTCATTGGTTAATATGCATGACTAAATGCATGACGCGTAGGACGTAATCATCTTCTTTTTTGAAGTAACGTCTGTATTATATAAGATAAGATAAGATTGCTACCAAACAAAATAATGAACTACTAGTAATTAATTGTCTGATTGGCTACTTTTATTTTAATTGATTCATGTCTTGTCTATGTCAATGAATAACTAGGCGAATATTCAGCTTGATCCGAGAATGTGTGTGGGAGAAATAATATATACATATAGACAGTGACCTGATATAAGCTTTGTAAAAAAAAGAGGAAGAAAAGAATTAAAAGAGAGAATTTGAAAATTTTAATCAAATTTGTAGTTAAAATATTTTCAAAACACATAGCTTTATAAACTGCCAAATTTCCTGGATGATAGTCATGATTTGTTTTTAATCTATCATATTTAAGCTTTAGTTTTGAACATTTGGTTTTTATTATGGAAAAAAAGCAACATCCTATTTATGTTTTTTTTATTGTTGGGTAAAAAGTTCTTTTTATGAAACGTTTTTTAAACAAGCAGATATAAAAGTACCTTTCTAATCATTTTCTAATGTATTGGGATTGTAGTGTCAAAGTTGCTTCTTTTTTAATTATTTCTTAACAGTACATTTGAATAGCATTCTTTCACTATTCAGCAAGAAGTTTTATGTTATTGCTTTAAAATACTATGTTTCTGTGCTGTATTCCCTTTTTCAAAGTAATACATCCTTAATGCTGATTGTTATGTTAATTTGACAGACCAAGGCAAGAAAGACTCAATGAGAATGATGTGATCACAGAGGAAGATCATTTTGAGGAGAGTGACGCATTAGAATCTCAGTTTCCTGTCCTAGGCAGTAAAACAGGTGTGGATGGTGCTAGTTTAGAAGATGAGGACACTGTATCCAGCAGTCAAGCCAGTGTACAGAAACAGCAGCAAGATGAGGAAGAATTGATCATTGAAGAATTTGAGGACTGAGAAATGAAAGCAGAATATAAATACTCTTTAACAATTGAGTCTGTTACATGTGAAATGTTTTGTAAAAGGTACATAGACGTGTGTTGTAATTGGTACATAGACATGTTATATATACATAGACATGATGTGTTGTAAATTAGGATGGCTGGTATTTAAAAATGTGCAAGCAAGTTTAAAAATGTGATATATTAAGAAATAAAACATTGACTGTTTAATGAATACAAAGATTGGTGTTGAATATATTTGTTTATTAACAGACAACTTTAGTGTAAATAGCATTATCAAGCATTAATACTTTGAAACAAGCAAAATTTAAAAAAAAAGTTTAAAGATAATTCATCCTCTGTAAAATCTTTGACTTTCATAATATCAAATATTTTATTCTTAATAAACAAAAAATGGAACATTTTTTACACCACCCCAATTTTATCCCCATGAAAAAAATTCTGTTTAAGTGAATGTATAAATCTACTCAGAGTCAGATAATATTAGACCTGAATATCTAGACTTAGAAGATGTTGCTCAAAATGTTCCTGATCTTTATTAAAGTATTTTAATGAATAGAGCCTACATGCTGAAATACCAGAAAAAGTAGTCTAGTCTATTCCTCTTAAAACTTAAATTATTTTCTTTGATAATTTGATAATATTCAAACTAGTTTTCCAAATGGGGCAAAATAGTTGGCAATTGTTTTCCCAAAGAATATTTTAGAGCCATTTTTTTTAGAACGTGTCCACGTTTTTCCACCCAGGTTTTGTCAATGAATTTGTAAGCTATATAGAGGAATTATTTTTTAAAAAATTCCAACACATTTCTGTTTACTTTGGTCATTTCTATGAACACAATTTGTTAGCTGGTAAAGGTGAATGAGATTTCAGTCTAATACAAATATTTAGCCATATGAAAATACAAGTATTCCTTAAACATCAGATTTCAAAGACAAAGACTTCATTATCATTCTTGCAATATTAATAATTAAATATCAAAATCACCAGAGTTTTGTGCCTCAGATCAGGGGACTTGGGAAATTTGTTGCCTGAACAGGGGACTATGGAAATTTGTTGCTTCAGATCAGGGGACTATGGAAATTTGTTGCTTCAGATCAGGGGACTATGGAAATCTGTTGCTCAGTACAGGGGACTGTGGACATGTGTTGCTCAGAACAGGGGACTATGGAAATCTGTTGCTCAGAACAGGGGACTATGGAAATTTGTTGCTCAGAACAGGGGACTGTGGAAATGTGCAGTTGCCTCAGAACAGGGAAATCTGTTGTTGCCCCAGAACAGGAGGGGGGGGGGCTATGTTAGTACTTATAAGAGTGGTAGTATGTAAAATATGTTATTAATGAAAAATCATGTATTAATTTCTGAACACTCACATATTAATAATAAAAAAAAAAGATGTTTACATTTTCAAGCTTTAAAATGTCTGTTAGTGGTTGTCTTACTAGTGACAAATTCTTGTCGCTTCTTCCCCTCAAATGTATTTTTTTACTCAAGAATTTTTTTAATTAAAAAAAAACAACTTAAGTATGAAAGTCACTTGTAATGTGAAAGTAATGTCCCTTTTGTCGTACATCCCAGAATGCTGTCATAAAGTCTTGATCTCATTGGCCACTTCTGTGAGAAAAGAAATAAAAAAGGCATTGACCATTAAAGTCTCATTCCACTCATCCTTCCCCACCCCCACTATTTCTTTTTTTTTTTTTCATCTTTCTTGCATGCCTACTTCTCTCAAAAATTTTCTTTTTTATTTTTACTCTTCCCCTCTCTGTTTGTCTACCTAAATAGTTAGTTGAATTTCTCTTCTTCTGTATTTTTATTATTATGTGTGTGTAGGGGGGAGGGGGTTTCAAATGCCTAGACAATTTCTGAGATGAACTGCTCTGTAGTTGCCATATCAGGCAGCTCTCCATATTGTTTCATATAGTTTTTTTTTCTATAGTGGTCTGTTTATAGGGAAAGCAGCTTTTATAGTACACAGAGAATGATATATGTATGTAGTAAACCACCTTGTGTAATTTGGCAGCACACTATCCAACCATTTTCCAGCTTTACTGTCTGGAGCAATGAGAAAGCCTCCATGCTGATGTTACTCTCTTACAGCACGGTCTGGCAGTGTTCTGTGGGATTTGCCTGTCTCCGTACAGGGCAAGACCCCCGCATACACCAGCTTTATCGTTTACAAGACTAGTCGTATCTTCAGAGCACCCTGCAGTCGTTGAGGATGTCTTCTACTGTTTCGTCTCCTGTGTGGCAGTGTCGACATCCGAGATCGTGGTTCTCTCGAAGCCTACCGAAATAGGTTCCCATCGCACAGTGTCACGTGATCCTGTCTAATTTCCTAGGTTCGTCCTTCCGGTTTGGGCTTTTAAGAAACTTCTAAGACTTCCGGTCTCGTGCTGCAGTGGTCCCAGCTATCGTACCATTTGGACTTGATCCATTCACAAATCTTGACTCTTGCACCCTGGTAGGTTTGTAATTCCTCGGGTGGGCCAAGAAGCATTTTTAACTTCGCGAAACTGTCGGCCTTTTCGTTATTTTAAAGCAATAGACAACAGTCTGGCTGCCCGCGTTTCTCAAACTGTTGGAACATTTACTCACTAATAGCTCACAGAGACGATGGCTGCCTGGTCGTGCGGTTTGCGCGCCGGAATGTCGTTCAGATTTATCGATGGTCCCGGATTCAAACCCTGCCCGCTCCCACCCCCGTCGTCCTGCGGGAGGTTTGGACTAGGAATTAATTATCTTCAACTCTGAAGGAACATCTGAAACATGTAAAACATTTTACAAGCAAACATTTAACAAACAAAATCATAAGGTAATTAAATAACCTGACAATGATAAAAATACATTTCATGAACTATATCATCAGATTATTTGTCGCACCCTCCCTCACGCATTTTAATGAGCTTGCTTACCACTTATTTTAGAATACATTTTATTTTTTTGTTCTATTGTGACTATAAACATACATGTGGACATGTAGCTTGTTTCATGATTGACCACCTTATCATACCGATATTTTTCTGTCAGTCTGTCACTCTATCTTTCTGTCTGTCAGTCTGTCTCTATCTCTCTCTCTCTGTCTTGTTCTCTATCTCTCTGTCTGTCTTTGTCTGTCTCTCTCCGTCTGTCTGTTTCTCTGTCTCTCTCTCTCTGTCTGCCTATCTCTATCTGCCTGTCTCTGTCTGTTTCTCTCTCTCTCTCTCCAAGGTTTTTATTCGTTTTCCTCTCTCTTTACTCCCTCTTTAAATCCATTTTCCTTTTTTTTGTTTTTGTTCTTACCTTCTCTTATTTACAAACTTCACCCCCTCCTTTTTCTACGTACGTTTCTACCCCCTCCCCCATTTTCTATTCTCATTTTCTGCACGTTCTCCCTCCATCTTTGTATATTTTTCTCTTCCCTGCTCATTTTCCCTCTCACTTCTCTTTATCTTTGTCTCCCTCTTTCTCTATACTTCTCTCTTTTTCTCTCCCTCTCATTCTCTCTACTTCTCTCTTTTTCTCTCCCTCTCTCTTTTTCTCTCCCTCTCATTCTCTCTACTTCTCTCTTTTTCTCTCCCTCTCTCTTTTTCTCTCCCTCTCATTCTCTCTGCTTCTCTCTTTTTCTCTCCCTCTCTTTCTCTCTACTTCTCTCTTTTTCTCTCCCTCTCATTCTCTCTACTTCTCTCTTTTTCTCTCCCTCTCATTCTCTCCACTTCTCTCTTTTTCTCTCCCTCTCTTTCTCTCTACTTCTCTCTTTTTCTCTCCCTCTCATTCTCTCTGCTTCTCTCTTTTTCTCTCCCTCTCTTTCTCTCTACTTCCCTCTTTTTTTTCTCCCTCTCTTTCTCTCTACTTCTCTCTTTTTCTCTCCCTCTCATTCTCTCTACTTCTCTCTTTTTCTCTCCCTCTCATTCTCTCACATTTGTTTAAGGACGTGTCACATCTAATAATAGAACTAGAATACCTTCACAGGACGTAACACTCCAAGTGTCCGGTGTGTCGTTGATGCACTCAAATGTCCAACATTGTCTCCTGTTACTGAAGTTTCTCTCGCATCTTTCTTCGCATCCACGATGTGTCCACTCAGTTGCTGACCAGACATATGTTGACCTGCAGTTTGTGAACCACAGCTGACACCCACAGGACGAGACAATATCACATGGTCTTCTGTCGCATCTCTTTCCAGCACGCGCCCAGTCACGTGAACATGGTATCCTCGAGCGTGATGTCTACAGTGTCGAGACGCATTCTGGGCTTGAGGGCGGTAAACGAGAGGAGCGCTGTGCTGACGGACGTGAGATTTCAAGCTGTGGTCCAGCTTCCAGGTAAGGTTGGAGCCGCTCACTCCCGGACTGGTCAGACTCTGGTGATCCTGTCTCTCCAGAGTTTTGGTCAAGTGGTAGATGTAAGTAGTGGCCAACACCAAGACATCCAGCTTTGATAGTTTTGTGTTCGGTGGTACAGCCTAAACAGAAAGGGCCATTTAACTAATTAATAATTATTATAGTTGCTATTTTATAGCCATTAATCATAAACCATAAATGTTAAAGTATAGGACTGTGTAGCTAATATTGCATATACATGTTTCATGTGTACATGTTTCAATCTAATCCTGTTTGCCGTTTTCGCACATTTGGAAACGATGTACTTTTGCACTTTAAACAATGTGAACAAACATAAATAAGAAGATGGGGTATAGCGGAACTCTGCCTGCGTTGGCTTGGTCATGTCCGCCCTCCGCATGGAGGAATAACGAATTCCAAAAGACATCCTCTACGGCAGCTAGCGACTGACATAGGAGAAACTGGTCGTCCCACCTTCCTATATGAATGGAATCAAAAGAGGTTTTAGAGCTGTGAACATAGATATACATGCACTTTGTGGGATGAAGTGGTAGCAAGACACGCCACGGACAGCGACATAAAATTGATTTCAGTCAAAGAAAATTGAGCCGCTCGGGAAAAGACTGGTTCCTTCAACGCACAGCCATGTTCTACTTTCACATGCGAATAACATGGATGAAAATGACGCTCCAAAAAAAAATAAAAAAGTTATAGACCTAATAAGTTCTGTGAGATGAGCCTGAATGCGGCATATGAAGTGCTGTTTAACGGTAATTTTCTTAATTGTATAAATATTAGATTGAACATACACAGCTTTTATTTGACTAAAGTGCGTTTGTTATTGTTTGTACATGCTTATGTACTTACTGGGAGAGACCTTTGTAGGTCAAGAAAGGCTGACCTCAATGTTTTCACACGTGACCTCTCTCTGGCTGCGTTGTTTTGGGGTTTATGACATCTCCTGACAGCGTGGTGAGAAGCTCCATTCATGTTCAATGTGACAAACTGTATACTTCAATGTATTCACAATTGTGCTTGATCTTCAAATGATAGTGTTTCAAAATAAATAAATATAAGATGCACAGGGGACCGTAATGACATTAATGTAAATTGTAAAACATACATTAGGCAATTCCCTCAGTGCCCAAGCCTCCCCAAACGGACTAATTCAACGTATATCTACCCCGACATCTGTCAAATACGATTTCTTTTCCCTTGTTCAATACCAAACAAAATAATGAATTAACAATACATGTAGTTTATTATTATTATTATTATGTTAGAAATGAACGAGTAGTCATTCTCCGGCGCTGCCAGGGTCGAGTTTCGCTAAAGAGAAACATAATTCATCGTAGTCCCTTTTAACAGTTTCCACTGAGGAATTTTCTGGTGATGTGGCAGGTCTGCAGCAGTACCGACCTCTAACAGGCAACGAGGATGTTCCTAGGAATGTTAAGGGTCTTGAAGGTGTCTGTGAGGTCAGCTGTTATTATCCCCTCGGTTGATATAACAATGGGGTATATTGTTATTTTGGACAATTTCCATAGACGCTTAATCTCCAAGCCTAGGTTCCCATATTTTCTTTGTTTTTCTATCTCAGTTTTTCTTAAATTATGAGACAGAGGTACGGCGATGTCGATAATGCTAGCGGTTTTTTCTTTTTTATCAACGAACAGAAGATCCGGGCGAATGAAATCTACCGTTTTGTCGGTAAGAATAGGCCTATCCCAGTACAGCAGATGTTCAGTAGACTCAAAAACCTCTTGTGGCGAGTATTTAAAATGAGGAGTGTCCTTACCGATCAAATTGTGCGTCAAAGCCAAGTGCTGGTGTAATAACTTTGCAACTTGGTTATGGCGACCTAGGTAGGCTGATTCTGATAGGGCTGGACATCCTGCCATAATGTGTTCAATTGACTCGCCCACATTTCCACATTTTCGGCATTGGTCGACAACATTGAGTTTCAGGATATGCTTCTCGTAATTTTTTGTCCTGATTACTCTGTCCTCTATTGCCGTGACAAAGCCTTCTGTTTTAGGGTAGAGATGACCTGCTTTGAGCCATGTTAAGAAAGCAGCCTTGTCGATGTTGTCCCCATGTAATAAAGCCGGGAATTTTCCTTGGAGGTTTTTTTCTTCCCATTGGCGAATCTCATGCCCTACGTCGTCCAAACTGACATTGGCATCAGCATTGTGTAGGTTCAGAGGGGTTGCTTCGGAGTCATATTTGCGTAGAAAGGAAACTATTATTATTATTATTATTGATTCTAGTTTTGTCAGGTACTAGAAATAATTGTTAAAAATTTCAACTTTCAGATTGGGTTTGGGAGAAATAACGTAGGCCCCTATACAAACTTTTTGCAAGACAAGGTTGATATAAGCTTTTTAAAAATGACCCCAATTCTTTGTCGGCGATAACATTGACGAATCGATGATAGGCCTAAATTTTATTGAATTTTTTAATGACGGAAAGCTGGATTACTGTAAAAAAAAAGTAAATAATGTTTCGCTCCTTAGTATTTGCTTTTGTGACCATCCAACTCCGTCAGTAATTTTATTTGTGACTAACTAACTCACCGAGTTACGGAAAACCAATTGTATTAACAAAAAGTTGTCTTAAGTCTTAAAGTAAATTACAATCAATAACAAAAACACTCCCAATAATTGGGTTGTCATTAAACGTGAACATTAAGACTTGTAGTCGTGGGAAAATATTGACTAGTTGCAATCCTAGACAAAGAACTTGATAGAAGTATGTGAAGGTCTGAAGATACATTATAAGCTACATTTGTAGTTAAAAACAAACATGTTTCTAAATGCACAACGTCTAGTTTAGTCAACTAGAAAAAAAAGTAAAGTTCCCCTTTCAGACCTTGTGATCTATGGGGCGGATGATGTACGGTCATCTGTTTCTGTAGCTCACGGTTGACGAGGGTGTCATTTGGCCAGCACAACGACCAACCGCCTTTACATTTCCCCGACTAATGTCAGCCTTGTCAGGTTGGTGGACACATGGGCGCCCAAAGATCCCGAAATAAAAAATCCGTCTTCACTAGGATTCGAACTCGGCACCCTCGGTTCAAAGCCAAGCGCCATACAACTCAGCCATGGCGCCCCCGGTTTATTTATTTTATTTTTCTTTTCGTGTTCTTCCTGAAGTATTCACATTTTTTGTTGATCTAATTGGAGGTTAGAATCTAAGTGTTAATCTTTACAAAAAAATATGCTACAAGTGAATGCTACATATAGATCTACTTACTTTTAAATTGATAATTTTCACGAAGGTCCAGAACTTTGTATTCTTGTTATAACCAGCCAGTGTTAACATAAAGAGTTGAATGTTTTGGCTGCTTTAAAGACAAAAGTCCTGAAGACTTGTTGCCAACTTTTGTTTCTTTATTATTTTTTCCCCCCATGTACCCTTTTCAGCCCAGTCTCAGCCCACCCCTCTCAGCCTATTTCCTCTTAAATGTTTCTAGCATCGAGTAAAGTTAGAGGCGTCTCCTTTTTTTTTTCTGGGGGGGGGAGGTGGTGCTCAACTATTGAGAAACTATCAAGAATTTCTCTTTGTTGGCTAAAATAAATTTAAAATAAAACAATAATAAAAAAAGAACACATTAAAATATTAATGACAAATAGTAATTTCAATAATAGGGCCCACGTGGTAATCTGACATAATGACAGCCTCGCTGGACGGGTAACACATTCATCTCGTGTTTCGCTTCTTTATTGAATAGAATGAATGTTTCCCAATCTGTCCAATGAAAATAGACATGCAGCATGGCTGGCGTTTGTTTACGTAAAAGAAGGAGGGAGTTATTCGACATTCTGTGGAGCTCTTCTATGTATCATTTAAATATTGGGATATAATAATAATCATTGAAGTCTACACCTCTTATAACACAGCTATAGTGTCAAAGATTGATAAGAAGAATTTGCAAAGACTAGAACTATAGTGTTGCTATATTATCTGGGCCTAATTTTCGGCTGTGCAGACTAAGGGAGGGGGGTCACCAAACTCCCACCTAGGCCCTCCACTTAGCTAATATTAATAGTAATATGAACTATTATAGCAGAATGTATAAGCATTTACCCCTATAAGCTTACAATAAAACTATACAAGGTGCGGCTTGCAATTATTTCCCATGCCCTTCAAATTAATTTTCTTAAAATTAATTAATGTATTTTTAAACCCAATAGTGCGACGCCTTTGCTTATTAAAAAAAAAACCTGTGGGGAAAGGAGCTCCTTTTAGACCAAGCTGCCGGTTCTTACGCGTGACATTTTGTAGACAAGGATAACTCGAGTTATTCTCCTTATAGAACGCCGTATTGGAAGACAACAGTTCTTTCCCCTGGACGCATCGAGATGTCAGGCAAAAGTGGAAGCAGACGAGTTGGGCTATGTTCTGGGTGGAAATGGCGATCTAGTGCCAGAGTATGATACGGCACTTGACTCTCCAAGTTGAGCCCATCTGCGAGGTCAATGGAGATCTGGGTGTGGACGATTAACTGAATGTTAAGATTGTATGAGTCTATTTTCATATTATTATGTGATCTTACTTTACAAATGTTCCATTAAAACATTATTTTCTCCAGAGATAACCTATAAGACGTAACTAGTAAATAAGATGAAATTTAAATTGTACATAATTATTAAATGCCTCCTTTCCCATTCCTATCTCATATTATATAACTATAGACGTCACTTCAAAAATGAAGAATTACGTCCTACGCATTTCATGTGCCAATCTAGTCATATATTTAACCTCCCCCCCCCCCCGGTAAAAAATAATCGCCCCCTAAAAAATTATACAACTCTTTTTTTTTATTTTGTTTCTTTATGTTGAAGAATAAAATAGTAAGCTAACTCATTGATTGTTACACCTACTCCTGCACCCTCTTCTGACGCCACTGAGACAAACCGCTCCATTCACTTAAAAAGAAAGAATTCTTGTATGCATTAATCCTACCAAACGGAATAAGAAATCTAAATACAAGTATGTTTATACAATTATAATACATATACTTATTATGAAATGAATGTGTACTCGTGTATCGAGACTGCCATTAGTATTATATATATATAACTTGCTGGTAGTTTTCATCTCTCCAGTGTTGTTCTTACAATAACTCCTTGTAGATTGGTAACTTCAAAAAGTAAAACTGGACAGGTATTTCAATTTTGACAGTTTATATATATCTTTGAGGGAAATGAAATAACCACCAAATTGTTCAAACAATAAAAAACTCTGGTTTGAGATTTATAATCGTTCAAAATATAATCATCTTAAATTAAATTTGGCTGACGACTTTTTATTTGGAGCTCACTTCTGCGGGAATTTCCGCACTCTACTCAACTGTTCTGTCCCTTTGTATTTACTAAGGATACGCGAATTAAATAAATTACACGAACATTTACCAGTTTTGAGCAATGATTTACGTAGGAATAATTAACTCTTTCTCTCCTAATTGACGATATCATCGTTGATTTGACCTCATTAAATAATTTTAATGTTTGAATTTATAAACTTGACCTGACTTGTGTTATATAAAAAGAGCATGCATTTCTCTTTTATTCTATAGCAACTAAAACATTTTCTAATCACAAACAACAAAGCTATTGAAGCTTAATCCTAACAGGGTAGTGAAATGGTAACGAGCAAAAAGAAGAATTCCTTCGAAACGTGGAAAAAATAATTAAGGAGAGAAAGAGTTAACAGAACTGTTTGATTGGGCTCACTGGAAAGACATCTTGCAACAATAAATCACTACAAGAAATAAATAATGGGGATGGTGGTGATGTAAATTTGTATTCAAATTTAACTGCGAATCAGTTTTTTTTTTTAATTCAGTGTATTATTTACGCTAAAATATACGTTTTATCCAGCCATTGGAATTTTTTAATGTTGATCGTCTTCAATACTGTGCGAGATGTAGGGCACCTTGGAAGTATACACCCACTGGATTAACTTGGTAGGGCTACATGGGCCTTTTGTTTTGTTCTTGTCATATTGACGAGAAAGTGCATAAACAAAACAAACACACTCGTCATACAGTTTTGTTTATTTCAGTAAAAAAAAAAAATCAAACATTTATTTATCAATATTTCTTATAATACATATCAAGGGAACTTTTTTTTTTTACTTGACTTCATTTTATTGATATGTGTATCATATATATTTCTTTCTTTTTTTTTCCTATCTCTTCTTCTTTGCATTTGTTCTCTTACTTTCTCATTTGAATTCATTCTTTCTTGCCCTTTTAAAATTCATTCATTCATTCAATCTTTCGTTCCTTATATCTTTGATTTGTCAATCTCTTTTTGTCTTTTTTTTTTTTGCCGGTCCTTTGTAAGGCTATCAGTGAAGGATTTGATTTATAAATCTATTTTGAGTCATTTAAATAAGTTATCCAAGTTAGCATAAACTAGTTGGTTAGGGCATTGCACACTCACCCACCCATCCTGGTATACGTGTCCTTGATTTGGTTTCTATCTTCCTAGGCGTCTGCCCCACAAAAACTAGATCTATAGCGACATTAACTACACCAGTGATGCCCAGCGTTATACGGCCTGCAGGCCATTATAATTTCCGACAATCGGGTCGCGGGCCACGTTAACAAAAAAAAAAATACAAAAAAGTGAAATAGAGAATTGTTGGGGTAGACCTTTGCAGTCTATATGACAGTGACAGAATATGTGAAGGTTATCTATTTGTTTCATGTGGCCAGCACAACGACCAACCACCTATACTTTCCCCAACGAATGTACGGCACCCATTAGAATTGGGTGGACTCAGTGGCGCCCATAGATCTCGAAATTAAAATTACAGTCTTGCCAGGATTCTTACTGGGACCTCGGTTCGGAAGCCAAGCACTTTACCGCTCAGCCACCGCGCCTCGAAATTGAGAATAAACCATTTTAAATTGTTTTATTACAATTCCCGTGGCTCCATTTGGCTTCCGTACACCCATAAGCTAATTACGTAACACGGATTTTAGGTGTTTTATAACTAAAAAGGTTTTTCTACTAAAGGTTTCTGTAGAAATCTATCGTCTGCATTGCTCGAAATTTCTCAAGAAGCGAAGTCTGGCTTTGTAAGAAAATCAGTTGGTGTCACTTCTCAGCGGCAATAGAAATTATTTCATAATCTGCTGTTTTGTCCTTTAGTTTAAAATGGTTTAATTTAAAATGGAGATTTTCACCAACACCGTCCACTCAATTTGCAGTTGTCATGCCACAAAGCTTCAACTTTTTTTTTGAGGACGATTTTATTCTATCACTGGTAGGAAGCATTTTTTTACGCTACATTTCTATTCTTTAAATGTGAGCAACTCTGTAGCCTCCAAGACAGCCGACTCATTGACTTGACTTCTTGGTAAATATTTTCGTCAATCGCTTACTTCTAGGCGTAAATTAGCGATTTTTTCTTAGCGGCTCAAACCAACAATGCCACCATATTTTTGTAATGTTTTTAGAAAGACAATAGATTAGAATGAATTCCAAGAAAAGTCCTAATAATAAGAAAATAAATTTTTCAACCTTTTCATTTTTCTTTCATTTTCTAGATTTTGTACTGATGTTTTGGCGGGCCGGTCGGAACCACGTCGCGGGCCGGATATGGCCCGCGGGCCGTAGTTTGGGCATCACTGAACTACACAATCACATTTTTTTTAAAGTACTAACTAAATTTAAGCCTACTATTCCACTGATTCATACACCATATTATCTGACTGCATCTCGGACGACTTGACATTTCCTATACGGAATATGGTTTCGTATTGTTTTTCTTCAGCGTCATAGTGATGGGAATTGTAACTTCCGGTGTTAGTAACGCATGTATTTTTATTCGAATGTTGGTTTGGAGGTGTTTTTATAGTCGAATTTCGACACTTGTTTTGAAAGAAATACAGTACCACAAAAATAGTGACACCAATTATTAAAGTGACTCCGATGCCTGCCCCGAAGCCTGCTCCAAACCATTTGCCAAAACTATCACATTCTGTAAGACATGAATAAAAAAACAAGTCAATAAAAAGTTTAATTACAATTTATTTATTTTTTTTGCTTGCTTCGCAATTTTAATAGAATACACATCAAGTTTCAAATGTATTTAAAACGAGGCTGACTCTGGCGATAACATCCGATTGTCTTTAATATACTCTTTAAATGGCGTGGATCTTAAATAGCACTTGACCTATTTGAGTGGCTTAAGTCCTTTTAAGTCTAACAAAAATAACTTATGTTTATAGGTGGGTGAAGGATGATACCTGGTGTGGGAAAAAAAAAGGGCGCTTCAGACATAAAGTTTGTCAGATGGCGATTTATTTAGCTGATGAATACTCTGATCTCAGAGCCCTACTGCCTTGCAGTGCTAAGGCCCCAGAAGTCAACTCTGGTATTGGGAACAATGAACTATATAAACTATATTAATCACACATGCGGTTCCAGCAAATGAGTTGGCGCCAAACGTATTGCAGTCCCTTGAATCACACAAACAAGTTTCAATCACTGTGAAGCATGGACCGCCCAATATCAATTTACTTAAGGACCAGGAAATGTATCGTTCGGCGCCGCTGCATTAATTAACGCATAAACGCAAGTAGGTCTATATATTAACACGTTTTTAATAGAATAGAAATCAACTTCTTATTACTAAAACTATAGAATACACATGTTCGAAATCGGTCTGTCTCTGTCTCTCTCTTTCTGTCTGTATGTTTGTTGCTCTCTCTTTCTCTTTTTCTCTCTTACTCTCTCTCTCTCTTTCTCCCCCTTCCACACTCTCTTTCTCTCTATATCTCTCTTTCTCTCTATATATCTTTCTTTCTCTCTCTATATCTCTCTTTCACTCTCTCTTTTTCACTCTCTCTTTTTCTCTCTCTTCCTGTCTCTATATATCTCTTTCTGTCTCTATATCTCTTTTTCTCTTTCTCTCTCTCTTTTTCTCTCTTTCTTTCTCTCTCTCTCTCTTTCTATCTCTCTATTCCTCTCTCTCTCTTTATCTCTTCTCTGTCTATATATCTTTTTCTCTCTTTCTCTATATCTTCCTCTTTTTCTCTCTTTCTCTCTCTCTTTCTCAGTATTGTAAAATACAGCTATTGAGTCTCTCGATTTGAAACTTATGTTTCTAAAAGAAAATAGACACGTTTAAAGAAACAGTGGCTCACCATTAGAAGTTGGGCTGGAGAGAATAAAAGGCCTACTACACAGACCTGTCTCCAAATGACAACTAAATTGGCATTCTTGGGGACATTTCGTTGTAGCCTACAATCCAAACCCCAGTGACCAGGTACACAATCTGTGAATAAAAGGACCACGTCTTTGTAAAAAAAAATGTTTTATGGTTTGCACATGTTGATTCGTAATAAATAATAATAATAATAGGCTATATAGGCCTACAATCGTTTCAATCAAGTTATTTTATAAAAATCACCATAATCTTGTGTTTTTCTCAATAGCAACTTTTTATTTATTCTAATTTTCTTTTTAGTTTATTGAACTTTGGCGATTACTGTACTAGATCAAACAACATTTAAAAGCCTATATCTGCAATATATTAAAATGTAATATTTATAAACGCATCATTTTTAAAAATTATTAATGGGGAGATAGGTCAAGGTCTAGGTCTAGGTCTACGTTTACCTCCAAAAGCTTCAAATTCATTAATGGAGACAATAGGCACTGGTTCATCGTCCATTTTGTATGCCTCACTGACCCTCACAGATGCCACTGGTCCACCAGGGAAGTATAGTACAGTGTATCTCATCTGGGTGCTCTGATCGTCATGGTAACTAAATATTGTGGTGTCATTGGAGTCCAGAGCTTGAAGATCAAAGTATTTTAGTCGATCTGGCTTATCGTCAACTTATAGAAACGAAACAAATCAACATTATTAGAATAACATTGAGAATGTCAAACATGCATGTTGCTACCTATTTGTTACCTTGGATAATGTCGAGTTTTGGAATAGGCGTCATTATCCAGGTTGGCAACCGGAAAGGGTTTATCCGGTAGACAGGCCTGAACTGAGGGCTCTTCAACCCCAGCCCTGTCTGAGAGTTCTACCATGCCAATGATGCCATCAACCATAAAACGACTGTACTTTTAATGTAAACAAACTAAATACGCGACGAGAATATACTATTAAGAGTTACTATCTAGATCTAGTGATCGATTTGTCGGTGAAAGATTTGTCGGTGAACGAATGAGTTGTTATGTGAATCATTTGTCGTTAACTAATAGGCCTATTCGGTTAACAAGTTGTCATTGAACAAGTTGTTTGTGAACAAGTTGTCAGTGAACGCTATGTCGGGTGAATGAATAGTCGTGTGAACAAATTGTCGGGTGAATGGTTTTCCGGGTGAACAAATAGTCGTGAACAATTTGTCGTGGAACCCTCAATCAGAGTTTTCTTTATGACTGATGGATAGCCGACAACCTATGTGAACGCAGTGGGCCCCGCACTTTCATAGGCCCTGCACTAATTCTAGGCGTAAATTATTAAATTAATCTATTTTATAACTTAAAACATTTTCCCGCGGCCCCCTTATTTACCAGGAGCTCCTGGAAATCTCCTGAAATTGCAAAACATAAGAAAAAGTCATAGAAATCTTGGGAAATTATTTGAATCTTTTGAAAACTCATAAAAATCTGAAATATTGTCATTTAGGTGTATAATTCAATATGGAAAAAGCGCGATAAAAAAAAACACGACATTTTGCAATACCCGTAGGCATAATTGTGTAATCTGGTGAAAGAATCTTCTCGCGCCTCAAACTAATGAAGAATTACTTGAGGTCAACAATTCTGTAAGATAAATTGAAACATTTTGGTTATTCTTGCTATTGAGAGTGATCTAAGTATGAAACAGAATTTTTATGATATACAGTATGACTTCGCTACACGAAAGGCTCGTAAAGTAATTCTGTACGTGGTACAGAATGAATAAAATAAAAAGACGAATTTCTTGTCTAATACAAAACTCTTAATTTTCACTTACTATCCGTATCCCTACCTTAGCTGGGTCCCGCGCAATCCGTTTCGCATAGGGCCCCGCCATGGCTAAGTCCGGCCAAAGCAATTTAGTCCCCTCTTGCCCGAAGCTTTCAGGTTTAGGCTCCAGTTAATCGCCGATGTCTCTTCTATCAGTGATAACAATTTCACCGGGCATATATCTGAGCCACAGGTGAAGATCATGATCTGACCTGATTTTCAGAGAATATGTGAGACGCATGCCATTGGAAGCTTTTACTAGATAATGGAGCACTTATACAAAGGTCATTACTTCCAACAATGCCACAACATGGCCCTAATTGTGCCGAAACCCCCAAAATATCAAATATCAACTTCCAACAATAACACATTTTAGATTACGTTTAATTTATAAACAATTGAAGAAATAAACATTTTGTTGAAAGCAAATTACATCGGTTATATAAAACAAACTTATTGACATTGTATGGCTTGTCAAACATGACTGTCCAGCTGGGCTGTCCATCCTGTAGACTTGTGTGAGTACATCCTTGCTCAATGCAGGAAGGAACTACACTGCCATCTACTGCTCGCTGAGCTCCATAATGCTCTTCGCTGTCATGCGTAGAAGATTGGGATGTCCTTTGTAACAAGGCAACATTTCGACCTGAGTTGAACCAAAGATAGCATTAAAATACTATAAGCTGGGGCATAAAGATCTCCCACATTTGGAGGGGGCACCGTATGGGCAGTAGAGAGGTGGGACAGGTTTCATTCGTTGGACTAGTCTCTACTATTTTCAATAATTATTACATTTTTCTTTCTTTTTCACAATTAGACAGCTGAACATCGGGACTTTGAAGCATATAATGAAACCAAGCTATCTGTAATAGCGAAGCTTAGCGCTCGTCGAAATGTATCTGTACAAGACCAGAAAACAATTATGAAAACCCATTAAAACAAAACTATTTTTTTAATGTATATACTTTTCAAAACTAAAGGCCTTGTTTTCTAGATAGTTTCTTTTGGTAGATAGTTGAGTTCTTTTGGTAGATTCATTTCAAATGTGGGAGATCGTTATGCCTCATCCTATCAACTTTTCACATCCATCCGATCAAGGCACGTTCCTCGTCCCATATGCTAGGACAAATTAATACAAATACTCCTTCTTCCCTAGCGCTATTAGAGCATGGAATGGGTTGCCTGAGCTAGCCAGGAAAACCAGTGACTTGGCAGAATTTAAGTTATTGGTTAATATGCATGACTAAATGCATGACGCGTAGGACGTAATCATCTTCTTTTTTGAAGTAACGTCTGTATTATATAAGATAAGATAAAATAATCCAAGTATCCTTCCAATAAATGTTAAATAGTAGAAAAATCAAACTAAGGCAATGGCTCTTCTTTCTAAAAAGCTACTCTATTGGGTGCACGCATTTAAAACAAGAGCTCATCATTTTCTTATATTTTAACAAATGAAAAGTAAAACAGGGATCAAACTAAACTTAAAAAAAAAAGAGCTTTAAAATAAAGGTACGTATAGAAAGTGTCTAAAGTCCGAAGGTGTGCTTTACGATCCAAATAAAAAGTTTAGATAGAAAATTCCTAAAAGTGTGCTTTCCAGAAGAGGCCACATGAGGCGCTCCTCATATGGCACACATTATCTATTGATAATGACACGAAGAAGCCGACCCCAAATTACATTACGACAATGTTTCCCAAACTTTTTCCTTTACGGAAATTTATTCACGTGGTGGCCTACTAGTTAATTAGTTCGTGGAACACCTATTCAGGCCTCGCGGAACACCAGGGTTCCGCGGAACACAGTTTGGGAAACACTGCGTTACGCAATTCCTAACTAGTTCGAGACAATAAAATGATCTTTCTGAACAGACAACTCAAGTTTTCTTACAAAATAGGAAACTGTGCTAAAGCAGTGACGTAACAAGGGATTTTGAGGACCCAGGGAGTGGGGCTTGGCCTCTTTAGGGCTCCTTGCATTTTGACATTTGATATCATGACATGAGATAATTTACTTAATATTTATATTTGTCTAAAGTCTAATGCGTGGAATACATGCAACATGGTCACTAATTGACATAACATCATGAATAGCATGATAACATGACATTAGCTTAACATTTAATGTAGAAATAAGGAGGAACTCAAATACTCTTTTGGGGAACCCTCAAGTGGGGACCCGGAGGATTTTCAAATTCGGACCCCCAACTATAGTTACACCACTGTGCTTAAGTCTTAAAACATAAAAGCACAGACCGATTCCCATGGCATGACAGATTTACCAGAAGAGGGAAGCGTTGTCGAGAGGCCAAGTGCGCTTGAACTTGGCTTGGCTACCTAGAAGGGGGCTCGAGGTTCGACACCCGACTCGGGAAGAGTTGTGTTTACTGAGCGCCTAAAGGCAGCACGGAAAACCAACTCCTAGTTACCCCCCCCCCCAACTGGTCCATAAATGAGATTGGACCAAAAGCGCTCTGAGCATGCTATAAGCATGAAAGTAGCGCTATATAAAAGCTATAATAATAAAGAGAAGACGATGAAGTGCAACTTACTAACGTATAGCTTTAACTCTTTCTCTCCGAAATTATTTACCACATTTTGGTGGAATCAATGCTGGTATCGTCAGTTAGGAGAGAAAGAGTTAATACAATGTTCGTGAAATGCCTCAGCAACATAGAATAGTTAGGAATGTTTTATTGTTAATATTCATACGTTTTCAATGAACAGATTTTGTAACAATATCGTTTAGTGTGAGCCTGGCCAGGTGAATGGGATTGGATTATCATTTATTAATTAAGCGGGGTTGGTAAATTGCGAAGCTCTCATTATGACCTATACAAGAAGTCATTTTCTTTGATCAACAGTTTAAAACGTTTGCAACATAGACATAGAAATATATAGTTCAGTGGTGTGAATAGTACCGGGTCTTACCTCCACTGACAAATATAGATTTTATTTGTGCCGCATCTTTGCTGACAATTTTTAACTTGTTGATGGGTACATTTAAGTCACAGCCAATGTCCACTGTCTTCTCGTCAGGTTGAAACTTTATCCTATTGGAACACTCAAGAACAAAGTTATGCAGAGACGTTTTAAACCTAATGTCTATGTCTTGGAAAGTGGCTGAAATAGTAAAATGTTTCAAAAAAAAAAAAACAATCACGAAATTTTAGAGAATCCAAAAATTAGACAATTTGAAAAATTGAAGAAAACAAAAAACCCCACCTGTTTCAAGCAAAATTAGTCTTAGCCAGGTAAAAACTTGAGGCTCACTCCATGTTAAAAGTATCGTGTCCAAAGTGGAACTTTTTTGACATGTCTGTCTGTCCGAACTAGACAAGCATGACTGGACATCTGCCGTCTCTGCCATGTCTTCTGCTCATTAGTAAACAAAACAATACATTCGTTGAAATAGGGATTTGTGTTTATGTAGATCTGAAGGCTTAATTATTTGATTGAGTAGGACTTAACAAGTGTTCAATGACCTCAATTGCTATTGAATTCTGACTTACGGTATTGACATTTTAACCCAAACCATCCAGGTAAGCACTGAGAACTGTTCCTTACGCAGCTGCCATCTCCTTCACATAGATCCTGACATTGACATTTGTATT
Organism: Biomphalaria glabrata; assembly: GCF_947242115.1. NCBI lineage: Eukaryota > Metazoa > Mollusca > Gastropoda > Planorbidae > Biomphalaria > Biomphalaria glabrata. The sequence continues at coordinate 7,370,545 of NC_074715.1, forward strand.
GGCATCTTGAGCCAAAAAAGTTCTCAGAACAAAGCGCTAAGACTGGAATGAAAATGTATTTTTAAATAAATAATTCAGAATGTAATTATATATGCCACTTATTGATGTTTTCCCAATAGGAAATCCAATTAGTGAAACTGGTCTACAACTGATGAAGAAATCTTTTTATTTTCATTTTCCAACCAATTCTCAATCTCATTTACATCTTATATGAAATGAGTTTAAAACTCACTTTTGAAATAACATAATTTATGCCTGCATAGATGAAATGTCTCTAGTAAATTGAGATGGAGATAACACCAGCATCCTTGTTAAGATACTATGTTATTATTCCCTGATTTTTGTCAATACATTTTCACAACTTCATGCTGAAATTTAACCTAAACCAATAAGGAGGATTCTTACACGTTTATTAATATCCAATTGGGAGGCGCGGTGGCTGAGCGGGGACAGGGGTTCGAATCCTGGTGAAGACTGGGATTTTTTATTTCGGGATCTTCGGGCGCCTCTGAGTCCACCCAGCTCCAATGAGTACCCGACGTTAGTTTGGGAAAAGTAAAGGCGGTTGGTCGTTGTGCTGGCCACATGACACTCTTGTTAACCGTAGGCCAAAAAAAAAAACAGATGACTGTCACACCATGATTGGGTCGACTGTGACATTGGTTGGTTGAGATACGTGAGTTTATGAAGAAGAAGTTATTTCACGAGGAGTAGGGAATATTTTTGGACACATGATTAGGGCAGACCACATGGGCAAAAAGAGTCAACACCATGATTATTATTATAGCTTTTATATAGCGCTACTTTCATGCTTATAGCATGCTCAGAGCGCTTTGGTCCAATCTCATTTGTGGACCAGTTGGGGGGGGGGGGGATGGTATCTAGGAGTTGGTTTTCCGTGCTGCCTTTAGGCGCTCAGTAAACACAACTCTGCCCGAGTCGGGTTTCAAACCTCGAGGTAGCCAAGACAAGCCAAGTTCAAGCGCACTTAGCCTCTCGACCACGCTTCCCACCGATTTGTTAGAAGACAGACGTGTCTTGTTTTTTAAGATAAAAGTATTGAGAACTATGTATGTGATAATTTTCCAAGGATTATAAGTTTATTCTATGTGAAATAATTTGTGCTATTTTGTGATGGCTGAAGTTGCCAATCATTGTGTATCTTATTATGAAGAATAAATATTTCGTGTGCTGCTAGAGAGTTTTTCTAAATAGACATGTTGTGGTCTTATTACTCAGTAGATCCAGAGGTGTACAAACGCGACAGCAAGATTTAGCGTGTGTACAAAGATTTCTAATTAACAAAGCAAGAACACTGTATTGATACCAGAAGAGGTATCTACATTACACAAGAACAACGCTCATTCAGATAAAAGACTTGACAATGACCTTTACATCATCTGCCCTATAGACCATTAGGTCTGAAAGGGGAACTTCACTTTTTAATATCCAATAGGCATGCCATGACGTAAATTGGGTGCACTTTTATGCGCGTCATTTAAAAAAAACTTGTTTCAATCAATGTGATGACTCTGTCCCCAGCCCCGGATAATTTATTGTCGCATAGAATTTTAAAGAATTTATAAATTCACCACTGTCTGTTTGTCTAGTCATAAATGTTTACACGCTATTTCTCCCACTTCCCATAATCAGATCAAGTTGAGCATTTACACAATTAATCATAATTAACGAGAACACATTAGTAAATCGAAAAATCAACGAATCTATTAATTAATTAGTCGTAATTAATTAATTTTTAATAGAGAATATGTCTTAGAACATAAACAGATAATTACGAAAGAAAAAAAAATGCGCATGGCGCTATTTAATGGAAAGAATCGCTAATTACAGCCATATATATGAAAAATACAGCGTTTCGCTCCCTTAGTCCTTTACTCAAGACCCCCTTTGGCTTGGCTACGCTCATAGAATTTTTAGTGTGTAATTTGTTTTTTATTTATATTGAAGAGCTATTTTTCTGCATTAAACTGAAAAAAAAGGGGGGGGGGTAAACTTAAACCCCCCTTGGGCTACGCTTATAGCATTTTGAGTGTTTCATTTTTTATTTTTGTATATAATGAAGGGGTTGTTTTTTTTTGGCTTCAAACCCCGCTGGAGGGGGTTTTAAACTCAAAACCCCCTTGGCTATGCTGGGGCAAGCGATGGTTTAGTATTAAAATCTCACCTAAAATAAACAAAATCAAAGCAAAAAATCAGACACTAAATTCCGATCTCCCCCCCCCCCAACCCGCAGGAGAGATTTCATTTCGAGGGGTTTAAACCCCAACCCCCCCCCGGCTACGCCCATGGTGTGAAGTATTAACTCTTTCTCTCCTTTATTATTTTCCTCGTTTCGATAGCATTATTCATTTCGCTCATTTGTATTTCACTCTCCTGTTATGATTTAACTTCATTAACTTTTGTTTGTTTGTTATCAGAAAATGTTATATGTTGTATAGACTCATAGGAGAGTTCATGCTGTTTCTATACAACACAAATTAAAGTTTATAAATAAAAAATCAATTAAGTTTAATGGGTGGTCAAATCAACGTTGACATCGTCAATTAGAAAAGAAAGCGTTTAAATAAATACAATAAAATGTAACAGGTAATCTTTTCAAATATTGCGCCCTATGCGTCATCTCTTTCTATTGCCAACGGTTAACGAGTGTATCATATGGCCAGCAATGTATATTAGGTACCCAGTCCACCGGGATTCGATCTCGAGATTTTTAATATTTATAATGCATTCTAAATGCCTTTTTATTCATCCCTCCGTAGTTTTGTCCTGCTCTTTAAGTCCCCAGGTGGCGCTCAGGTGTCTGGTATAGCCTACCTAGTTAGCAATACCCAATGTAAGCTAACCATGAATTTTGCATGAATATCTTTTTTAGCCCATTTCCTAAATTTATAAACAAATAAAATCTGAAAAACCTACCTCGACTGTTAGCAATAATGAGTGATAGCATGAAGGAATAGTGAAGCACCTTTGAAACGATTTCAAGATGTGAATGAGACATTTCTACAAACCCGAGGCTAATTCAAATCTTTTTTTTTTTTGTCAAAAATAAAACATCGATCTAATTCCGTTGTGATTTAAAAACAAAATTGTCCTATATTGTACTGTAAAAATCATGACTTCAAAAATAAATCCGTGAATAGAAAATTCAATTACGGCACAGTCGAATGTGGTGTGTGTTGACACGGGTAGTGATATGTACTAAGTTAATTAATTCCAAGAAACTTCTTCTACGCGGCAGTGCAGTCAATGTCAGCAAATGGTTGTCATATAATTTCACCTCTTGAGAAACTAAATCGATTAACGTTTTGTTAGTTTGTATAACTCTATACGGCGAGAAAGTTATTGTGACGATTATCGTACTTAGGCCTGTATATAACTGCGTTCCCCTCTCTGCCCAGAGTTGACAAGAGATGGTCGAAAATGAAATATATAGCATCTCATGGACCAGTTGGAAAAGGGTATCTGGCTGATCGCTTTTTAAATTTATATAAAAAAAGGAGAACGACCTGAATTCGAACTTGTGGACTTCAGCTACTCAAGCCATTGTGGTAGACACTCGGCTAGAGAAGAGCCTATGAACATGGGAGTTTGTATAGCTATTTATTGTTCACTAAGCCTAATATGAAGGGGACTAATTCAGCTTATACCACCACTTCAGTCAAGTACTATTTCTTTCCCTTGGAAAGGGCACTAATTCAGCATATATCACCAATTAAATCAAGTACTATTTATTACCAATAGTTACTAACTAATTGGTCATTTTTTAAATTGATGCTTGTGTTGTCAGGTAAAAGAAATAATTGTACACAATTTCAGTTTGATCTGAGATTAGGTATCGGAGAAATAATGTGTACAAACTTTTGGCCAGACAGACACACAGACTAGAGTTGATATAAGCTTTGTAAAAAAAATCCATCAGAAGTTGACCTCAAGAACGCCGCGTTTTAACCCAAAGGGGATGCGGTTAGGGTTTAGAGTTCCGTCAGATGTAGGTGGGGGCCCTTTACAGATATTTAAAAAAGTCACTGACTCGTCACAGAAAGGGTAAAGAGAAGTTGTAAACAAAATGAATGGCTGTATTCGGCTCAAACCACACAAACATAGCCTACCACTCTTTTCTATGTAATAGTATTGATAACAGACATACAGGCGTTTTCGTGCTGTCTGAGCCTAATGACCTGTAGGTGGTATCATTCATGACAAACTGACTTGCTGGACTAATTAGAATTGTTGATAGCATTTGAATGAGTAATGTGCTCGAAAATTGAAGATCTACTATCTATATTAAGGATTGTAGTTTCTTAATAAAATTATTTGCTGTTAATTGCTTGAGTTAAAGTTTCTTCATTTGAGTACCTTCGTGGCGAGCGGATGAACTAAATAAACAACTTGAAAACGTAGCCTCGACACACTATATTCAAAATTACACGTTTGACGTATACTGCGATTTTTTTTCTTCGAAACTAGATCTATTCATTCGCATTTTTATTGTTGCTATTTCAATACGTTCTCGGCTATGTTCTTCTGCCTGAATGTATTTCTGCCGCTCAAAATGTAAGCAATCGATTAGTCCGCAAGATCGAGACCCCGAAGTCTCAAAAAACGAAAGCACTGTAGAAGTTGAATTGGTATTATCATTTTTAATCGTACACCTATGTGTAGCCCTTTAAAAATTTTTGTATTGCTGAGTACCCCTCGTCAACCCCCTCCCCCATTTCTCTATGTACTTGCATTTATATGACAGAGCCAGAGCATATATCATATCTTTGTAATATTTATTTTCACGATGTTTAACAACACCGATTTTGAGTTTGTAAACATAAAATCAAATAATATTAAACAATGTGAATTAAAACTTATTACTAATTTATTTTAATTTAATAACATAATATAATAAATCAGCATAGTTTAACGTCTTCCAGTACCCCGGGGGATAAGCATACCCCATTTTGGGAAACACTGCTTTCGTAGTACGAATAAGCAAAATGGCATGTTCCTTTATAATCGTGTATTTCAGATGTACTATAGTAGGTATGGGTCACATACCAAATAAAACCGGCAGAGAATATTTGCATTGCTATTAATCAATAACTTTTTTTTTTGACACTTGTGATCGGAACATGCAACTAATGAAGTCGACTGCCACTCCGATGTGATACAAGCACAGTTTCTAATGCCACTTAATTTTCGACTGAAAATAAAATCTTTCCGACAAGCTCTGATACCTTGCTGGCGTACTAAATTACCCCCCTCTCTCTCTCTGGCTCTCTCTTTCTCTCAAGTGCTTACTTTTTCATTCATTCATTAACACTTCCTCTCATATTCACTTATTGTGCTTCACGCTGCTTAAAAAAAGAATATAGTTCAACGTTTTTTTTCTCTCCTTTTTATCAAGCTTATATCAACTCTGTCCGTCTATCTGTCTGTCCGCTAAAATCTTTGAACACGTTATTTCTCTAAAACTCTGAAACTTTAAACAATTATTCATTTACGTAGACAATACATGAATTAATATATTTAAAAAAAATGAGTCCGTTAATCACTGGTTATTAATTATTTTGTTTAATACCAACAAGGAAAAGTAATACTTCAGTATTCACATAGGGCCTATGTGGCTTAATATGTCGAGTTTTGTTCCCTTGAATGTACACATTATCTCTCCCACACTTATTCTCCGATCAAAGTGAACCTTTAAACAATTATTTATTATTACCTAACCACAATTAAAATTTGTTAGCCCCACCCCCTTTTCTTAACTGGTCCAAACAAGTGATAGGATCATAGAGTATTGAAAAAGCTATCATCATGAAATTGTGCTAGACAAAAACTATTGGTAGAAATATTTGAAATCACAAAGATTTATTAGCGGCCCCCGAAAGGGAAATAGCAGTTATTTGTTTTATGTGGAATGTCCGTCCGTCCGTCCTTCCTTCCGTCCGTCCCTCCTTCCGTCCGTCCCTTTTAGATCTCGTAAACTAGAAAAGATATTGAAAATCCAGCATAATGATATTTTAGACCTTTTAAGTTCTTATGCTAAGGCTACTTTGTTCTTTTCTGAAAGTGAATAATTTTACCGCTACGTGTTTATGTTTAAATCTCGGAATCTCATATCGGATACTTTCAATAAAATAAAGAATTTTAATGTTTCCTCCATTTATGTTTTCCCCACTCAGAAACGCAACTTTAATCGCAATATTAGGCTAGTCATTGGCAAACTTAACATGATGGGCGTGACTATATATACCAAGTCAGCAGAGATGACCTCTTTAAAATTTTACAGATGCAGCATCTTGGGCTGTCCATCCAAGCTGCTAAATGTAATTGTTTCCTTTCACAAAAATATGATGGGTACTAGCACCGTACTACTGTGCAGTTCAACGGTGCCTGTTCCGAAAGTTTCAGTATAAACAGCGGAGTTAAACAAGGATGTTTCCTGGCCCCAATCCTCTTTGGAAAACTATTTTCACTGCTAATTCACAACGCGTTTGACAAATCCACCGAAGGCTATCTCCATTCCAGATTTGATGGCTAACTCCTAAATATTGCCAGACTGAGGGTCATAACTAAAATCACAATCACCCTCGTATGAGATATGCTATTCGCAGACGATGCAGCGGTAGTGGCACACTCACAGGAGTAGCTTCAGTCACTAATGTCCCGCTTCTCTCAGGCCTTTAAAGAGTATGGCTTAACAATTAGCACGAAGAAAACAAGAAGAAAAGCTCACTACAGCGACCAAAATGGAGGTCTACAAGGCATGCGTTCTGAGTACGCTACTGTACGGCATTGAATCGTGGACCACCTACGCAAAGCAAGGGAGAAAACTAAACTCATTCCATCTGCGATGTCTCCGAAGGATCTTGAAAATCACATGGAAAGAAAGAGTGTGCAATACTGAGATCCTTACCCGAACAGGTATTCCCAGCATCGTTACAGCCCTCAGAGAACGCCGCCTGCGTTGGCTTGGACAATCGCATCCCGAAAGTCATTCTCTACGGACAACTCTCGACTGGTCGCCCCTACCTCCGTTACTTGGATGTAATTAAATGGAACCTCAAATCAGTGAACATCGATACTGATCATTGGGAAGACATAGCCCTAGACCGCACTAGATGGAGAGAGACAGTGACCAAGAAAGCTATGGAAAGCGAAAAAACATGGGCCTCAGCTCTTGAAGAAAAGTGTACCATAGGAAAAATGGTTGGCTCATCTACCACCAAAGTGAAAGCCACATTAACCTGCAATATAGGCCTAAGTGGACTGGAGTGTCTCTCCAAAATAGGGACCCACAGTCACATAAAAAAGTGTTCGAGATGAACCATAGTCGCTCTAAGACTGAAGGAGGCCAAAACATATTGATGGATGATCCGAAAATCTATATTGCGAATACTCTTTTGAGCGTACAGACATTGACCCGGAAGAACAAAAAGATTTAGGTTAAATAGAAACATTCATAGATTTGTGCTTCTAGTTACACATGTGTTACAAATAGACAACTTCGTTATTTCACTGCAAAATGGGCAAGAGAAAAAATATTGCTAATAACAACGTATCTGATAATGCTGCCGGTAGCGTACCTCAAAAGAGAGTACGGATTGAGAATCAAACCGAGTTAGATGAAGACGAGGGAGTAAATGGTGCCGTAACAATAAATGGTACTTTTAACTTTCAATACTTTGAATATTGATTGAAATTTTTGTAATGATGTTTCAATGTTTGATTGTTTAATTTGTTTGTATGACCATGGCATTGTATGTAAATGTTATAGATCTAAATCATGTAATGTAATGGCAATGCCTGGAATGGTAATCACAGTATTTTTGAGTAATGACTTCAGTAATGAGTAATGTCTACATTGTAATTGATTGTACCAACTCCAACTAAGCCTAAGACTACTACTCTGTCTGACTTACAATGTTCAAGTCTTAGAGTTGACTAGAGGTACTTACTTAGTTACTTGATGATTTATGTATTAGACTAACTAGGACTAGAATCTACTATCTAGAAATCTAGATTTAGATTATTGACTATTCTATAGATCTAAATTAGAATAAAAATATAATATAATCTTAATAGAGTCTATATATAAAACTTTTGCAGCATTTTATTAATGCGTGAATCAAGTAATAGATCAATATAGAGTACATATTACATATATATTATAATATATATATATATAATACTCTGAAAGCATTCAGCATAAACCCAGCCACCTGGGCGACAATGAGGAGCACATGACAGAGCATCTTGGCGTCGCGCTTTGAAAACTGGCGCACAAATTGTTGAGGAAAAGAGAACACTGCTGGCAGAAGAAAAGCTGGCCTATGATGACGCTAGCTCCAGCTGGAATAACCTGCCCAGTGTGCAGCCGAACATTCCGAGCTCACATAGGTCTCACCAGCCACAAAAGGAGGCACAAAGCCCTCAGCCCCCTGGATGACAAAAAGTGGTCATCATCGAACCACGATGGACTAACTATATATAATATACTATATATACATATATAATACTAGTACTGGAAAGAGAGCATTGATTATAGCATCGGTTATCTTATTTATCTATAGATCTAGATAATCTTGTTAATGATAATAAATAATATTTATTATAATATATTTATGAGTCTAGATGTAGAAAAATAATAAAATTGAAAGTTTTTAACTGTTAACAACTTTTGTCTAGATTCTACAAATTATAAATTAGAATATCTATAGTATGAGTCAAAATCTAGAATTAGATATTATATGCTGATACCTAAATTTATTAAAGAGGTTTAAAGATATATATATATAAATATATAGTAATATAGGTCTAGGTTTTAATTTGATCTATGATCTTGTTGAAATGTAGACTTATTTTTAAATTGAAATATGATCTAGAATCTCGTTAAACGTTGACTTATTTTTAAATTGAAAGTAATAATATATTTTAATCTAATTTTTTTCTATATTTCCAGCAATAAAAGTTAAAGCCTTTGCAGAAAATCGAGCATTGGAAATACAGGCACTTTCAGAAGTTGTTAAAAATGTTGGTGGTAATCATATGGCATTTCAAAAACTCCCTCGCCACATGCGTAGACGAGCTATGAGTTATAATTTTAAAAGAGTTCCAAGAAGACTTCATAGTGTTGTGCGAGCAGAGGTATCGTGAAATGAACAGTCATTTTTTTTTTAATTCATTAAGACCTAGAATTTTTAAATTCTTGACAAATTATGTTCTGGATGATCCAATCTAAGCCTTTTATTAACCCAGTTTTCAGTTTTATTAAATTATAATCAAGTCATAAGCAAAGAGAGATAACTTTAAAAAAAAATCACATTAAAAAATATTCATTATGTCTAGGTTAAAATACTAAATTTCTTTGGTTTGCTTTATATCAAGACCTGAAAATTGTTAAGAGAAATAAATAAATAGCTTTTCACTTTGGGTATTTAGGAAATTCTAAATGTATCTTTTCATTATGTACAAGACATGAAGAGCTCTGCCTATGCAAAAGTTTAAAAAAAAACTGCTTGTAACCTCCTATGACTTTGTACAACAATAGGAATAAAACTGATCACAAAATTCACATAAGGAGTTAATTAATAATAATTGAAATAGCAGATAATAATAATAATAATTGCGATAATTTAATCTCTACATTCATACTTTTTTTACATTATTATATCAGATTGAAAAGACCAAATCACCTGGTAAAGGTCCTAGTAGAAAGCACAGACGTCGACCTAAAAACTTGTTGTCTGAGTATGAAAGACGCAAACGCAGAGTTGAATGGCTTGAGACACACATTTGGCATGCAAAACGGTTTAAAATGCTTGAGAGGTGGGGCTGTAAACTTGCCCACCATCCTAATGACAAGAGTGGTAGGGCTTGCTATCGAGCCGTTCGTCATCATTGCGCAATGCAGGTAAGATGTGTTCATTTGTTAGTTAATATAGATTAAAAGAGAAACTTCTACTTTAGAATATAATTCTCTGTTTTTAAACATCGGATCCATATATGTCAGCGTGTTAAAGGTACTTTCCCTATCATTCCTACTATAATTTCACTGTTAATATAAAAGGTAATAGGAAAAGAAAAGTGTTGCCTGATGACATTCTAAGCCTATCATAGTAAGCTATAATAGTTGTGTGCCAACCAAGTCTTTATCCGAAGAGTAAAATTTAAGGTTAGGGCTCAAAGTGAAAATTAAAAAAAATAAATTATTAAACAAAATCAAAATTTAAATAGCATTAATAGAGGATTATATCTTATATTGTTCTTTAAGTTTGGAGATTTGACCTCATGAAACTATTTTGTCATCAGGATGTGTCCTTTGAGCATTATATACAGATCAAAGGTGAAAGGCAGCAGATCTTAAATGGTTTGACTCACTTGACTAGTCAGAAAACAGGTTTGTAATGGTTTTTTACTTTCATATTTGTACTGGTAATTGTATTAGTTCCAAATCCTGAGTTGATATACTAGTGAAGCTATTTTTTTAGCTGGTCATCTAATCAGTTTTAACCATAATTTTTCTAGGAATGAGGTAAACCTGTCTAAAATAAAATAATTCTCAAAGCTTTCATTGCATAAAATTATTAAGTGTATCTATGCATGTGCCATCTCCTTCCTTTCCCCAATCCTTTTTGGAATACAGTAGTTTTCATCCTTAGTATATATACAAAAATTATTTTACCTATATTAAGTTTTTTGCCACATTCACGTTAGTGTAGTTTTACTTGTTACTTAGGTTTTCTGCACACCTATAGCATATAAATAAATATTATTTACTCTTAAGAATTTTTTTTTTTGTTTTTAAGGGCTGACATTTGCCGCTAAGCTTACATCACATGGTACAAGGGAAGGGACTCTAACATTGTACTCATATGACAGTTATCCTTATAAAGCTATAGGTTCTGTAAAATTTCTGTGGCAGCCATGTTTTAATCAGGATGATCAGGATTCAACACTGTGGATATGCTGTCATAGATCTAGTTATGAGTTAGTTCTGTCTGAAGTGAAGAAATGTTTTGAGACAACAAGCCGAGCCTTGCATTCTGAAGAGAGAATAGAGACAAGCAATGTCATGGTCACACCGCTCAAAGGAGAGCTTGTCAAAATTAGACTTATTGGGCCTGCCTCTAACATGGTTCTGTCGGAAACCCTAAAACTATATGATGTTGCTGGATTCTTAGAAAAGGATGATGCCCGGCTTCAGTGCCCCAATGATGAAAGTTTGGAAGCTGGTGTAGAAGAGGATGATTCCGACTACAAAAGGCAATGGTGGAAGGGCTATTACAAAAAGGAGAATGCCCTTAATGTTATCAGTGATCAGTCCCAAGTGTTGGAACAGCTAATAAAGTGTCATTCACCAGGTGAAGCCCCCAATAATTGTGTCATTGGACTGACTGTAAGGGATCCAAGATTGTTGCTGCCTCCCAAGAGAACAAAAGTATCTGTTGTCAATAGGGGTAAGTAATTCTATAAAATCACAAATTTGACAGTACTTGTAGTTTCAACATTTTTTTTCCCTAATGTTTAAGGAATGATGAGATATTTGTTCAAACTGGGTAGCTCAGAAGGCAGAGCGCTGGTAATTATGCCAGAGGTCACAGGTTCGATTCCTGTCCCAGTTATAAATCCATCATTTTTTTGTTTTAGCATAGATAAAAGTATAAATAATTTTTTAAGGGTCTTTTTGTCAGCTTGTTTTTCTTAAAGCTCTACAAATTATAAAAAGTTTTTTTAAATTTAGATTACACAACTATTGTCATAAGTAATAACACAGTTTGTTTTTATAGGTAACTTAACTACTAGCTTACCTAATGAATTATTTACTGAGTCTGTTGCAAGCAGTGCATTATGGGATGCCACTGTCAGAAACCTGGTAAAAACAACTAAAATATCTGAGCACAAATTGAATGAGATGAGGAGTCACAACCAGATACCAGGTAGTAGGCTTTTAAATAAATTCTTTGTTATTGTTAAGTCACTCGTCAGAATAGTACAAAAGAAGTTTAAATTGGCTTTTTGTGTTCCTAGAAACAATGTGGTGAACACCCAATAGTTTAAACCACATCAATTCATAGCAATTTAGGGGAAAACTCTATTATTAATTAAGCTGCTCAATCTCAGCCCACTCTAAATTTTATACCTCTCAAATCCCGATTAAAGGGAGATAGCTCTGCAAGAAATATAAAGAATTGATCTCCATTGATAATATAATGAATGTAACTGCAATACTACCAGCATTGATTACTTCTAATATAACTCAAAAATTTTATAAATAAAACTTTCAATGTGCACTTGTGACACAGTGCTTGAACTACAATTTTCAAAAACCAACTTGGTCTTGGACCAAGGCTTGAAAGCAATATTAGAGTAATGCATAGTCTTATAAGTAAGTCACTGCTTTCATTTTCCTATTATTTTAAGGTAAACATCTCATTTAGATTATTTAAATCTTGAAATAGTTTATTTTGTTCATGTTGACCCAGTGCCACGATTTAGAGATTTTGTGGAAATTCAAAGGCTAACGCAAAACTGAAAATGTTTAATTTTCAATCATTGGTATTCAAAATAAATTTACAGTACGTTCCCTTGGCCTCTATAGCAAGATTTTAATTTCATAGGTTGCTGTATTGCAGTTTGTAGACCATTTGTTGAGTGGCCTTTTTTTTTTTTTTTTGGACGTAATTTGATGGTCGTTATCATGCTATGGAATTGAAATTAAATTGGTTAAAAGAAATGGTGCCTGATTGTGTGACATGAGCTCTGGGTTGTTTTTCTTGACGGTTCCAGGGTTGAATCCTGCCCAAAGGTTTAGGCTAGGTTGTATTAATCTTAAAGCAACATCCAAAATATATAAAACTAACAAATTTCTTTTAAGCCTGTATTTAAATGATTAATTACATCAAGTCAGATAAGAATCAGCTGTGAGTTGCTTTTATTACATTAGTCTTGCATCGTCTACCACTCAAGTTAGAAGGTAGCTAGTATGCATTCTTAGAAAGAAATATAGCTTTCTTTTTGTTTCATTTCCCACATTATTGAACAAAAAAATAATTTTTCTTACAAGATTTGTTTTTATTACCTTAAGGGCAAGTAATATTACATGTCTTTTAAAGTATTCCTCTTTTTTTTTTAACTCTTGTTTAATACTCTTCTTGCATCAGGCTCAACATTGGATCTTGGTGAAATGGAATCTGCAATACCTGTTATCCTCATTCAGCGGCCAGGTGCAGCTTCCATGAACCACCAGAGTTCTGTGCCTTCGGGGTTCTCAAGTGGCTGGGATTTGATTTTACCTGCTGGCTGGGCTATGGCCTTCTGGATAGCTTTGGTGTACAGAGGTGCTAGAGTTGGCGGGCTGCAAGAGGCTCGCAATATAGATCTCCTGGCTAAGAAGTTGTCAACACCATGGGACTACCCAGACACATCATCTGGTCAAGATGAGCTTTTGGGTCAGTCAAAGGAACTTGAGTTAAAATATAACCGCAGACCACCAGCTAAAAGGCCTAACTACGTCAAGCTGGGTATCCCTTCACCATTTTATTTTCAGTTTGAGAAACTTGTGGGAGACTGGTATCAGCATTTATATAGCTCTTGTTTAGACTTGTCAGATAAAGGAAAGTACTTTGTTTTAAGGGATAAGAAGATTCTTAATCTTCTCAATTCAGCCTTGACACAAACTAAAAAGTTTCTGGAAGAAAAAAGAAAAACACCTAAAGGTATGGGTAAAGCAGTTCCTTCAGGCGGAGGTCATAGTTCATTGTTGAAAGCAATAGCTGTTGACTCAACTGATCAGATTGCCTCAGCTCTAGTGGCTGTTCATGTCAAACTTATCAAACGTGGTGTGCCTACAATGAACAGCCACATTTGTCTTCCAAATGCTAGTGACTTAAGCATGTTGGTGAAGAAGTGTAATAATCCAGAACCTGTGGAGAAAAAACACCCAGATCCCTTCAGGAAACAAAGAAAGGAGATGAAGAAAAAGAAGGGAAATAAAAAATTGAAGTCAAAGGAAGAAATTAATTCCCAAAATAGCATAACCCAGTCATCTCATTGTTCAGTTAGCTCTGAGCCTGAGGGTCAAAATAAGAAAGTTGAAGGTGCCGATGTAACATCATACAAGTCTCATTCAACATTATCCAACTATAATTTAGTGGATTGCACAACTCGGCAAATTGCTGGCTTTGTGACTTATGGGGCATACAGCTTGGCAGCTGGCCATGGCATGGGGATTGGCTTCTGTTCTGTATTGGCATTGCTACAACTGATAGAAGATCAACAGAATTGTCAATCTTGTACAATTTTAAGCCGAAGGCCTAGTTCTCTTCAGTATAGATTTGGTTCTATATCTCTTATTGTTTGAATGTGTTAGTCACATTTGGATCAGTACTATTTAAAGTTTCTGTTAAGTCTTGTTTTCATCATTCATGTGATGTTGAGACGTGAAAAAAAAATATATGACCAATAAATATTTTCAATTCTAAACATTTTTTGTAGCAAATTTTGCTAAAAAAAATATTTTAAAAAATATGTAGTCTATAATTTTTTCATAAATCTCATGCATACCAATGGTACATGTATAAATAATAAAACTATTTAAATTGAATAACTATTTTTTTGTCCTATAATCTTTCATTTAGCAATTTCATGATTAGAATGTGATATTTAATAACAAAATGTATGGACTTGTGGATATTCAAAGAGAATAAACTTTAAAAAATTTATATTGGACTTAATTGCTTTATTGTTACAAAGATAACTTTAAATTACTAGCTCATTTTACCTCTGGTCTCACCATCTTTCTTGCATGATAAATGGTACTTGAAAAAAATATTTTTATTGTTATGCTTTAAATAAATATAATAATAAGGCATTATCTTTGAGTCGGTTGATTCAAGAAGAGCTATTTCATGAAAGATGCCTTTCCAAAACACTCACGATTCTTAAAGATAACATGCTTCCATTAAACCACTGTTACATAAGATCTGAACGAAGTGGTCGTCTCCTTTCCATTAGAACTAAAACAGAAAGATTTAAAAACTCCTCCATGCCACTTTCAATCAGAGTGTTACAAGATCATCTGTCGTCATCGAGAAGTACATAGAAGTCTAATTTATAAAGCGATGGTTATGAGTGTATATGTGTTTTGGTGTCTGAATGTTGTTCGTATTTGCATCTATATTGTTATTGTACAGTAGTTACGCTGAGGTTGTCAATTGTAGTTAAACTATAATTTCCATTTGATTGGATCAATAAAAATTATCTTAAGAAAGAGTGCAGACCTAGCTATATGGCCTATTTTGCTACACTTAGTGCAGACTAAGGATTTGTCAGCTGAGATCCTTCTGCCAACTATCAGTTTCCCTTGAGTGTGATGTGCAATCATAGTAAGATAAGTCACTGCAACACAACAATAACTTGAACTATAATTCCTTAACACAATATCTGATATGCACAGGCACAGAAGTTTCTTTGAATATCTACTAGATGTAGGTTATATTAACTTAAATAATTGCCTAAAAAGAGGAACTTGAAGAAGTGATTTCAGACCATGTTTGTATAGGTCAGTCATCACTGACATTTACAAAGTCCCATCACTCTCGGAGAAAAGTTGAGAAACATGGTAAAGTAGAGATCTAAGTTCTAAAGGAAAGCATGATAATGAACTGCGATACCTAACCTTACAAATATGGAACCAAGTGATTTACACGCTCAGCCAGAAATAAATGAATTTTATAAGTGCCCCTACAACAGTTGTGGTAAACAGTTTCGACGAAAGGACAGATTAGAAATTCATGCTAGGTCCCATACAGGAGAGGTTAGTGAAACTTCGTGCGGTTAGTCACACAGTCACACAGCTACTCTGGCTAGCCTGCCTAGTGCCTAGATCTATATTATATATAGACTCTACTGACTCTAGATATGATTATGAGTTAACTGATTGGTTAGTTAAATTCAGAAATATTTTCAAATATTACTATTAAAGTAAAGTATTATTACTGCCCGACTAAAACTTACTAAAAGTCTAATTAAGACTAGACTAATTAGATCTACACTACATTCTACATAGCTACGACATAGTAATATCTAGATCTAAAATTATAATTAGTATTACTATTAGATCTAATAGTATAGTATTATAATATAAATATTCTAATTATAGCCATTATAGATCTAGATTTAGTTAAGTAGTGTAAACTAATAATGTTACTATTTTGTTACTCAACACATAGACATTTTTAATAATGATGTTGACATAGTGACATGACATAGTAAATGATAGTGTAGTGACTAGTTACTAGTAGTACATACATTCATTATTCATACAGTACTACAGTAACAGCTTGATAATCGACTTCTGTTCTGTAGCTCTGGCTCTGTATTAGTAGCGTTGCTTTAACTGATTGACTGATAGATCTAGAAGTTTAGAAGAACATCAACAGAATTGTCAATATTCAGTACAATTTTAAGCCAAAGTCCAAGGCAGCCTAGTAAGACCTAGTTCTTTTCAGTACAGACTACAGTACAGTATCTCACTAATCTCAGTCTAGTCACTCTAGATCTATTCTATATTCAGTACATTTGAGTAGATCTATATCTAGTGATGGGAACTAAACTAAATTTTTTTAGTTAAACTAAAACCAAGTTTGAACTAAAAAAAAGTAATTAAACTTTTAGTTAATCACAAATTGAAAAAATTAGTTAAACTAAACTAAGAAACTTTACAAACTATTTTGACCTTTTTTAAGGACGAAGCAGCTAAACATGAAAAATATAAAGCACAACCAATCTCTTTAGCAAAATGTAATAAACATTTATTTGTGCACATGAAACAAGATTTAAATGTCTTTATGGGATAGATGTAGATCTTAATAGAATCACTAGAATTAGAATACTATTATAGAAAGAAATTAGAAGTAATTGTCCAAGTTCTAATATAAGTTACCTTTAGATAGTGATGGGCGAAATTAGTTGAAACATTGTTATTTTCATAAACTTCAGCTATTTTTTAACGTTATGTATTTCATTTTCCGGTTATTGTGTTGGATACATGATGTATTATTATTTTATTAAAAGTTCTATCATTTTTAAGAAATTCACAAAATGTTACATTAAAGTTTCAAAAATGCGTCGACGAAATAGATCTAGATCTATTTTATTACTTAGAAACCAAATTTAACAATGAAAGGGCGGGGTAAGACACATTTGGCCTGTGTAACTGTAAGAGTAGATCTCGATTTATCCTTGACTATCAGATGTGTTATTTGTTCGCTAAACAACTCAAGCCTATTACGCACAAGGAAAACACATGGCAGTCTTTTTATCTTTTATAACAACTAGTCGACATATCGACTACACACTAGCCCTAGAGCTATCTGACCACCAATACACACACTCAAGTTCAAGCTTGTTTACTTTTGGGCAGAGAGGAAAAGGGGGGGGGGGGATGAAAGTGTTACTTTTTTTTCTAGGACTGGTTACCCGAACGCTAAGAACTGTAAGTGTAGTCATTCATTGTAGATCAAGAAATCTTGATCTCAGTATGGCAGATTATAGGTCAACGCTTCGGTACCTTCTATCAAAGGTTTAACTATTTGTTTTAGTTGAAACTATTAAAAAAAATTATCTGTAGATTCTCCTGTTATTAACAAATTATAGTTTAGCGCTAATGAGTAAATTGAAACCACTAAATATTGACTTAAAACGCTTCAGATTCCCACTACAAACTAACTAAAACTAAGCACGGTGCGCGTTGTATACACACAACCACGTGACTCGGGGGGAATACGAAACTACCTAGATCTATATTATTGACTTATAATTTTAAATTTACATCTAGATCTAAGACTACTAAGAGTTAGACTCTACTTAAGCCTAGAGACTAAAATAATTAAATATAGACTATTATGACTATAGTAGTCTAGACTAATTCTAATACTAATAGACTAGACGTCACTAGACTCTAGATCTATCTACTAGTAAAAAGTTTTAAAATAAAATAGAAAGAGTCGACATTTCTTTTAGATCTATAGTAAAGCAAAATTCTTTGTCTGCAACTATACAGGAACACACTGGTGTTTAAAAAAAAAAGCAACAAAATGTAGATCAATAGAAGCAAGGAATTATCAGGATTTATCAAGCAGCGAAACTTGCTAGAATATAATGAACACGTTTATTTTTCTCGCCTTTCAAATACATTGAATTGGCGGGAATAGCGACCATTATAGGGTAATGGTCAAAAGGCTTTCTAGTGACCTGTGCACCCTCTAGTTATTTCTCCTCTCTATTATTTATTACATATATTCTCCAAATTACATAGATCTAAATATTTATTGGTATGTCTGTTTAAAAAGTTTGTAAAATTTGTAATTAAACTTTTTAGTTTGTAACTAAAAAAAATTAATTAAACTAGGATTTTAACTAAACTTTTTTTTTTTTAATTAAACTTTGGCCTTAACTAATTTTTTTTAGTTAAACTAAAAGTTGGCAACTTTTTAGTTAACTTTTGCCCATCACTATCTATATCATAGTATATCAATCATCTTCTATTCTATTACTAATTAGATATCTAGATTTTATCTAGATCTAGATCTAACCAAATCTGAGTAATAAATTAACACTCACTGATTACAGCAGGTGTCAATAAAAATTATAGATCTACTAGGAAATTCTAGTCTAGAATCTAGATCTTATCAAATCTAGGGATTTTAAAACTAGCCTAATATTTAGTAAATTAAGTGTAGCCTACTTATTCATTAATTAGACCTTCTCATCTATGGGGCAGATTATGTTAAGATCTATAGATTGCTGATGGTTTATGAGGGTATTATGTGGCAAGCACACATTACTTTCCCCAATGGCAGGTACCCTAAAAGTTGGGTGGACTTAGGGACATCCTAAATATCTAGTTATTCACAATCCTAATTTTCTATTTATTTGAAACAGATTAGACTCAATTCATTTAGGTTTGCCCCATTAAAGACACAGTTCTGTGATGTAAATTCTTATTGATAAAAATCACTTAAAATAATTTGGGTACCAACTGGATCACCTAGTGTTTGACTTCAAGCTGTAGCAGTTTCGGAAAATGATTTCTTAACTATTATTCTCTTTTCTTTAATGGAGCATAAATTATTTTCAGTTAAGAAAGCATTTTTCTTTGTTGTGAAGTAAATGACATCATTTTATTTTAAATATCCATTGATAAATCACATACATGTTTAATTTTAGAAACCTTTTGTGTGCGCTTATGAAGGCTGTGAGAAATCCTATGCCAGAGCACAGCATCTTTCACGACACACCAAAAGAACTCATGACAGCAACTACAAGGAAAGTTTAAAGCTAGAGTAAGTTAAAAAAAATACTTAAAATTAATGGTTAATATTTTTTCTCCTTGTGCAGAAACAAGTTTAGTGTCTTCCAAACTATGGAGTTTTAGATTTAAAGCAGTTCTATTTTTTTTAAATTTTTTTTTTGCTTTATTTCATGAACTACAGCTTTAGAACTTTCGACTTTTCAACATGTATATATTTATACATTACTGAGACCTCTGTTTTTTTTGTGTTTTTTTTTAAGATGTACAGAGTGCCATCTACTGCTAGCAAATCAAACTAGTTTGAGCAATCACAGGGAAAGAGCTCATAACATTTCATCAAAAAGAAAATTATTTGAGGTGAATTCAATCTTTATAATCATCCTGTACTAAATAAAACCTTTTTTTCTGAATGTGCTTTTGTATTTCAAGCTATTGTTCACTTCTATGCTTTCTAATTGTAGTGTACTGAAGAAAATTGCACAGAAAAATTCCACAAGAAAAAACAACTGGTCGTTCATAAGTTGACACACTGCCCCCAGTTAGTACTAGCCAATAAATGTCACAGGTGGGTCAAGTATTATTTGGTACATTTTTTTTTTTTATTTAATTACAGTCCTTTGAATTCAATTATTTTTTAAATGATGAACTGTCAAATTCATGAATGAAAGTTTGTAATAACTAATTGGCTAATTGAATGGTTTTTTTATTTATTAAACTAGGAGTGCTTGGTGTCGTTGGCTTGGTGAAACTATTCTTTTCCTAAAAAACAAAAGTCTAGAAAATAATTTGTCACTTTCTAGATTAGGAACTTGGTGTTTTTTTTTTTTTTCTAATGTAACTCTGCAGAAGAGTTATGGAAAATAAAGATGGCAACAAAGCTGAACTTGGTTACTTTAATCTTTGGGACTTTTTGAAGTTATTAACAAATGTCATATTTTGCAAAAAATGTCATGAAAAAAATTTTTTTTTGACTTGCTTGTTTACTTGTTATTTTTTAAAGATGGTTATGTCTTTAGTGAAAAAGATAATTGTATATCTCTCCCCCTTACCTAAAGTAATCATTAGACATAATCTCCTTTTTTTTTTAAAGATAAGTTTTTACATCTTGGAAAGACGGTAAAGCATTTTTTTTTATGTCATACACAATAAAATGAAATGACTGTTTGCAATGTTTGCTATCCATTGCTTTATTTCAGATGTACTTATGAAGGATGCAGTAAAACCTTCAGCTTTCCTAATAAATTAAAGCATCATTTGAAAACACATGAAGGTAGCTGAAGAAAAGATTTTTTAAAACTAACAGTGCTGTCCTAATAAATTTTCATTTGTATTGCTGACATGTAAAAATCCCACTTGGTGTGTGTAAAAACTCGACTTTGTACTTTCAGGTTATCCTTGCAATGTTCAAGAATGTAGTCGAGTTTTTCCTAATTGGTCTGCATTAAGAAAACACAAAGCAGCGGATCATTCTCAAGGTACATTTCATGTTTTACTTTCTTTCAATCTTTGAACTGATCCTATTGTTACCACTAGTTGAATATAAATAGTAGCTATAAATAGTTACCTAGTCGTATGGTATGTACTATGGACTGTTGTCTTGATTGTCCTGGGCTTAAACCCTGCCTGTCATCATTCCTTGCCATCCTGGAGAATTGGGCTAGGATGTAATAATGTTCAATTCTGAAGAGATATGAAACATATAAAACAAAACTATTACAAAATGTCCCCCAAAATTGTAAAATCTTTTATTTGTTACAGATTTTTCAAATTGATTGTTAATTTTTATTTTGATTTGTTGGCATTACTTTTGTTTCAAAGAGGGAATAATTGACTTAAAAAAATGTTTCAGAACATTTGCCAGCCTATTCATGTCTCATTTGTAACTCTATAAAGTAAAAAAAAAATATTAAAAAAAAATTGACTCTACAGCCATCTTTGTGTAAACAGAAAGTACAATCATGCTTTTCTTAACTTTCCAAGTAGTAGATTCAGACTTTAATCTTAACTCTGTCTCTTGGCCTTTTCTAAAAGTTTACTGGCAGCATTATACTACTTTTCACATTCTAATACATATTAACTTATAATGTTGCTTGTGTTTCCTTAGTGCCCACGTGTACCATATGCCAAGCTACCTTCAAACAGAAGTCTAACTTGACGCAACACATTAAAATACATGCTACAACCAGGGAACCATTGATGTGCCCTATAGAGAACTGTGGCAGAATTTTTTTTTACAAGAAGAATGTTCAGCAGCATATCCAAGAGTACCATGAAGGCATTAATATATGGAAGTCTAGGAAACAGCGCAAATCAATTGGAACTCAAAAGGTACTTAGTATTGAGGATGTGTATTTGATACTGTATACATTGATAAATATTTCATCTACAGTCTTCTTCAGTTGAGAAGCGGCTACGGATCTTCTCATAAAAATGAGGTGAAAGCCTGGGTATTAGCTATGTTAGGAATGATGTTGTCCACACTGATGTGTCACAAGTAATAGCAAGTGTCAATATAGTTTGGGTTTAGCAGGGTTTAGCACTGTTTGTTGGAAAATGCCTAAGAGTTCTGGTACCTGGTTTTTCCTCCCGAAGTTCTTCTTCTTCTTCATCGTTCTCATTGTTATGTTGGAGTGTTCATATGACTAGACCAATACATGAGATGAACTGCGCAGTGGTTTCCAAATCAGGGAGCTCTCCATATAGTTTTCTTTCTATTGGGGTGATTTGGGGCCAATGTCTTAAATGGGCCTCTTGGTAGAGAGAGCAGTTTTGGAGGAAGTGGTCGGCATTTTCTGGTGATACTCCACATGGGCAGATTTCACTGGTTCCAATTTTGAGCTTCCGGAACATGTGTTGTCGCATTCTGTTGTGTCCGGTCCTGAGTCGAAAGATTAGACGTTGGTCTTGTCGGGATAGCTTATAGTAAGCATCATCTTTCTTGTGATTTGGATGGGAGCTCGTCCATTTCTCATTTATTTTATCTGCAATTAATTTCTTCATTTCTTCTGGATAGAGTGCAGAGTTTACTTGTGAGTTTGTTCTCCCACTCTTGGCGAGTGTGTCAGCCTTCTCATTTCCTGCTAGTTGTATGTGAGCTGGTATCCATTGAATAACAGTTTTTTTGCTGTTGTGGTTGAGCTTTGTGAGTGCTGTTCTGAGGTTTTTAATATAAGGGGAATCAGAGTTTTGCAGGCTTTGGAGGGTTGTTTTTGCGTCTGTTAGAAAGACAATCTGACTGTGAGGGGAACTTGGATGATTTGCTAGCATGGTAGCAGCTAGTGCTAGTGCTTCCCTTTCTGCTCTGTGACTGTCAGAGAGCTCTCCAGTTGCAAAGGATTTTTCTAGTTTTCCTCCATCTGGCCATTCGATAAGTATTCCAGCTCCTCCATTTGTGGTGGCTTTATGGGATGAGCCATCCGTGTAAACTCTGATCCACTGATTGCTAGGGTAATTGGTATGTAGAAAACAGTTCACTATTTCCTTGAGCTCTGTTGGTCTGTAATCAGATTTTCTTTTTATGTTTTCAATATGGTCCCTTATAGTAGGAAGAGGGCTTTCGTCCCAGGGTGGAGATTCATTATAGTGTATCGAGGATTCCAGAGTAATTTTTTCAAGTTGGTGTTTCTTTTTTAGGTTTAGAGATTCCTGTATGAAATTGGTCCTTTTGAGACGGTTTTTTGTGCCAGTTTTGTGGATTTTTGTTCTGAGTGGGTGCCTCTCCAAGGTTTCCAATTTAGTGAATTGGGAAAGGATTTTTATTTCTCTTCTTTCATCCAGAGAGATCAGGGCAGCAGTTTCCTCCATAGCTCTTATGGGTGTTGTTTTGAAGTCCCGAAGTCTTTCACATGTTTTGGTATAGCCACAAGGCCCCAGAGGTTTGGATTCAGATTTTTCCTTCGGCTTGGTGGGTAGCTAGCCAGGTCTAGCAAACCCCTCCTGCCCAAAAGTTACTGGTTTAGGCTCAAGTTGCTCACCATTGCCCCTTCTCCTTTCAGTGATAATAGTTCCACCAGACCCAATATCTGAGACACATGTGAAGGTCAGGCTTTGGACTGGTTGTCAGAGGCTATTAGCGGAGGCCATTGGAAGTATTTTATTGGTAATAACACCCTTAGGGAACTTTATGTGCTTTAAAGTGATTATTCAAAGAATATTTATTGTGATGTACACATTATTTCAGAAACGTAAAGTCCCCAAGAAAAAGCCTTTAGCAGTTCTATTGACGGGAGTGGATGAAACTGATCTGGTGAGTGTATTTCTAAAATTAGAAAATATTTAATTTTAAAGTGGTGTTTGCCAACTTGCATGTGGTGCAAGCCTAGACATTGAAATTTTCTTCAGGAAACTGGTGTCCTGTACATGCTTCAAAGGACTGCATAGTGTGTTTTTAAAGAGTGTTTAATCTTATTTTAATAATTTTTTTATGCATTTAATTTATAAAAGGGTTTGTTTGATTGGGTTTATGTTTTGGATATTAACAAGATTTCCAATTGTACTACCATTAATTAGTTTTGAATATCTAGTTCTTTCAGAGAGCTAATTAGCTTCTTAATACTATATTGATTCTGTTGATTCTTACTATTTAACCTATAAGTACAGACAGATAGCTATGTAAAACACAAGATATAATAGAGGTTTGACTGTATAAATATGATAATACTAGTCGGATATGACCCGCAGACTGGAGGCCTTAGTTTGGGTGTAATGGATCTATTGATTGGATTTAGATCTTTGTCAAACATGGCAAATATTCCTTTCACATGTTTAAAAAAATTTGCCACGAAAATAAAAGTAGAGTGTGAAAATGGGTTTACCAGGTCAGCCGACATATTCAAATAAAAAATAAAATACTGTGATGTACCCGATTTGTTAAAAAGTTTCACTCTTTAATAGTGATAAATTTAGGTATTTTATTTTATTTTTGGGGCCCCCAGGTTTTGGGAGGAACATACATAACTACAGTCTCTGCCATGATTTAAGAAATGTGTTTGCCAAGTTTTATCAAGATTGGTCAAACGATTTTGATTTCTATGCGGGACATACATACATACATACATACTTATATTCTTCTTTATATTATAGATAATACATTTTGCTTGTTACTAATCATTTGACAGAATAGCTTGAACATAAAAGAATCAATGGCAGCTAAAGAAGTAGCTGTACAGGAAAAAACAACCAAGACATCTTTAAAAGATGATTTGAGCTATGAAAATGAAACTGGTGATATATCTGTGATAGGTGACAGTAGTACTGACAACTTACTTAAGGTACCCAACCATTTAACCTCAGCATGTAATGACTTAGACACATCTAGTAGTTGTGTATTACAAAATGAAAGATATATATTTATGGTAGATACTATGGAAATAGTTAGCTAGATACTGTATCAATGTAGGTTTGCCAATTTGTTGAATGTTGATTTGGTTTCTAGTCTTCCTGTTCGGTTAATACTTGCACAGTATAAATTGTGTGAATGTCTGCATTGGTTTTTGCAATAATCTTTATGCTGTCTTGATATTTTAATAGTGTAACAGTGTGCTGTAAGCCACAATATTTTAGTTGTTTTAATAAGTTTATTGTTGTTTTTGTTTTCTGTATTGAATGAAATAAAGACAAATAGTCTTTAAATGAGAATATCTTGTATCTATTATCTTTTTAATTGGATATTGAGATGTATGTCTTAATTTAACACTTCTTTGAAGATGGGATCTGTGTTCTTATCTGTCCCTTGACATTCCCCCTTTCATTGTAACTTGAAGTAAGACTTTAGACAGTGAGTCATTGTCTTACAATATGACCTCACCACCTCAGCTTTCGCCTCTTCACAGTATTGAGGAGTTCCTCCTTTTTGCCAGTCAGAGTGTTCCCTTGTAACTCAATTGTTTTCTTTTCTTGGTATCTGATACCCATCATTTTTCTGTAGCATTTACTCTCATTTACTCTTCTCTCGGTCACAGCATTCAATGTCCAACTTCCACAACCATGTAGAATTAGAGATTACAAGCGAAAAACAAAGCTTTAATTTTACTGGAAAGCTGATGTTACTCTTTCAGATTTTCTCATTGCAGCAGTTGTCTAGCTTAAACAGGGTTTTATCTAATTTTATTGATGCTCCATCTTTTGAAGTAAGTTATTGTATCTGGTCTGCATTTTTCCGTGTTAATATATGTAAAATCTTAATCTATTTTCAAATAACACTATGCATTACTGTAAAACTGAGATTATGTTTACAATAAAGTTTTTTTTTGTATGTACAACAAATCAAAGGATTTATTTTCATACTCTTTGTGTTATGTCATTTTATAAAGAATTTTTTTTTCTCAAAATATATTTTAAACGTTCATATCTTTAAGACTTTTGAAATTAAAATTCATTGTAATCAGTTAATAAATAAAAATGTTAAAAAAAATAAATTATTAGTGTTTCTAAAAAAAAAAATAATTTTATAATATATTAATATTTTACAAAAAAACTAAAAAAAATAAAGATATATTATTCAACAGCTTTCTTTTTTTATAAGAAAAAGATTTATTTTTTTTTTGAATACCCAACTTCAAATATGTTAAAAGGTATCAAATCCTTTCATAGAAATGTCATAATTAGTTTTTCTTTAACAACTTAATGTTACAAAAAACTATAAAAAAAATAAAGATATATTATTCAACAGCTTTCTTTTTAGTCATGTTTGTTTATTTTAATATAAATTATATAAAAAAAATTGTTACATTATTGTTTGTATGTAACTTAAGCTATTGAAAAACAAAATCTCAATATAATATTCAGAAAGAAAAACATAAAATAATATAAAAATCGTGTGTGGAAATGTATTTGTACAGAGACTATATACACATATCCATAGAAATGAAATATGCCTGTACACAAATATTTGATGAACACCATAGCTGCTGTAAGCTCCAGTAGGTTGCTTCTCCAGCGTGACTTTACTTACAAGTAAGTCATTTAGTAAGACCAGTGAGAAGATCTCAGTTGACTCTGTTTGTCAGGAGACCTTTCATGTCATTCAATAGGGCTTCAACTCTGTGGCGCTGAAAACATCACATCATAATAGATAATTAATCTTTCAAATGAACAAAAATTAATACAGAGCTTCAGCCTACTTAATGCACAAGAACACATATATTTCATTTTTAATTACAGCAAATATTTAGAAATTCTGTGATAGTATTAATTTGTAAAATAAAGTACTCCTTTCAGACCTTGTTTATCAGCATTAATTTAAATATCACTTTTTAAAAAACCTATAAGCTTTGATTTATTTACAATGCTCATTAATTGGGATAATTACTTCAGATTAGCTTACACTTCATACTTAATAAAAATATCTTTTTGTTTTTTTGAAACCTTGAAAAAGTCATGTCATAGAATCCAAGTGGAGACAAATGTTGTTTGTGTATTTACATTTATTACTTTATCCTTATTCTTCCCTCCCCTTCTCACTACATTTGTTTTTACAGAAAGGAATCCGGTTAATCAGACTACATTCGAATGCTACTGTTTTGGTCCTGGCTGGTCTGACTAATTGGATCAATTCTATAATAGGATTTTGTCTAATTAAGTGGCAAGACTGATTAACTGGATATGACTGTAATCAATTGAATAACATTTTGAGCCAGTTATTTATCTTTTCCCTAAATTTACTCTACAATTATTTAAACAAAAACATTTTATGGGATTCATTTTTTTAACCTAATAAGTAAGCCAGAAATAACCTTGACACTGAATAAAATACTCACACTAAATTTATCTAGAAGGTCCCCTTTTTCTTTAATCTCTGAATGAGGTGGAACAAGGGCTTGTAGTCTGACAGCCTTCAAAGCAACTGGCTGGCATGCTATTAGATGGGAGATCTCCTGGGCCTAAAACAAATTAAACATGTGTTTTTTTTGTGTATCCTAAATGCCTAATGTAAGTTTGACTTCAGAGTAATTACACTTCACTTTCCAGTTCTAGTCTGGCAATAAGGGATTATAAAACCAACAATTATTCTTCTGCCATTTCAGTTCATTTGTCAAAGTACAGCTTAAAGATTTTTCAAAGATATCCTTTTACCTTTATTTCTTCTATTAAAGCATGAAATCAGTTGTCTTTTTTTAAAGGGGGGGGGGGGAGAATAAAAATAATAATAATAATTTCATTTATACAGCGCTGTTAACAAACAAAATGTAGGCTCAACATAACATTTGAGTGTTACGTCCGTTTGATTTATCTGCATTAGACACAGTGCAGTGTTTTTTCTGTCACTGAGGGTTTTTTTTATATTAAAGTTCTTCTTTCTTGGATAGCTGGAATTTTTGTGGAATATATTTAGTAGTATTGCTTGTATATCAGCGATCTGCAATGATTGAAGTCATAGTATTTTAAAGTACCCTTACTGAGCCCAGTAAAGGTTCTGACACCAATTTTAAAATAATACCATTTTATGAGCTATGAACGCTTACGTAGTGTAAAACTAACAGTCAAGAAACTAGTACTGACTAGTCAAATGTTTAAGCATGAACAATTGAACATCAGTTGATGTTATGTAAAAATTGTCTTTTCTTCTCACCTTGTTGGCTTGATAGCGAAGTCTTATTGTTCTCAATCTGTTCCTTGCTTCTGCAGCCCTAAAGAATTATAAAGAAAACTAATTACTTGAAATGAAAATACAAAATAATATGGTCAAATTTTTTTGCTTCATTAGTCTTACACCTTTTATTCATTGCTTATTTATTAATTAGCATTCAGATCTCTTTTTAGTAAATAAAAAACACTTTTTTTTACTCAACCATATAAATATTGCACATGTAAATTTTGAGTAAGGTGTGAATGTATATTTTGGTATTCTATTGTTTGAATGTTTTGTTTGGTGTAATGCACAAATTGTAAGACAATTTCCTTATGGATAAAAAGATCATTAATATTATTATTATTAAACATCTTTCTCCTATATAGTTAAACTTGTACTAAAAGAAAATATGGTAGATTTCTAATATACTTGTAATAAAAATGCTATTGAATTTAAATATTTAATACTTGGACTGAATCAATGCTTTTTGGTATAAGGTCTATGTGATAATGGCCTAAAGAATAGTAGGTAAGTTGTCAAAAGGTGGTTTTGGTTTAAATAATAATTAACAAATTTTTAGATGTTTTTCTATAGATGAGCTATTTTCATTACACAATTACACAACTTAATATCATTCCCATGAGCTATTTTCATTACACAATTACACAACTTAATATCATTCCCATGAGCTATTTTCATTACACAATTACACAACTTAATATCATTCCCATGAGCTATTTTCATTACACAATTACACAACTTAATTTCATTCCCATGAGCTATTATCATTACACAACTAAATATCATTCCCATGAGCTATTTTCATTACGGTAACAGCCTAGTTCAGCAGTTCTCAACCTTTTTTGTTCAGCGACCCCTAATATAATTTCCATCTAGGCTGCGACCCAACCATAAATTTTTGTGCTCATAATTAAATTTAAAAAAAAAGGTTACTATTCAGACTTGCATTTATTTACTTTTCTATTGTGTATTCATAATATAATGTTGCTTACTTAAGAGACAATTTGACAAATATGATAATGTATGGATAACAAACTTTGAGACAGTAAACTACATTGTTACAGAAATAGTGTTTCGACAGTATTTATAAACATGCCAATAGTAGTGCGAAGGTTGAGCTTGTTTCTGTTCCACCAGATTAGGAATTCAGTATCACAACAAATGTCCCCTTCTGCATCAAGTCTACTTCTGAATTAAAACTTAATAACTAAAACTGGAAAACCTTGTTTCACAAAGATTTGTTCTTGGAAATGGAAGAAGAAGGCGCAACACAATGTCATACAGAACGGGATGTGAAATAGCTTGAATATCAAGTTTGGTTCAGATATGCGTGTTACAGCATGAAAGAATCGACAAAAAAAAACTTTCAATGATGATTAGACAAAAAATCAAAATTTTCTGGGGTCTTCGGCGACCCCTGGCAATTCGTCATTCAACCCCCAAGGGGGTCCTGACATACAGGTTGAGAACCTCTGGCCTAGTTGGTTAAATCTGGAGGCTGGATGTAGTATATTTTACTCTTTTGGCTGTCTTGACTATCTAATACTTTGTAGGCTCAAAATTCTATCATGCCTTGATGGGTTCACGCTGTTCAGTAAGGTTCTTTTTGCTGGAAGTGGGGAAGTGGAAATGGCTATAAGCAGTCCACTACCTATTTCCAATGGCCGGCAGTTGTCTCAAATAGCCTGTGACTCCAAATCCTTCACATATGGCTCAGTCCATCACTTGCAAGAGAAGGGGCGAAGTCGAGCAACTTGAGCCTAAAGTTTTGGGCAGGAGGGGTTTGTTAGACTTGGCTGGCTACCCACCTAAATGCGTGAAGCTATAGAGAAACATGGAAAAGGCCTCAGGAGTCAACATTGAGGAAAAATCAAGAGCCAGTGAACCTTAGGCAGATGACAGCACATATTCCTACACCCAGGCAGAACCTGCCTTGCCACTGGTTTTATCAGGTACCTGCTGTTGGACATAAAAAGCTGCCAGGTGATTGGGGGGGGGGTGGTGGTGGCTGCTGCAGTATGGGCAACATCATTCCATAGAAATGAGATGAACCATGTTGCTCTGTGATTGAAGGGGGCCATATGGGTTAACATACCACTAATATAATTTTGTTATTCTAAGAAATACACTACTAATAATCTCTCCCTTACTTTAACTGGCCTATCAGTTTAGCATGCTTCTCTTTTTCTGTGTCCTCCTTTTCAGATGTCAAATTTTGCCTGAATAGAAAATTTGTAATTAATGATTTTGTTGTATTGTATATAATCTTATCTTATCTTATATAATACAGACGTTACTTCAAAAAAGAAGATGATTACATGCATTTAGTCATGCATATTAACCAATGACTTAAATTCTGCCAAGTAACTGGTTTTCCTGGCTAGCTCAGGCAACCCATTCCATAAGTTCAATATCAAAGAAAGATTTTACATATTTGTCTATATTAACAAAGAAAAGCAGTCTTGTTCAATCTATTTATGGAGTATTATGAATTTGTCATGTAAACAATTCCTTTTTGTTTTAAAGAAATAGTTTGTTGATATATTACTAAACAAGAAAAACATAAAAAAAAACAAAGCTTATAATAAGCTAGTTTTATCAATTAGCGTGGATCAGTCATGTGATTAAATTTGTAATAAATCTAAATTAGCAATAATAAATCTGTGCAATCAGAAATATTTTTAGAAATTGTTTTTGTTTAGCGCAATTCCATGGTTTTAGCTTACTCTATGTGCTATGATTCTATCACTTGTCTGGACCAGTTGGGGAGGGGGGAGAAGAGCATATCTGGATAAATGTTACCATGATCACTTTTTTAAATGCATATAAAACTTGTTCACTCAGAGCTCAAGCCTCCTCAAAGGGACTAATTCAACTTATACCACCACATCTGTTAAGTATGATTTCTTTACCTTGTTCTATACCAAACAAAATAATTAATTACCAATAGTTAATTAACCTGTTGCTGTTGTTTTTTTTTTATTGATTCTTGTTTTGTCAGGTACAAGAAATAATTGTGCAAAATTTCAACTTGATCCAAGATTGGGTGTGTGAGAAATAATGTGTACAAACCTTTTTACCTGACAGACAGATTGACAGAGTGAGTGAGGGTTAGGGTTAAGCTTGGTAAAAAAAAAAACTCTTACCCACCCTTGTAATAGTTTTCTTCTCTCTATAAGACGTTTCTTTGTATTATATTGGGCATCCTGGATATCTTTGGGAGGTTCATGGTACTGTTCACAAAAAGAAAGAAAAAAATAACATTCAAGTCCTACATAGCATCATTAAATTAAGCTAATTTTGTAAAATATCTTAATTTGATATTTTTTTAAGGCTTCTATGTATACATGTGTTTTCTCACAAAGAAGGAAGAAATTTTTATCACATTTTAGTTTCAACTCAAAATTGTCCAGAAACTCACAGCAATAGAATTTTATATTAAACTATCTATCTATAGGAAAGATCAAAGGGTTAAGATGTGCTATTATAATGTAAGATGTTAAAGTTATGATTAGAGAACAAAGCAAACAATAGAAAATTACATACAGACATACAAAGGGTAACAATGATTCTGCTCTAACTAACAACATAGCAGTGCACATACAAAGGAGTAAACTTACAGTCATGATTCTGCTCTTAACTAACAACATAGCAGTGCACATACAAGGAGTAAACTTACAGTCATGATTCTGCTCTTAACTAACAACATAGCAGTGCACATACAAGGAGTAAACTTACAGCCATGATTCTGCTCTTAACTAACAACATAGCAGTGCACATACAAGGAGTAAACTTACAGTCATGATTCTGCTCTAACTAACAACATAGCAGTGCACATACAAGGAGTAAACTTACAGTCATGATTCTGCTCTTAACTAACAACATAGCAGTGCACATACAAAGGAGTAAACTTACAGCCATGATTCTGCTCTTAACCAATAGCGGTAACTTTTGTATTTCATCTGGCTGAATTTTTTTTATTGTTACTAACTTTTTATGCTGCGAAAATTCAAAAATTATTAGAGAATGTTAATGAACTATAAAGTGTAATTTACTCAAGAAAAACTAAACATGCACAAAATAAAGTAAAATGTACAAGCCCAACAAAACAAATGTCATTTCATGGAGTGAAACCAAATGAATATGAACTTAAATATTTTCAAGTCAGATTGTCTTGTATCAAAATGCTTCTCCTATTAATAATAATAGAAGTGGTCTTGTGCAATTATTATTCAAGAATTTTTTTTTTATCAAAGCTAAAAAATATTCTATGAGCTGTATATACAAAGTTATTGTCCTTCTCATTCTTGTTCTTTCATCAATCAATTAATCAAGGAATATAATGGGGCACAAAGGAAACATCAAGCCAGTCATTGAAACATTAGTTTTCCATATCAGTATTCTCAATCTGGGTTTACAAAATTGTGTTATAATATTTCAAGAATGTATTGTGCTGGTTCATTCTTCAATTCAAGTTTTTTTTCCAAATAAAAAGTTATAACGTTTCTACTAGCTATTGCGTTTTGTGGTCTATTGTTACAGCTATTGTTTTCTTTAACCTATTCTTACAGCAGTTATTTTTTGTGATCTAATCTTAATGACCTGCATCGTTGGTTGTGTAGGTTACTTGATTTAGGATAACTACAATTAGACAGACCACATCATACTAGATCATACTAGTGTGACTCAGATTTATATATATAAATGTTACTAGTGTTCTTTTTATTAGTACACACATGTTGCTTATGTATTTAACATCAAAACTAATAGCAGGTTTTCCACTTTTAGTGACCAATAAAAATGGTCACATAAACTAAAAAAAAATAAAAAATTGAAGAGTAAAACTTTAAATAATTCTGACTAATAAAAATGATGGTTTCACTTCTAACATAAATAAAACTGAATTTCATTGAAACTTAAATGAATTAAATGCTTGTTTACAAAATTTGTTACATTTGTATTGTTAGGTCTATACATTTGATCTCTCTTGTCTTTCTTAAAATTAAAAAAAAATTTTCACATTGAATAAAAATTGTTATGTTCTTACATTCTCTTAAGGATAAACATAAATAATAATAATTAAAAAAAAAAAAAACTTAGGCCTACTAATACTGTTGACATTATATCATCATCTAAATGATATTATTTAATTTGATAGTGTTCTTGGTTTGTTATCTAAGCTTATAAGCTGTGAAATTCAAATCATTCAACTTAATGTTCTCTATTAAAAAAAAGAAAATAATAATTTAAAAATCAATTAATTTATGAGCATTGGAAATAATCAAAAACTTAATTACTTCAGGACACATAAATGCATGAACACAAACTATTACCATCTGAGCAATGTTAATTTAGTTCATTGTAATGAACTTGAACCAAAATTTTCTATAAATATGTACATCTAGTATTTAATTTATAATTCTAGAATCTACTTTTAGATAAATAATTTTCTGAAACTCTATTTAGGCAAAATCTTTATCAGTCTTTATGACAAGTTTATCTCTAGATGGTTAAGTCTATAGATCTATTATCCTATAGGCTACCAAATCAATTATAAAAGGTTACATTGAGCAGCCTATCATAAATTGAAAAGGGAGATTTCTTAATTCTTGTAAATATCTAGATTTAGAATTCTAGATTATTGATGATCTCTATACTCTAGTACTGTAGATTTAATTATAAAATAATAATAGGCCTATGTATGTCGTGAGACTAGTTATTATAAATCTGATTCAAGCTTTATCCATTATTATTAAATTATGGGAAATATGGAAGAGTAACATCAGCTTCCAAGTAAAATTAAAATTAGTGGTTTCTATACACTTCTCATATAGCCCATAATAATATATGGCTATGAAAGTTAAAAACTGCAGATGAAAAATATAACTTAAGCCTTTATGATAGTAAATTCTTCTGGAAAAAATCTGGTTGGCAAAAAGGAGAAATTGTTCAAATTCCTCAGTTATTAAAACTGTGAAGAAAAAAAGTGCATCAATGTGTAGAGAGCATGAAGAAAGGGTCATCCAAAGAAAAGTTGACTATAAAAAATGAAAGGACTGTTCTTTCTCTTGCTATGGACATCTGCTGACCAAGATGGCTGGAGGGATTATGCGAACCATCACAGCAGTCAACAGCACTCCTAATCTAATACCTAGATTATAGTAGATCCCCCTAAGATATAGTTATAATAGTTACGTAACATGGTAGATTGGGACTGATGATGATGAGTTCAACTAGTCATAGACCTAGATAT
Organism: Biomphalaria glabrata; assembly: GCF_947242115.1. Lineage (NCBI taxonomy): Eukaryota > Metazoa > Mollusca > Gastropoda > Planorbidae > Biomphalaria > Biomphalaria glabrata. Next base: position 7,404,715 of record NC_074715.1, read on the forward strand.
ACGTTCATTTGATTACATAATTAAAAAATTATATAGATTTAGATATAAAATTATCCTTTGAGAAATCAATACCTCTGCCATGCTTTTATTTTTTGTTTGGCGCAATAGGGAAAATATTATAATCCAATTAAAAGAGACGCCATTTTGTATGCTAGCTTCGTAACCATGCGCAACGTTATTTTTTTGTGACATCAAAAGTAGGGGAGTTAGCAAGGGATGAGTCATTTTTAAAGTTAAAAAAAATTCGTGTTATTTAGAATACAATTCATGATTGTCATTTTTCAACTTTCGCCAACTTTTGCCATTCGCTAGATTTAGATCAAGACAGACCATCTTGTTTTTAATCTTTGTTGTCGGTTCTTCATCCCCTTCACTCCAGCATCTTGTGATTGCTATGTCAAGAACTTTTCTAAGTCTATATCGTCATGCTCTTCTATTGTTCTACCTGCTATCAGTATTTCGTCCATTTTGTCTCAACCCCTTGTATATTGTTGAAAGCTTGGTGAAATCTTTTTGCAAATACTTATGCAGAAGAGTTTAGCCAGAATGGTAGTCGAAGGAACTTGAATCTACCAAAAGGTGTGTTGAAAGTTGTGACATCTGTACACTTCTTGTATCTGTATAGTTGACCCGGGCCATGCAGTGGGATGATCTACTTTTTTTTTTTTATGACAATCTTCTCTTGGACCGAAAGTTAGTTTTTCTATGCATTTTGCAGATCTTTTTTTTTTAACTGTCAAAGTGTTGATTAGGCTGGGTTGTAGTGGTTAATATATTGGTGTGTCTAAGATAAATTAAATTTGAACATTCAAAGAGGGTAAAACTCATGATTTCATTTGGGTGGGCACAGTATCTACAGAGTGTGATTTATTATGTGAAGATTAAATTTAAATGGGAGTGTCCTGTTCTTAGTTGGAATATTGCATTAATTAACCACCGACTACGCCCGTTGATTTGTCCCCAAGCTAAATATTGTCTATTTTCCCTTTTCTTTTCTTACTTATAAATCCGCCATATGCCGGTCCCAAGCCCGGGTGAGAAAGGAGGAGGGCTAGGCGTGGGGCTAGCGACTCAACCCTGTAAAACCACTATTGCTACAGAAACGGCAAACTCGACACATAATGAAAACTATACATGCGGCGAGGGCGGCCAAACCCTGATGACGGTGTTGGATCAAAGCCAACTGGAAGTCCAATACCCGATACATGGCAAGCCTTTCAACGCAAGGAAACCGACTCTTATAGGCACGTGGAATGTAAGAACCCTGAATCAATGCGGTAAACTGGCCCAACTTTTAAGAGAGTTTGACTCTTATCGGCTGGACATCCTTGGGATCTATAATCAACTACAAACCACTCTTGATGAAACACCTACTCACGACCTAATTCTACTGATGGGAGATTTTAACGCCAAAATCAATCTCATCCGAACTGGCTTTGAATATGTAATGGGACCATATGGCTCTGCAGAAAACATCAGTGATAATGGCGAGCGTTTGATTTCTCTCTGCGCATCCAACAGCCTTTCAATTGGAAACACATATTTTAAGCACAAACAAATACACAAAAAAACATGGCGATCACCAAATGGAGAAACCTTCAACGAGATAGATTACATTTGCATCTCCAAACGATGGAGGTCATCTCTGTTAGACGTGCGGACCCGCAGAGGAGCTGATATCGGCTCAGACCACTACCTTGTCAGTGGCAAATGTAAGCTCCGATTGAAACGCCAACCAAAACGAGCCACACGACCCCGCCCATTTAATGTAGAGAAGCTTATAGACGGCAATACTGCAGCACAGTTCCAATTGAAACTAACGAACCGCTTTGAGGCTCTTGCAGATATATTGACCCTTGAAGAAGAGTGGGCCAACTTCAAAGATACCACTATTGGGTGCGCGGAAGAAGTTATCGGAAGGAGGCGAGGTTCATACAAGGAACGGTGGATACAAGACAGAACATGGAAATTGATAGACGAGAGGCCAAACGTGGACGAGTGCAGAAAAATGAAACACAGGATCGCAGCCTAGCGGAAGAAGCCTATAGGGAAGCAGATCTGAAAGTAAAGAGAAGCTGTCGGCAAGATAAACGGGACTGGATTGAGCAGAAGGGACAAGAGGCACAAGCAGCTGCAAGCAGAAATGACACAAAAACCCTCCATCGTATTGTCCGAGATCTCACTGGAGCAAAGAGTGGACATGGGGCACCAATAAAAGACAAGCAAGGCAAAACTTTGTTAACGAAAGAAGAACAGGATGCAAGATGGGTAGAGCACTTTAAAGAGACCCTTAACCAACTGTCGCCAGACCTAACTTACATATTCAAGAACCCCTCTCCAGACAATGATCTCAAGGTCAAGGCAGACACAATAACTGCTGAGGAGGTTACCATGGCCATTGCAGTGCTAAAGAATAACAAAGCACCAGGACTAGACATGATATCAGCAGAAATGCTAAAAATGGGGGACAGTGCATTGTTAACAGAATGACTGATCTCTTAAATCTCTGTTGGCGAACTTCAAAAGTCCCAGAGGACTGGCAAAAGGGAGTGATTGTAAAGCTTCCAAAAAAGGGCAACTTGGCAGACTGTAACAACTGGAGGGGCATTACTCTCCTCTCTGTCCCAGGCAAAGTTTTCAGCACTGTTTTGTTGAGACGGCTTCAACAGTCTGTAGATGAAGGGCTCAGAGAAGAACAAGCAGTTTTCCGAAGAGGCAGATCATGTACAGAGCAGATTTTCGTTTTACGAAATATCATAGAACAAAGTCTTGAGTACCAACAACGTCTAACGATCAGTTTCGTGGACTTCAAAAAAGCGTTTGATAGTGTCCACCGAGAATCACTATGGAAAATAGTTAGAGAATACGGTATACCAGAAAAATTCGTCCAGATCCTACGACACCTTTACAGTCAGTCTAGTTGCTGCATTAAAACAGAAGAGGGAACAACAGAGTTTTTTACAATCGAGACAGGTGTCAGACAGGGGTGCATCTTATCTCCCTTCCTTTTCCTCCTAGCCATCGACTACATAATGAGGAGAGCAATGAACCAGACTGCCTTTGGTATTCCATGGCATGAACAACTCCGATTGACGGACTTGGACTTTGCTGATGATGTTGCACTACTCGGGGCTACAAATAAATGCATTCAAGAAATGACGGAGAGCCTAGACAGAGAGGCACCCAAAATTGGCCTCCGCATAAACTTGGATAAGACTAAAATTATGCGAGTGGGATATAAGGCAAAGGGTGTCCCCGTCAGACTTGGCGAGTCAAAGCTTGAAGAGCTGGACTAGTTCACGTACCTTGGCAGCATCCTAACAAATGATGGAGATGCTTACCATGATGTAGCGTGCCGAATAGGAAAGGCAAGGAGCATTTTCCAAAGGCTGCAGCCTATTTGGACTAGCCAAGCCATTGGACTCGAGACAAAAATACACCTTCTCAACACAATCGTCATTCCAACTGCTACATATGCATGTGAGACGTGGAAGTCATCTGTCAAAATTGAGAAAAGACTAAATGTGGCTCAACAGAGATGGCTGAGACGGATTTTGGGAGTCAGTTACACAGACCGGATCTCAAACAAGGAAATCCTTTGCCGAACTGGGAGTCGAACACTTAGTGAGGTTGTGACTGAGCGTCGCATGAGGTTTGCGGGACATGTTCTACGTCAAAATGAATTACGCACACCAAGAGTTGCGATAACATGGAAGCCAAAACGAGGAAAGCGCAAACAGGGACGTCCTCGTATTACCTGGCGACACACCTTCATGGAGGACCTCAGAACAGTGGACACCAGATGGGAAGAGGCTTCAGACATTGCCAGTGACAGATCATTATGGAGACAGCTTGCCGCCCAATGCGCCGAACGGCGCGGGAGGACCTAAGTCTAAGTAAGTTTCTTACTTATACCAAAAGAAAATCCACTGCCGAGGACAGACGCAGACGGCGAAAAGAAAATCTAAATCGACCACCTGCGGACAATGGTTATGCTTGCCCTGGATTTGGCAAAATATGTAGGTCACAGTTTGGGCCTCGCAGCCACGAGAAATACTGCATTCATCACTGATCTTCTTACGTATAACAAAAATAATATAAAGGCACACAAGTTTAACACTTTCCCATATATTCCTTTGGCCAGCGAATTCAAGTATCTATTAGGCCTACATTGAATTAGGCAGGCCCGTAAATTCGAATATCACTTCTCTCTGACATAAGCATTCTATTATCTTTTTTTAAAAAACTCCACCCTCAACACACAAAATATAACAGGGCCTAGTTATACTTACATTTCAGTTTGTTTTTATAAATTTTTACACACAAAAACACGTACTCAGTCGGCTTTATATGACAAAAAAAAAAAGATTGTTTTATACAATGTCTTTAAAAGCAAGTTTCATGCCAAGTTTACATTATCTTATCTTATATAATACATACGTTACTTCAAAAAAAAGAAGACGATTACGTCATACGCGTCATGCATTTAGTCATGCATATTAACCAATTACTTAAATTCTGCCAAGTCACTGGTTTTCCTGGCTAGCTCAGGCAACCCATTCCATGCTCTAAAAGCACTAGGGAAGAAGGGGTATTTGTACAAATTTGTCCTAGCATATGGGATGAAGAATGTGCCTTTATCTTTGTGTCTTTCAGAGTATTTCACCAAATTTTGTTTTTGTATTTGAAGATTATGGTTCAGTGTTTTATGTATAATTGCTACTTTACTTTTGAGCCTTCTGTCCTGAAGGCTTTCTAAATTTAGTGATTTTACTAAAGGTGTTACTCTAGTCAAATGTGAATATTCGTTTGTTATGAATCTCACTGCTCTATTTTGTGTCTGTTTCAGTTTCTTAATGTTTTCTTGAGTTGAGGGGTCCCAAACGGAGGATGCATATTCTATTATTGGCCTAACCAAGGTTAAATAACATTTTAGTTTTATGTTCTTATTTGATTTATAGAATTTTCTTTTAATAAATCCTAATGCTTTGTTTGATTACGCACATAAAGAGTTTAAATAATAATTAAAAACAAAAGGAAGAATAATCTTGTATTTTACAATATGTTGGCTTTAAAAAATGTAATATCTGGTCGAAATTGCTAAAACAAAATCGTTTTTTGGTAAATTTAAACGCTGCGTTTTCGATCGGGTAAATATCATAGTTGTTCTAGACCCAAGGCAAGTAATGACGGTTAGCGTTTTGAATTTTTTCGTCCACCATAAGAAGGATAATATGTGATAGTTGAAAGAATGAACGAATGAATCTGTGTCTTTGCCTATAAAAATAAATATTGTTTTTTGCGGGGAGGCAATTGTTGTCTCCTGTCTGTAATTTTGGTCTGAAAATTCAAGCAAAAGTCCCGCTGGGTGCACTAAATAAACTCTGTGTTTATTTTCAGGAAAGACCAGCATTTGTGGTAGCCTTGAAGGTTGATTCATTGGTGTATATGTCTGAGTAGCTTTCAAATGTTTCTAGTGAATAGGTTTGACTGGTTATCGTTTATAATATGTGCTTAATGATTGGTTGTTTGAAATCTAGGTATTATAATAAAAGAAAATTATCCCAATTTTAATGAAATTACTAGAATAACATTATGGTTTATTAAATGAAATTTTGTCCAATCAAACAGGAACATAAAACTTACATGCTATTTAGTTAGCCCGTTATATGCATCATCTCTTTGCAACCAGCAACTCAAGAAAAGAAACTAGAACAAATGCGAAAGATCCATGAGATGTATAATAAATGAATATTCACATTTAACTAAAGTAACGCCATTAGTAAAATCATAGAATCACTTCAGGTCAGAAGACTAAAAAGAAAATTAGCAATGATATATAAAACACTGAACCATTATCTTATAGATCAAACGTTACTTAAAAAAAAACACAAAAAAAAAACAGTGACTTAAACTCTGCTAAGTTGTTGGTTTTCCTGGCTGATTCAGGCAACCCATCCCATTCTCTAATGGCACTAGGAATGGAATGTCTGTAATTTATAAGATTAAGTTGTCTTACAAAGAAACTCATCAAGAATCACTTGATTGAATGTTAGATGGAGTATGGGAACTATATGTTGTCTATTTAAGGTTTTCAAAATCAAGTTCATTTAAGATGTCTATATCCAAAGGCAGGTGAAATAAAGTTCATCCCTTTAGCCAACAGTGAACCAAGGAAATTTACAACCAATAACAAACCACCATTTTTCTTAACTTCTACAGCTAAATTATATTGACGTTTTGAGTTGGACACTCTGGGACTGATGACTAATAACAATAATGAAAACAGTCATTTAGCTCATGTACATTTTTTTTATGCAGAAAACTACAAATACAGGAGATGATCACTTATGAACTACTGAATTTTTAATTGCTTTAAAAAAAAAAAGAGTTTCGAATGTGATTCAATCTGATGAACGTGATTTATTGTGTCAGTTGATATTCTTCTTACATGCATTTGTAACTCCTCTGTGAAAATGTGTTTGCTTTATTAAAGCCATACAATATGGACATGGTTTTAAGTGTTTTATTAGTTACATTGAAAAGTATGATGTAGCAAACTTTTGGGGCAAGATTGTTGAAAAACGAATCGTTTATTTTGTTAAATAAACATAACAAAAAAAAAAAAAAAAACTTCTTTTCTGAAACAAAATTTATTCATGAAACATACCATTGCCATCAGGCAATTTCAATTAAATGCACTAGACATTTGATAAATAGAATGAAATCCAAATTAAATCAAATTATATGTGTTCTTTTTTCAATGTAAACATGCTAAAACATGAAAGAATGAAATTTGTGACAGTTTTTTATAAATATATTTTATGCACTTCTTGAAAATATATTATGTATTTCTTTTTTTTTAAATGGCACAAATAGCTGTTGTTATCACATTTACAGTCAGTCAGGATAAATAATACACAATTCAAATCTTTGTCTGTTTTGTTTTACTGAGACACAACAATTTTCTTGTTGCAGACATAAAGCCTTGTAGACTTAAAGCTCAATTTGTCTTTCTGCTGGGCCTTTTGCTTTACTTTTACATCTGACTCAATTTTCTGACAGCAGATAAAAATATGTAAGCAAAGAGACTAACTAAACAAAAAAAATATTTCGGCAGCAATGCCCCCCCCCCCCCCAAATTGTACCAACTAGCATTGATGCTCACTATTAAATGAAAAATATAACTTTTAAAAATAAAATTACAAAGTTTTTAATTTTATGCCCTAAGAGTCATATTTTTCAACAATAATTAAAAAAAATAAAATTCAACCAATGAACAAGAATGTGCACCTTTAGTGATGCCTATATTTGATGTTTTATAGTTCAGTGGATGACAACTATGGTGGCATTGAGATTATTTTTGTTTTAAAAGCTAAGTAAAACAGTTAAGTAATATTTAGCTGTACTATTTATTCCTTCCCCCTTAATTAAGTGCAGTGGCACTTTTTTAAACTACATTATTTTGTGTACTTTCTATATGCAGGAGTGGAGGCTGACCTCTTGCAGGTGCAAAGTTAAGAAAAACTACAAAGCAAAAACAGCAATGGTTGACAAAATTAGCATGCAATTAAAAAAAAAAAAAATTATTACAAATTTACATTTTTTTTTCAAAGATTCTTAACAAATTTAACACAGCAAAATATACAATCTTTGGATTAAATTAAACATCATTCTAAAAAAAAGATTGGAAGAGTTTGTTACATGTTAACGTTTTGGATGTGTGTTGTATTTCATCTCAAATGGATTTTTTTTTTCAATGGAAAATTCAATTAACATCAAAGTACATTGTGACATGAAAGTACTCAACTGAAAACTGGTTCATTGATAGGGTTAGAATATGAATGACTTTTGAGTAGCAAACATTATGGATATGTTTAGACATTGATTTCAATCTTTGTTGAGAATGGAAAAACTGTTTGATAAATGACTACAATAATTAATTAATAACAACATTAAAAGTAAAAAAAAAAATGTATGTACATATCAGATAAAGACAACATCAATGACATAGTTATTCTCAAAACTACAAAAGTGGTTGTAGGTTCATTCATAGGTTTTAATACAGTTTGACATCTCATTTTATAAATTACAATTCTCTAAAAGGAAAAAGATTTCTACATATAGGTAAAAACAGTAGAAATATTTCATTATCATTTATATTTTTTCCAACTAGTTTTTTTATGCTGAAAAGACAGTAGTTGTGAGTTTTTTGTTTTGATGACATTGTCTAGATTCAACATTCCTTGACTTGGATTTGTACTTGAATTACATGCTGCACACATTTATAGGTCAGGGATAGAATGATCCATCAACTTTTTCACAATGCTGTTACCCATGCTAAAAGAAAGACAAACGTTGATCTCAATCACTCAGATATGTGAAATGTATTATTAATATAGCAAAATATTTGCCTACTTTAAGTCTATGTTATGTTTATGGACCAAGGCTGCCCATGAAGGGCCACATATTGCTGAAAATCCTAACATACATTTGTCAGCCAACAGAAAGCTACTGCTGAAGACAAGTGCAGACTTAGAAAAGAGAACTTAGATGAAAAACAAGTAGAAAAATAATTAGAGTAGATTATGACAAAATATATAGGTCATTGCTAGATCAGGATAACCATATGAAATAATATGCACTTCCTTAATAGTTGGACATGAAGATGATTTTTTTTTTAATCACAATTTTTGTTGTTTCTAGGGATAAGTCAAATTAATTATTCACTTATGTAATTGGCTAAGCCAAAAACAATAGAAAGTACTTTTTCAAATCAAACTTGTAAATATTTTTTTCTATAATAAGCTAATAAAACTATTACCACATAACTATGCCAATTACTAAGCAAGTGTCCCTACAAATTACACTTTCTATTTGGTAAACTTGTAACACTAAAAGAAACCTAGAGTATGAGAATGCTTTTGTGAGCTAATACTCACCATTTGACAATGTGGTCATAGACAAAACATGGCATGACAGTTATGGTCAGAGTTCTGCCACAGCTATCAATGATCTCACTAATTTCTTTGTCCTGCAAATACAAATTCAACACATCATCAAGCAAATCCCAAATACATTGATACTTCTATCACTATGATAAGAACAAGAAACAAGACAAAAGATAGTACATAGCAATGATTAGAAAGTAAAATACAATTAGCATTCCACATAACAATGTCAACACTATGATGCTAACCTTTAATCCAACCACATTTTGACCTCCGACCTCAATCAACTGATGATCTGTAAGGACACCGTTGCGAGCTGCTGAAGATTCTTTCACTAGAGATTTAATTCTACCATCTTTAAACACAAATCCAACATAGCCGTTGCTGTCTTTCTGCATTGTAATTGTACGTTCAAATGGCCTGAAAAAATGGGATGAATTATTAGTTTTCATTAAAAAATTATTAAGGTAATTTATTTACATTAATTTAATATATTAATCTCAAATCTTGTATTGTTTTGATCTAAGTAGGAGGATCAGTAGAGAAACAACAACCATGATGCAGCAAAATTTATCCTTCTTAATTAGGTTTCAAACTCCCACCCCAAATGCTTTATAATTTTGTATGTTTCTGAGTCTCAGAATTATTTTTGGTCACGCAGTAATATATCTAGATCTAAATATTGGTTGCAGCTGGTGGGCGGAGATTATTCTAAATATTGATTTAAATAAAAATTTACTCAATTAGAGTTACTTTTAAATGTTAATTTTTTAGAATATCTCTATTCAAGGCACAACTTTATGGTGGGTGAATGAACTTGGACACAGATCTCAAAATGACTCAAATGATTTTCCTAGAAATTTAAAAGTTGATGTATATTGCTGAGAAAAGAATTCCTAGACAATCTGAGAAAATGAAAAAAAATATAGCTAGAGAAGTAGGTATCTATATCTAACATCGGTTTTTGAAAGTACTATCGTGTTCTAGAATTTCGGAATGTAAAGCATTATTGATTCAAGAGTTTAAAAAATGGATGTTCAGCAAAATTGTGCACATTATTTTCTAAGTCTAGATCTAAAAGCCTATCATTATAAAGTGTAGTACATCCATATTTTCTTCTAAGTGAAGCATAGAGGACAGGAAAGAGCTGGAAAGCCATAAAAAACTAACACGAGACAGTGGAAAGTGGCACGTTTTCACTGAGGCCCCATGTTCCATGAGGAATGCAAAGGAAAAATGATGATATTTGCTTAACCAAGATTCTTTCAGGAGCGGTGGCTGAGCGGTAAAGCACTTGGCACTTGGTAAAGACCCGGGGTTGGAATCCTAGTGAAGACTTGGATTTTTAATTTCGGGATCTTCAGGCGCCTCTGAGTCCACCCAGCTCTAATGGGTACCTGACATTAGTTAGGGAAAAGTAAAGGCGGTTGGTCGTTGTGCTGGCCACATGACACCCTTGTTAACTGTAGGCCAGAGAAACAGATGACCTTTACATCATCTGCCCTATAGACCACAAGGTCTGAAAGGGGAACTTAACTTTTAATTTTTTGTGAAGGGGGGATGGGGGCAGGGTAAACAACGTTCCATTGTTTTTATCTAACATTCATTAGTTATTAAATGAAAAACAATCAATAAAGGAGGAATTGTCTTTTTAAAAAAGGTTTGTTTGTTTGTTTAGATATCATTTGATAATCCATAAGATATGACTAATGCTGATAGACGTAAAATATGAAAGGTTCTCTTTCAAAACTGTTGTTAGATCAACTTCATAAATATTCACAGCTAATGGTTTATGAGTGCCACTATTAATTTATTAGTCCATTCAACAAGTCTTGTAAAAATGTATATCATATTTCATTTATAATTTAAAAGATTTACTCATGTTGCTCCATCTTAACAAACCAAATAATAAACATCTTTATAAGCAAGATAAAAATAAAGTCATTTATATAGCACTAAATTGTGTTAAACTCTGGACATAGAAGTTCTGTCCATAATTATAATCACTTTCCATACATATATTTACATTATCAGTGCAAAACATTAATTTTTTGTTTAAAAAAATGTTACTTAGGACTGGTAGAACATTACAGATTCATTGTCTGTGAAAACATTACCCGTAGATGCTAAGAATTAGCTGCTTCAAGAGATCAAAAGAAAATTTGTACCTGTCTCGAACAGCCATATCGATTCTGGCGCCATCCACTTTCTTCAAGAAGTTGTGTGCCTTGTCATTATCCCAGCCTGCTACTGTCTTTCCATTGATCTGTAGGATCTGGTCACCAAATCTTAATCCAGCTAGAGCTGCAGGTGAACCAGCTTGAACTAAGGCAACAAACAGACCCTGAAACATTGGTGTGAACACTGAGTAGTCAAAAGATTATTTTTACATTTAATAAAGTAGAATTCCAAGCATCTGTTTAAACAAACTACGGTAACGGGCCAGTTATAGGTTATTAAAAATAAATAATTAAAATTTTAAAAATTAAATTTGGAACCAACTGTTATTGTTTTTAAAATATAATAAATAAGAATATAAGTACTCAGCATGGTTATATTTTATAATATAAAAATTGTAATGTTGTTTTTATACTTCAATAAAAAAAAAGATATCAATATCATGTAGGTTTTAATTTTAAAAATGTGTAAGCTATAAGAAAAGCTTTAGCCACAAATCATTATTTTCACATTCCAGCTAAATTCTATACAAATTAAGTTGATAAATATAAATCATAATAAAAAGTGACGTTAAATTGATTATTTCCAATTGATAGAAAAGTGTAAGTGTCCCAGCTAATTATTTCACTACAACACAAAATCTCTCATTAAAATGATAAATCAATGTAGCTTAAACAACTCCCTAAAAACAACTTATCTTTCCTCCAAGTTTAATAAACACTCTATTTCTTTCTAAATCTTTCTCTCATTCTATTTACTTCCTGGTCAATGTCTTACATCATTTTTTTTGGTGTATACTTATACTTAAGCAGCCTTTTTCAGTTAAGATCTAAACAGACTTCCTTGAAAGTCTTATTCCATCTAGAATGTAAACCATTTACACTGTTCAAAAAAGTGAGTAGGAAAAAAAAGTCAAAATCTCAAAGTCTCCCCCATAAAGATGAAATTTGAACATTCTGTTTTTGATTTACAGTTTATTTAGATATTTTAATATTATAGCCAACACATAACCAATCTCCATTACAGTCACCAGAAAAAGTTACTCATTTAAGTTGGATATGCTCAGAAATGCATAAGATCCAAACTCCTATTAGTAGGCTTAGGGATTATCAATATGATGCTCCAAGCAGTCTACTGTTTTATATGCTATTCCCTATCATCTAAGGATGCTTACAAAACAGTTTTTTCCCCTCTCATTACTCCAAAGCTCAAACCACCTTATAAAACAGTGAGACTCACAAAAAAAAAAGCTACTTACATTATTAACATGCCTGATGCGTAATCCTAGTTTGCCTTCTCCATCTTTACAGAGTACCACTTCTCTGATACCAGATTTGATTTCTGACCTCGCCAAGGCCAAGTTGTTACCAGTAATTGGTGCAATCTGTGTTTGTCCTGACTGTGTTTGACGAACTCCTACTTGTAATCCCTATAATAAAAAACAAATAAATGTTTTGTTACTTACATGTCTAGCATGTAATTCTAAAAAAGATTTTCCCATACCTTTAAACAAGTTAAATTTTATTTGTTTATTTATCCTTTTTCAACCTTCTTTTTGGTTTTCAGTTACCTGATCTATCCATAACTTATTAGTTAAAAAAAAAAGATTTCAGTTTCTTAAGTTCTTTACTGGGTTTTACTTCAGGTTAAGTATTAGACTTTTGTCTTAGACATACCTGTGAAGCTACGACTTGCATCATTTCTGGTGTGAACTCAAGCCCCATGTACTCTGTGAGGGAAGGATATAGTAACTGGCCTGTTTGCTGTGGGTACTGTAGGGGAGCAGGTGGGTACTGACCCTGTGGGGGGACATTGGGGTACTGGGCTTGTGGAGCTCCAATGGCTTGCCTTTCATGATTGATCTGAGCCTAAAATAAATAGAAGTAAATAAATGGTATAAAAGTAGAACAAACCTTTGACATGATACAAACATTGGAGTTAACATGGAAATACTAGATAACTATTTCCAACTATTTTTTACAATAATGTTATGTAACTTCAATGAAAAGTACAAGAGAATCGTAGACAACCTACTGTAATTAAAATTCAAGTATAGTTAGTTTTTGAGGGTCATTTATGTATATTATAAGTTGAAAAGTATTTCATAAGAAATAAAGTTCCCTTTCATTTTGATCTATAATCTCACCAGTACTTTTGAAACTCTACCCTTTTTATCACAACCCGGTGAGATTCAATTAAATATTCTTCTGAGAAATATTCCCTGAGATACAATTATTCTAAAAATTCTTTTTTTTTAAATTGAAAACAAAATGTTACTCACAGTCTGGAGTTGATCCACTCTCATATCTTCTAGTGTTGGATATAATCTTGACATTTTTATTTTGTGATTCTAAAAATAAAAGTGATACATGAAAATCAATACTACTTTTTTTTTCAGGGCTGAATATAAGAATATGAGTTTCTTAATCACAGAGAAAAAAATATTCTAAATCAACTTAAGGATACTATATTAACTATATAGATGACCTTTTTGATTCATATGTTTATGCTCTTATACTTGGGTAAGTTTTCATAAAGCTATGCTTGTTATTGGGCTCTTATTTATTACTAAGGCAAAGTATGTATTGTAATTTGACAATTAAGTTTTTATATAGATGATAGAATGAATGACAAATTACTGGTTACATAGTAGACTCTACAGAAAATTTAACTTTGATTATAACTTGAAAGCATATAAAATAATAATGGGGTGGGGGGAGAGGAGTTGTTTGGAGTGAAATCAATGTAATTTAAATTTGTGCTGTAAGTTTAAGGAACTAAATTGTGTAAAGGACTTTTTAGGGACTTCTTGAAAATTGTAGGACCCTAACTTTTTAACTTTCACAACTTGATCCCATAAATTGCATAAAGCACAGACAAATTATCATTTTCTAGAAAAACAGTGAGCCATATATATATATAATTAATTATATATAGTTAATAAGTTAATATAGTCAAACTAGTACAATTTACAATTTCTATTACTTTACTATGACTATAGACCTATATAATATCTAGAAACTATGGTCATGGACTATATATAATAAATATAGATTCTAGATCTATATTCGATAAATTATTATAAATATATAGATCTAGAATCTAGATCTATAATGTCTATATAAATATACTAGTAAAGAGTCTATAGAGGGACGATCTAGCCTAATCTAGGTCAATTATTACAATAGGTCTAGATATCTAGCAATGTAGCAAGTCTAGAAAATAATCAGTTTAATCATTCACATTCATCATTCACTGATTCACACTACTCACAGAGACAAGTTGAATTGAAAATCCAATCAATTTTATCAATGAATTGATGAATATTAAATTATAAATATTATTATAATTATTTATAAATTTAAATGTAGACACTAGACAGCTCAATCTACTTTCTTATAAATCTAGACTAGTTACTTGTGTAAGTAAGTAAAGTCTACAAGTTCATAATGATAAAGTCTCTGAAAGTCAGTGACAGTGCGTCACACTCACAGTGATGATCTAATATGAATTTCAATAGAAAATAAGGACACTATGTCTTATTAAAAGTTATTACTATTAGACTCTAAGTCTAGAGTCTAGAAGTAGAATTACTAGACTAGAATACTTATATATTATATAAGTTTTATGACAAGATTATTTTTGTCTTTGTGGATCTAGATCTAGTCTAGATTTAAGATTAGAATCTATAGGTCTATATTTTATAGTTAGTTAAATAGAATCTAGATTAGACTAATAAATAAAACGCATTCACAATTAACTAAACAATAACAAACGTACACGTATGTAACAGTCTTATATAAAACCAGAAAATGTAGGTCTAGATATCTAGATTCTAAATCTACTTATTATCGTATTCTATATTTATCTAATTAGTCAAGTCCCTCAGACTCAGTGTTGTCCCTACAATATCCACTTAGATTTGGCAGTTTAAAAAACCTAGAAAACGGACACTGACGTCTGTAAATTCGGTCATGACCCATATGCCTAAGACGGCGCAGTTTTGTTTTATACGTTTCGGAAATATGTTTATTTAGAAACGAATATAGTTGTTACGTCTCAGCCTAGGCAGCGAGAGGTATTCAAAACAGCTTAGGATAATAACTTCAAGTGCAAACATACCTGTCGCTATTTATATAAGCTTAGCTATTATGTTCCGATGCACACCACCCACTCACTGTTGCCTTACAATATGCAACAATTTACGATATGAAAATTGTTAATTGGATGCTCATTTTTTTCATCTACATGTTCAGAGCTGGATTAACCTATAGGCCACATACGCTATTATATGATTGGAGGCTCACAAGAAATTATTCCATTCATTTTCAATCATTTTTAAGAAAAAAAATCAAAAAAAAAAAAATTGCCTTTTATAGAATAGGGCCTATAAAGAGACCCAAATGATGGATCCATTCTCAATTACCTCAATAAAAAAAATGTAGCGTAAATCTGGTCCTGTGTTTTGTTGTTTTAATGTTTTATGACTATTCCATATTGCGTGGATCGTCTGGTACGGAAAATGGTTCCGAACGGCATAGTAATTATAGGTATAGATAGATCGTGTGCTCGTCTGACCGAAGGACACGAATACGTTTTAAACTTTCTTTCTTTGTTTGATTGATTAGTAAAATAGCATATTCAACACATAGGACTCCAAATCCAGTTCAAGTAGGCCTACATTTGAAAGGTTCTTACATATATAGATATACAATGTATATAAATATAAACACTTCTGGGTGGAAAAACATATGCACTACTGATCCTGTCAGCATTAGCAGGAAGTCTGTAAATTCTATTTATACTTCGTTTAAAACTGTGGTTGTAAAATGACGTCATTCAGTCACATGAGAACGAATCATGTTTTCACTTTCAATATCAGCAACGATGCCAACTTAGTAGATTCAGCGCAAAATTAAACATTGATCGTTTGTCTTTGTTAACAAGTAATACATTTCTTTGTAAATATAATCTGCAGGTGGAGGAGGGTTTTTTTTGGCTGCTTAGAAATATTATGAAGCATTTAAAAAAAAATAACTGTTTAAAAAAAACACGACAATTTTTTTTAAAGATTTTAACTTATAATAGTCTAAAATTCATGGAAAAATTTGTGAGAAAAAACGGCGATTACGGGTCATTCATAAATTCCATTTTCCCATCTTGATTTGGATTATTTTATAATCTAATAAAGAGAGTTTTTTCTTTGCGAACATTAACGGGCCAGAGAACAGTCATTGTGTAGGAACAAAAACATATTTAAACAAAAAACAAACAAACAACAGAACAACTAACGATCATACAATATGTTGTGCAATGATAGGCTTACATACCATTCACTCACTGTCTCTTGGCAAAATGTAGGCCTAGTGTATGAAAATTTGGAAATTATTTCTCCCCTTTTCATCAACATAATGCAGGAAAAATAATGCATACTTAATCTATTCAATAAGAACATGAAATGGGTTGAATCTATCCGATTTCTATCCGATTTCATTAAAAACATTAACAGCTATTCCAATAACTTTTTAGATTTTTTTTCGCAATATTAAATAAATTATTATAATCTATTATAAATGAGTTAAATAAAGCAAAATTATATATATATATATTTTTTTTCTCCCCCCCCCGACCCACCCCTACCCCCCCCCTCCCCCGCGAAAAAAAAATTATATGTATTTATGTGTGTGTGTGTGTGTACATAATCTTTATTACATTCTGACCCTTCATTCTTTCGCTTTCGGAAGACGTTTATTGTGCCCTAGAATAGGTTCTTCCATGAGTTAGTAGAAAACTTCCCCGCTATTACTATCAAGGGGGTCTGGGGGAGCGCTAGGAGCTCCTCCAGCGCGGGGCGAAGCCCCGCCGCCAAGCACTATTTCTGATATTGAAAACCAACAAAATGCATATTCTGAGGTATCTACAGTGCATTTTCCTGCTATTAAAAAGTTCTATTTCAAAAACCTAATGTGCTATTCTTACTGACTTAGACCCTCCCGCAACGTTCGGCGCATTTTCTGTTAAGCTGTTTCCATAAAATTGTAGATTCCCCGCCATTACTATCAAGGGGGTCTGGGGGAGCGCTAGGAGCTCCCCCAGCGCGGGGCGAAGCCCCGCCGCCAATCGCTATTTCTGGTATTGAAAGCCAACAAAATGCATATTCTGAGGTATCTACACTGCATTTTCCTGCTATTAAAAAGTTTTATTTCAAAAACCTAATGTGATATTCTTACTGACTAAGATCCTCCCGCGCCGTTCGGAGCATTTGACGTCAAGCAGTTTCCATAAAAATCTGTCACTGGTAATGTCTGAAGCCTCTTCCCACCTGCCATGAGGACCTCCATGAATGAGTGGCGTCAAGTTGTACTAGGATATCATTGCAACTCTTCTTATGCGTAATTCATTTTGTTGGAGAACATGTCCCGCAAACCTCATGCGTCGCTCTCTCACAATCTTACTAAGGGGTCAACTCCCAGTTCGGCATAGGATTTCCTTGATTTAGACCCGATCTCTATAACTGACTCTAAAATCTGTCTTAGCCATCTTTGTTGAGCCATATTTAGTGTTTTTCAATTTCGGCAGATGACTATTCACTGCAGTTTATTAATAGAGCCCTGTCACTGGTAAAAATGTGTAACCTCTCTTGAATACGCTCTTGGAATTAAGTGACTGTAGTTTGCTTTAGATTTTATATCGAAAAGAGAAGTTTTATCGTCAAAATAATCTGTTGGGGGTTTTCCACCTCAAAATGCTCTGTAGGGGGATCTTAAACTCGAAACCATCTGGAGGGGTTTTAAACTTTAAAAAAAGGCCATCTGTAGAAGAGGGGTTTAAACTCAAAATCCCCGATTGGATTGGATACGCTCAAATAATTTTAGTGTGTAATTTGCTTTTTTTTTTATATTGAAGAGGTATTTTTTGCATCTAACCCCTCTGAATGGGGGCTTAAACCCAAAACCCCTTTTGGCAACGCTCATAGCATTTTGAGTGCGTAATTTACTTTTTTTCTTACACTGAAGATGTATTTTTTAGCTTCAAACCCCCCTGGCGGGGTGTTAAACTTAAAACCCCTTTGGCTACGCTCATAGATTTTAGAGTGAGTAATTTGCTTTTATTTATATTGTAGAGGTACTTTTTAGCTTCAAACTCCACTGGAGGGGAGTTAAAACTCAAAACCCCTTTGACTACACTCATAACATTTTGAGTGTATAATTTGCTTTGTTTTTATTATTAAAGAGGTATTTTTTACCTTCAAACCCCGCTGAAGTGGGGTTTAAACTCAAAACTGAGTCAAAACCCATTTAGCTACGCTCATAACTTTTTGAGTGCGTAATTAGCTTTTTTTTTATATTGAAGAGGGGGTTTATCGTAAATTTTAGATGGGGTTTTAAAATCAAAATCTTCCTTAACTGTGCTCTTGGAATTAAGGGATTTTCGTTTGCATTTTTTTTTGTTTTATTTTGTAGTAGAGGGGGAGTTAACTGCAAAAACCCAACGTAGAGGGTTTAAAAGTCAAAACCCTTGGTAGGGGTTTTTAAACTCGAAACCCTCTGGTAGGGGTTTTAAACTCGAACCCCCCTGGTAGGGGTTTTTAAACTCGAACCCCCCTGGTAGGGGGTTTTAAACTCGAACCCCCCTGGTAGGGGGTTTTAAACTCAAAACCCCTTTGGTTGTGCTGGGGCAAGTGATGGTTTAGTATTAAAATCTCAACTAAAATAAACAAAATCAAAGCAAAAAAGCAGTCACTAAATTCAAACTCCCCCCCTTCGGGGGGGGGGATTTCATTTCGGGGGGGGGTTTGAACCCCAAAAACCCCCCCTGGCTACGCCCATGATATATATATATATATATATATATATATATATGCATATAGGCCTATGTACACAAAGTAATTTAGACTAATATATAGAACCTACTCTATAATAAAAGTTTGCTATATGGCCTCCATCAGTCGCGCAGCGACATTGATTATTTCATAGAATGAGATGAAAGCACAGGCTTTAATTATAAAGGGAACAATGGAACGATGTCGCCCCCCCCCCCCCCCAACTCCACGCAGCTCATGTGTCAAAAGGAGAGACAGGTGCCAATGCAGTTTGGGATCAACGGCGTTGTTGGCTCTGCCAGGGTGTAACCACTGTGTGCAGCAAGCTGAATATTAATAGAATGCATCGCCAGCTCAAAATATACAATATTAATGTAGCCAAAAATGTATAAATACTATACGCTGTGTGTGTGTGTGCGCGCGCGCTAAAAGGGACACGGGTGGTCATTGTTTCAGTTTGACATTTAACAGTTTCTGTTTAAAATGATTTTTTCTTCAATTTTAATACGCTGGCAAAATCGTTTGTAATGAATCTTAACTAG
Source organism: Biomphalaria glabrata (assembly GCF_947242115.1). Lineage (NCBI taxonomy): Eukaryota > Metazoa > Mollusca > Gastropoda > Planorbidae > Biomphalaria > Biomphalaria glabrata. The sequence goes on from NC_074715.1 coordinate 7,424,208, forward strand.
CATCTTTTAATATACATTGATGCCCAACGTAAATCGACCTGCGGGCCATTTTAATTTCCGATACTCGTGTCGCGGGCCACAGGGCCGAAAAGGTACAAAAAAGAAATGTATTTGACCTGAAACTATTGATTAATGAGACGTTTGTAGTTTATCAGTTTATCTTTTAACGCGTTGGAAAATGGCTTTATTTCTCTACTTAAAATATGAACAACGTTGTAGCTAGTTTTACCGAGGAATCATTTTCTTGTCTCTTTTGTTAAATATTTTTAAAAATCCTCCAATCTTTAGACGCAGCTCAAACCAAAAATACTGAAATATTTGTTTCATAATGCAGTTATATATGCTAATGTTGTTGTTGTTTCAAACAGCCACAATTTCATTATTAAAAAAATATGTTGGCTTATTATAATGTTCCACAAAAAGGAAAAAATCAATGTACTTTTCCTGGTATATTCTACATTCTACAGTCCCATTTCATAAACCCACAAATGTTAAGGGTCATGAGTCATGGCACCAATCAATCAAAGAAATAGTGTGGGCCCTAACGTAGGTAAAGATACATTTCCGTAACTTTTTGTATCCAGGGGAGATTTTCTACATTTTGTGCCGACGTTTCGGCGGGCCGGATTGAACCACGTCGCGGGCCGGATCTGGCTCGCGGGCCGTATTTTGGGCATCACTGGGCATTCCCTTTATATATACGCAAGGGTCCTCATTCACCTATCGCTAATTCTCTCACTTGCCGTGGTCGAAAAAATACAAAAAACGTAACCTGTTATTTCCTATAGGTCTAGTACAAGGTATAACTAAGTAATTTCTGCGATGGAAACCGCATCGGTTAAATTTTAAAAAAATAATATATTTTTTTCCCGCGATTTCGACCCAATGTTTTTTTTAAAAGCCGACATATCGAAAATTAAAAGATTAAATTTGTGTTGTTGTTGGGGGGGGGGGAGGCGTTAGATTTAAAAGTAGTAGGTGTATTGGGTAAGTATTGGGGCGTTATAATGCATGCATACGAGAAGATTACAACAGATAGGCGTAAGAAGTGTTTGTATATAGGCCTACTCTATATTTGGGGGTTTCAACCATAACGCAGCACGGGTATCTGATCGTAAAGTACATGATTGTACAAATTTATGTCAGATTTTCACATGAAGTTGATTATCATCATCATGTGAAAATATGTATTAATTTTTTTTTCAGTACTTGATTTTAAAAACAAATTAAAAACTTATAAAAAATCGTGTTTGTCTTAGAGACCTTTCGGTGCCCCCAGTGAGTGCGCACCTCTGCATGTGGCACCCGGGGCATGATGCGCCACTTGTCCCCTCACTATCCCTCTACGGCCACGTGGGCATTGATATCGTGAAATTGTTTTTTTTTTAAATCTAAGCGTGACAGGTGGACATAGGGCATAAAACATAGAGCTGCCGTTTATCAACGTAGACTGCAAAAATATTTTAGGAAAAAGCATATGAATATTAAAAGCTTTAATCAACACAAGACAAGCTAGAACCACAGTGATTGAAAACAACGATGGAACTCTTCTGACTGAAGAAGTAGATGTGGAAGTAGAAGTAGAAGTTAAGGTTGAAATAGATAAAATTATTGCTGATAACCTACTTCCACGATCGGCCCACAAACTACGACTCCATGACAGCGAATTAGGAAAACCATATTTCTACCTCTTACCTAAGATTCACAAACTTAACAACCCCGGCAGACCCATTGTCTCCGCTTGTTCCTGCCCCACTGAACTTATCTCCCGCTTTCTGGACACAATCTTTCAACCTATAGTCGAAAAGTTACCTACGTTCATTAAAGATACCAACCACGCCCTGTTAACACTAGCAAAAGTCATACTACAACCTGACAAAGAATACCTACTCTTCCTCCTAGATGTCAGCTCCCTTTACACTTCCATTCCACATGCTGACGGCCTTAAAGCCATCCGTTACTTTTTTGATATACCAGAAAACAAACACAAATCTATATCCACTGACATTCTAGTTCGCCTCACGGAGCTTGTACTAACTCTCAACTCCTTCGAGTTTAATGGGCAATTTTTCGACCAAATCAGCGGAGTAGCTATGGGTACGGCATTCGGTCCATCTTATGCTTGCCTATTTATGGGCTTTTTAGAACTCAACATTTGTTCATCCTACACGGGCCCCATGCCCGAATTCTATAGGAGATACATTGATGATGGGCTAGGCATAACATCTCTGACAGAGAATGAACTTATCAAATTTATTGAGTTCACTAACAACTTCAATCCCGCCATTCGTTTCACTTACACCATTTCCAGAACTAGAGTGAACTTCTTAGACATAGAAATAAACGTAACCCGAAATTCTCTGTTTACATCCTGCCATTACAAAGACACTGACAGCCATAGCTATCTTCTATACTCGTCATCCCATCCACCATCCTGTAAAGATTCTATCCCCTACTCCCAACTTCTACGTATCCGCCGCCTTTGCCAAGATGACAATGACTTCACGGAAAAAGCAACTGAAATGATAGAGTTTTTCTTGCGTCGTGGCTACCCTCAAGCTATTTTAGACAAAGCCTTATCGCGAGTGGAGAATCTTAAAAGAGAACAAGCTTTCAAGAAAAAAACGATATCTAGCAATGATGAGAGGCCCAAATTGATATTAACCTACCACCCTCACAATGTGAAAGCAAAAAACATCTTTCTCAAAAACCTGAACATTCTCCAAGCCGATGAACATACTCGCGACGTCTTTTCATCCCCACCTCTTGTAGTATTCAGGCGAGACCAAAACCTACAAGACATATTAGTACACACTAAACTCCACAACATTTCAAGTGAACCTGGCACTTGGCCATGTAAGCGACGTAATTGTCAGACCTGCAAACACACACTCGCCACCCCCACCGTCACCTGTCCTAAAATGACCATCAAGATCAGTGGCAAATTTAACTGTAATAGTAGAGGAGTCATATATGCTATAATATGCTCAAGGTGTCAGATGGCTTATATTGGAAACACAGGCAGGACCTTAAAAACACGACTCCAAGAACACCTTAGAGACATCCGTAACTTTGCTACTAAGCCCGTCTCTATCCATTTTAATAAAACACATCATAGGGGTACCACCGACCTCCTCGTCACTGCCATACAACAATGCAACGACAAAAACACCCGTCTGCAGATAGAAAACAAACTTATTTACATGTCAGGCACCCTCCAACCTAACGGGATCAACAACCAGCACACTTTTATTTAATACACGATGGGCACTAACACTACGGTACCCCCTTTTCCCATTCATCTTTGCCTGACACCTCCGCCCCCTTCCGTTTTCCCGCGCTTTTACACCAGCGTAGCTCATTTCTTTTCTGCCTCGATAGAGAACAACATCGGACAGATAAGTTAACTTAAGACTATTTTGTGTTAATTGTTTTTTATTTTTTGTTTGTTTTGTAGCTGATGAAGGCCTCGTGGCCCAAACGTCCTTTGTTTTACTTGGTCCGGCAGGGTCACATATATGCATGTTTTTCGTATTTTAGAATTAGAAGGTAGACAGAATATTGCAGATATCTGTATAACTTGGAGAAAAAATCCCAACTACATTCTAATCAACTAAACACGTTGGAAAACAGAACTTAGTGAGGCTCCAATACTATAGTCAGAAGAAGAGGATCACTTACAGGTGGAGAGTTGCCTGGAACTGATAACATATCATCACAACTCTTAAAACTCAGCGACTTACTAGAACTTACTACATGTTTTAGGACAATAAGCCAGAACATATGGGACGAAAAAAACATGGCCAATAGAATGGACCATAGACATAAATAAATATAGACTGGCCAATTAAAGAGTTTTATGAAACGAAAATTTGTGACTTGCAATTTTGTGTACTTTATTATAAAGCATTTATGAGCAGTATAAAAGTTAAGTATTCATATCTATACACACCTATATATATATATTGTAAATAAGGAGGCAGTGTAGTTTTGTTTAATTTCTAAGAATGAAGATCATGCAACTTTTCATATTTCGGAAATCCGAATACAATAGATGTACATGTTTTCAAGTTACATGAAGTTACTTTCTTTTTCCAGTCTATATTTATTTATGTCTATGGAATGGACCCAATCTTTAATTATTCCACTGCTCCAGAAAGGAAACTTGAAATAATGTCAAAACTAGAGAACGATAAGTCTAATCAGTCATGCGAGCAACAGACTCAAGAGAAAAGCAGAGGAGGTCCTTTCCGAAGAAGACATGCTTCAGAGCAGGTACTGTTGAACAAATATTTAACATCAGGCCGTTAAAAGAAAAATCCCTTCAACACCAGAAGAAACTGGTACACAACTTCAAAGACTTCAAAAAAGCTTTTGACCAGGTTTAGCGTGAAGGCGTGTTGCAAGTGATGAGAGAGTCCAACATAGAATCGATGTTATCAAACCACTATATCAAAATGCAAATAACTCAGTCATGGGCGTAGCCGGGGGGGGGGTGTGCCCCCAAAATGAAAAACGGGGGTGGGGGCGGAATTTAGTGACTGATTTTTTGGTATGATTTTGTTTATTTTAGGTGAGATTTTAATACTAAACCATCACAGCCTCAGCGCATCCAAGGGGTTTTTCAGTTTAAAACCCCTACCAGGGGTTTTGCTGTTAAATCCCTCTTTTCTATAAAAAAAATAACCCGACAATCCCCATATTCCAAGAGCATAGCTACGGAAGATTTTGATTTTAATACCCCCTCCGAAATTAACGATAAAACCCCCTCTTCAATAAAAGACTATCCATTCATCAGTCACTAGATTCTATGAGCGTAGCCAAGAGAGGTTTTGTGTTTAAAACACCCCTCCAGCGGGGTTTCCAGCTAAAAAAATATCTCTTCAATATAAAACAAAAAAGCAAATGACACACACAAAATTCTATTAGCGTAGCCAAAGAGGGTTTTGAGTTTAAACCCGCTTCAGCAGGGTTTGAAGCTAAAAAATACCTCTTCAATATAAAAAAAAAAGCAAATTACGCACTCAAAATGCTATGAGCGTAGTCAAAGGGGTTTTAAGTTCAAACCCCCCTCAAGCGGGGTTTGAAGCTAAACAATACCTCTTTCGTATAGAAAAAAAGCAAATTACATACTCAAAATACTATGAGCGTAGCCAAAGGAGGTTTTGAGTTTAAACCCCCTTTCAGCGGGGTTTGAAGCCACAAAATACCTCCTCAATATTAAGAAAAAGTAAATTACACACTCAAAATGCTATGAGCGTAGCCAAAGGGGTTTTGAGTTTAAACCCCACATTCAGTGGTGTTTGATGCTAAAAAAATACCTCTTCAGTATATTAAAAAAAAAAAAAGCAAATTGCACACTCAAAAATGGGCGTAGCTAATCCAAGAGGGGTTTTGAGTTTAAACCCTCCTCTCCAGAGAACTTTTTTTTAAAGTTTAAAATCCCTCCAGATGGTTTTCAGTTAAAAATCCCCCTACAAAGAGTTTTAAGGTTAAAAATCTATCTCTTCAATATTATTCTAAATTTAAATTCTAATTATAAAAAAAAAAAAACAACAACCCCAGAGATTTTTTTAGTTTAAAACCCTCGATCAGATGATGTTGACGGTAACATTTCCCTTTTCAATATAAAATCTAAAGCAAACTACAGTCACCTAATTCCAAGAGCGTAGCCAAGAGAGGTTACACATTTCTACCAGTGGCTGGGCTCCATTACTAAAGTGCAGTGATTAGTCATCTGCCGAACTTGAAAAAGCCTAAATGTATGGCTCAAGAAAGATGGCTAAACGGATTTTAGGAGACAGTTATAGAGATCGGATCCCACTCAAGGAAATCCTATGCCGAACTGGAAGTCGACCCCTAAGTAAGGTTATGACAGAGCGTCGCATGTTCTCCGACAAAATGAATTACACACAATAAGAGTTGCGATGACATGGAGGCCATTAGGAGGAAAGCGCAAACATGGACAACTTGGAGCCACACTTTCATGGAGGTCCTCAGAGCAGGTGGGAAGAGGCTTCAGACCAGTGGCGTAGCATCCATGGCGCGAAGGGGCTCAATGAACCCGGGCCCAGGACCATTAGGGGCCCACTGCGCTTGGGCCCATGACTCTCGACTTGTTGAGAACTTTGGGGTGACACCAAAGTGAAAAAATAAATTTTGTAAAAATCCTGCCCTGCTATACATATATACAGGGCCGTTCCTAGCAATTGCGGGGCCCTATGCGAAACTGATTGCGCGGGGCCTAGTCTGGGTGGTAATAAGGATAATAAGTGAAAATTAAGATTTTGTATGAGAAAATAAATTCGTCTTTGCATTTTATTCATTCTTTACTAAGTACAAAATTGCGATCAAATTAACTTTACTTTACGAACCTTGCAACATATGGCATATTTATATGCCAGTGTCTATAAAAGTAAATAAGGTATTGGAACTTCCGGCTAAGGGGAAAATTCGTCTGATTATGACATTTTATTACGTGAAAGCTGACAATGCCTTTTTTTTTTAATCGCGCTTAGGACTGGTATTTTTCCGTTTGCACAAATGACAATTTTGTATATTTTCAAAAGATTTTAATAAGTGCAGGACATTTCTAGGAATTGTTCGTATATATTTTGCAATTAATCATTACACATAGAAGAATTAGCGCAAGGCCTATGAAAGCGCGGGGCCCACTGCGACTGCATAGGTTGCAGTGGCCTAAGACCGGCACTGCATATATATATATATATATATATATATATATATATATATATATATATATATATATATATATATATATATATATATATATATATATATATATATATATATATACATAGGAGATTACTTGTTCTCTTTCCATTACTTCTTGGTCATAATGGTTAAGTCCGGCGCTGCTATTTAGTGTTTGTAAAATGTTTGTTTGTAAAATGTTTTACATGTTTCGGATGTTCCTTCAGAGTTGAAGATAGTTTACTTCCTAGTCCAAACCTTCTGCAGGACAAAAGCGGGCAGGGTTTGATAAATTTAAACGACAGTCCAGCGCGCAGCCAGTCATCCGTAGTGTGAATACTACTCTTGTTTTCTCTTGGAATATTCGCAGAAATAAGAGAGTGATCTTTCCTTTACTTCTTCTCGTCCAAACTGTTGAGGGACGAAGAGAGTTATATATATATATATATATATATATATATATATATATATATATATATATATATATATACTAGTCGACCGGCGGCATAGCATACGCCGCTATTTTGCAGGGCCGGTCTTAGGCCACTGCAACCTATGTGACCGAAGGATCCGCAATTTCATGGAACCCGCGCTAATTCAAGGTGTATAAATTATTAAATTAAACCATTTTATAACTTAAAACAGATTTCCCGCGCATTCCTGTCGATTTACCAGGAGCTCCTGGAAATCTCCCGAAATCGCAAAATATACGAAAAAGTCCTTAAAATATACGGAAATACATAGAAAAAAAAAGTCATTTTGGGGTGTCATTCAATATGGAAAACGTCAATCCTACGCGCTATTAATAAAAACAGCATTATGCATTAGCCGTAAGTGTGTAATCAGGTGAAAGAAGCTTTTCGCGCCTCAAACTAATGAAGAATTACTTGTTGTCAACAATTCTCAAAGATAGATAGAAACATTTGGTAATTCTTGCTATTGAGCGGGATCTATGTGGGAAACAGAATTATTATGATATACTGTATGACTTTGCTACACGCAAGGCTCGTAAAGTAATTCTGTACGTTGTAAAGAATGAATAAAATGCATAGACGAATTTATTTTCTAATACAAACTCTTAAATTTGACTTATTGTCCGCTTCCCTACCCAAACTTGGCCCCGCGAAATCCGTTTCGAATAGGGCCCCACAATGCTTAAGTCCGGCCCTGCTATTTAGTGTTTGTAAAATGTTTTACATGTTTCGGATGTTCCTTCAGAGTTGACGATAGTTTATTTCCTAGTCCAAACCTCCCGAATGGGATGGGAGCGAGCAAGGTTTGATAGTCCAGCGCGCAGCCATCCGTAGCGAGCTGTGAAAACGTGTTCTCCTCCCCCCCTCTAGTTTTTTTTTCGTGGGGTGACTATCCGCAGAAATAAGAGAGTGATCTTCCCTTTACTTCTTGTCTGACCTGATTAGGGAAGAAGAGAATTATATATATAGATATGGATACATAGGATCAAACATAACAAGAGATGGAAGATAAAACCCAATTTAAGCTTGGTTGGCATTCGCTACCATGAACAAACTGTGGAAAATCTGGAAGAGTAACATCCGCTTCGCTTTCCAGTAAAATTAAAGCTGTATTCTTCGTTAGTGGTCTTCTAGATGGTTGTGAAAGGACACTGAATGCTAGTGTTGAAAGAATACAAGCTTTTGATGGTAAATCTACAGAAAAATGCTGTTTATGAGTTTGTATTTGTACAAGTCTGTCAAAAAGGAGGAATCCCTCAATTCTGTGAAGAGATGAAATCTGAGCTGGTTTGTAAGACATGACTCACTATCAAAAGTTACCACTCAGGTTACAGTGTCTGTCTGTGGGGTGGGGGGGAGGGGAGCATGAAGAAAGATTCGTCTATAAAAAAACTGGCTGGACAACGCAAAAGAATGGACCGGCGTCTCTCTTGATATCGTGCTAAGAACAGCTGCCATGCTGACCGAGAAAAGTGGAGGGATTTTGTTACGCAAGCTGTCACAGCGCCCCAACGACGAAAGTTAAAGGACATGATGAGAATGATACACTAGATCTAGGGACACAATGTCTCAGTTTCTTACTGAAGCTTTTCGCAATAGTGTGACCTCGGTGACTCGAGTCCGTGTTGGCGTCACGGAGGTCACGGCGGAAGCCACTCCGAGAATGTGTCCTCACGTGCACTAGCCTGCCCCGTGTCCTCATTTTGTTATAGGTCACGAGGTCACCGTGCTGAGAGAGAGAGAGAGAGAGAGAGGCTTCCAATTTCAAATTTGAAGATGCATGAAGTTACCAACTTTCGCTTAGTATTGACACTTTTAAAAACAGCTCTTATACTTTAAATGCATTACATTTTAGAAAATCAAAAGGTTTTGATTATACATACAATTATAAATTTAATACAGAGCTTATTTAGCTATTAATAACTAATGAATGTTAGATTTTTTACCCCGTTCCAATCCCCCACCCCCCCCGAGAAAAAAATCCTGGTTAAACAAATTAATAAATCTACTAGACTTTATAATATTCCAATGATCGACCCACAGGAATTAGCCTTAGATTTAGACTAAAATGGGGTTGCGCAAAATGTTCATGAACATTAATTTATTAAGCTCTTGAATGAATAGGGCCTACATGCAAAAATTCCCGAACACGCATAGGCCTAGATCTATATAGTCTGTTCAAGATAAAGATTTTCTACATCTCTAGTCAAATTTAAATTACTTTATTTTTACACTTTGAAAAATGAAAACGGTCATACTAGAGTTTTCCCAGTGTGGCAAACGAGCTATTAATTATTTTCCCAACGATATACATCAACTGTCAAATTTCGAAGAAAATAGTTAGAGCCGTTTTCGAGAATCGCATTCACTTTCTCTTTGCTCACCAGGAAGATTCCACTCCGAAAGTAGATGTATTGTAAAAATTCAATAGACAAGTCCATTCATATATTTAGAGACTATCAAATAGTATCATGGATTTTTAAACAGCCTTAAAAAATTCTAGTATTTTAATTATTGTAACTTTAAAAATATATTTAAAAAATCACAATTTATCTAATTATTTTGCGGACGTTTTCATATCACTGTTGTATAAACTATACATGTTTGCATCTAAAACTGACCCACATATATGTTATAATCTAAATCTAACAAGACGATTCTTACAGTCTACATTATTTATTTCAGCAAACGGAATATTAGAATATGGAACTGATCTGGACCTGTTTGCAAAAATAAAATTGTGGAATTAAATTTTTGTGATCTCAAACCGGAAGTCAACATTGAGAAAAGATGGCTGAAATGGGCAACAAAACAGATACAGAATGTGATATACCTCCGTTTGAAAGACACAGGAGTAGTAGTGACCCTAAACCTTCTATAGATTCTTTATCACTTACAGGTGGTACACATTTAAACAATGATATTATCAAAATCAACTTAAAAATTAGGTCTAGAAATCTTGAGTAATTTTCTTTACGCCTACACACAAGTGAAGTTTTAGATTGATAATTTAAAATTGATTCATGAAGAAGGGACAGGGGTAGAACTTACTTACTTAGGCTAAAATAAAAATTAAAATCATATGATTTTATGATAATCATATAATTTTATAATAAATAATGATTGATATAGATCTAGATCTAATCATAACACTAACCAGTAAATTTAAACACTAAAACAGTAGTCAGTACACTACCCAGCAGGGGCCAGCAATAAATAATAATACCATCATTCACACTTTAACTTAAAAAAAACATGATTGATAAGAATGATTCACTCGAAGTTTCCCTCAGCTCAGCCAATTATATTTTTACCAACTAATTTATATATTCTTATTTTAAATGAAGCTTGCCTTATCAATATCTTTAGGCATCATTAGGCTAATTCTTAGATCTAGAATGATTAGCCTAAATTAGGTCTATTTTAATCTATTTATAGAATTTCTATAACATTTTATAATGATTATATAATCTTATTTTAGGCTTGGTTATAAATTAGCCCTTTGTAACGTTTGTTGTTTTACAATACTGACATGGCCACGCCTAAGCCTAAAGTGAAAGACTGTGACTATATATATAGATACATCTTGAATGCTAGATCTAAGTATATCTATGGCTATGCTAATCTAGAGACTATTGAGTAGCATTATGATTAAACCATGTAAAATCTCTTATAAACTGTTGTAATCTAATTAGCCCTTTGTAACATTTGTTGTTTTCCCATGTTACAATATTGACATGGCCACGCCTAAGCCTAAAGTTAAAGACTGTGAATATATATAGATATATCTTGAATGCTAGATCTAAGTATATCTATGCTAATCTAGAGACTATTGAGTAGCATTATGATTAAACCATGTAAAATCTCTTATAAACTGTTGTAATCTAATTCTAAATAGACTTAATTTTAATCTTGTGTAGACATCGTTACTAATTAAGAGTTGTCTACTCAGTTACCTTAGAATTAGAAGCTCTCAGATCAAAGTAGTTTTTAAGCTTACAAATCTAAGTATTACATGTCATAAACCAATTTGTGCTGGTGTTAAGTAGTAGCACTCAGCTACTGTTAATTTAAAGGGGATTTTAAAAACATTTAGCTTTGATACAGATTTAAATTACTTTATTGCTTTGTATCACAGTCAATGAATCTTTAATACTTGAGTAAAAGGTGCCTTTCTATCACGATCATTGAAGATCTTTGATGATGATATATATGTCACAATGAAAAAGCTCTTGAAATATTAATGATCTTGAATGATCTTTTGCCTCTTAGATAAAGATCCTGTAACCGTGATGCCGAGGATTAGAAGATGTCTGCTGTCTAGAAGAATCACTGTGACTTGCTAAGGACTATGTTATATCTAGATCTAAATGTAATCTAGAAAATGAATAGGCGAAAATCCTTCTCAATTCAAATACAGAAACTTTTAATTTAAAACTTGAAACAGCAATATACAAAAATTATATGAATAAACTGTGACTTACATAAAAATATTCAAATGATTTCTACTGGATTTTAAACGATCTACACAGTATTAGAATCGGCTCGAGACTTAATAACAATGAACGTCTTGCTTGGATGAATATCTACCTACAACTGAAGAATTCTAGCTCCCGCGCGTCTCTCTGTTCACGTGACTGTACTTGACCTTTAAATTAACATAAATAGATTAACCAATCAAGTTATTTCTACAACCAATCAGATAATTTGTTATCAAACATTACATCCATATCACAGCGTCATTGGGAAAACCAGACTTGACATATAACCTTGAACTGAGTTAATTATTTAAATAATTATTAAATAAAATAATATGTTGACAAATGATACATGACACCTTGCATTATTTCTTCACAAACATTAGACAATGTCTAAACATACCTGTAACTTCACTGCTTTTTTCAATAGGAGATATTTAGAACTAAATGTATATTATAATATATAGTTTAGGTTAAAGCTGCTTTCTTCAATACATCATTAGTGCAGATGAAATTTAGTCATGCTTACATTTCTGCATCATGTAATGTTTTATTCATATGTTGCCAGATATTGATAGACTGTTTTTGCTCTTATTTATATGTCTATAAAGTTCTTTAGTTTTTTTTTTATATTTAAAATAAAAATACATTTTTGCAATAATTAATATATATTTAAAAATATGTGTCAAACTGTTATAAAATAGAGTGATTATTGTGTAAACAGAAAGGAAAGATGGAAAAGCATTAATAGTGCATATTTATTTAAAAAAAACAACAAAGAACATGTTTACAAATTTTACAAGCTAGATACTATTTAAGTTAAAATAAAAATTCTTATCAGCATACGTTAAAAACCCCCCATAAAGAACAGTACAGTGAATGGTATAAGGTAAAGATTTAAAAAAAATAAAAATATTTCTTAAAGTAAATAATACTTCAACTTCATAATCCTAATTTGACAATTTTGACAATTAATTTAATAAAAAAAATATTGTGCATTTATTAAAAAGTAAGAAAATATTTATAATAAAAAAAAACAAGGAAAAAAAAATTAAAGAACTAAACCGCAAAGTAACGTACAAAAGAATCTGATGTTTTTATCAGAGCTGCAATTCTTGAAGTGGCCTGTCTTTCATGTTAGAAACAGCACCTCTAATAGCAATTATTAACTAATTATTTACACCTTTGCAACTTGATTCTAAAAACACTTCTATTAGACAAACAATAATTATAATGTTATATATATATATATATATATATATATATATATATATATATATATATATATATATATATATATATATATATATATATATATATATGATATATTGATAATGTAATCAAGTTAAAAAATATTTCTTTCTTCTAAAGAGGAAATTAAATTTATTAATCAACTCTTACTGCATAGTGATAGAGCAGTGTCTAACTAGTGGTAACAATTGCTGTTCTTGTAAACAATACAGTACACAACTTATGTGTTAGAATTTATACTTCATTTTTTAAAATTACATTAAGTTTTTTCTTTTTTACGATGTAATTTTTTTTTTTAAAGACTCCATCCATTTGGGAAATTGAATAGAAAACAACAACTGGAAATAGCTAAGGGGTTAAGAATATTACTGTACATTTAGTGCCAATCTCTTTCACTTGTAAGCTAACAACTTGTACGCATGAATATGTACCACCTGACTTGTGATAAATCATACTATTTAACCAATATAATTTAGAATAGATGCACTTGATGCTAGTAGCCTACTGGATAGCATCTTTTGATGTAGTTCTTCTTCTGTCTCTGTAGATGGACCAGGGGGAGATAATTCATATCTGACTTCAGGATCTGCAACCACACCAAGATCTGTCAAATTCAAAGATGGTGAGTGAAATGTAGACTTCATGTACACCCCAAAAATCTTCATTTGTATATGTGTGTTTTAATTTTTAAATGTTGGAGATTTTGTATTGTTGGCCATTCCAGAAATAGCATGCTTTTTGTTGTTGTAGCTGCTGTACTGAATAGGAATATGGAAGTAGTGATAAACTATACACTTTAAAACCTCATAAAAAATTTTCTTTTGCACTTTAAAAAAAAATCAAATTCGTAAACAAAGATCAGATTAGTGTGAAATAACATTGAGATTGAAAATCTCTAATTCATTTTAGAAGTGCCATAATTAACTCTTTCTCTCTACAATTATTTCCATGTTCTGACAGAATTATCCATTTTGCTCATTTGTATTTCACTACCCTGTTAGCATTAAACTTTACTTTTTTGTTTGTTATCAGAAAATGTTATATTTGTTAAAGAATTAAAGGGGAATGTACACCCTTTTTAGTCTTCTTTCTTCTTCTTCTTTCTCTTAGATGAAACAAATAAATATTATTTTATTTTGAATGATAACGTGTAATACGAAAAACGTACAAGTCTCTTTAGAACTAGTCTATTTTTTATGATCGTTATCCATATTTTACAAAACTTAATGTATAACATGTATAAACATTGAAGTAATTGTCTTGAGCTCTCCCATGTCCCAACTATGCAGAAAATCATTATAAAAAAAGAGCTGTTTTTTAGCCAGCATTCTTCAAAAACATTTTTTTTGGTTAAAAACTTATTGAAATTGGAAAAAAATTCCATGGTTTTCAAAGGGAAACTATTCAAGATTAAATTATAAGCAATTAAAACATTTGAGAGGAAAGAAAACTAAGCAATTGACTTTGGAAAGAAAGAGAAAAATTCTTATTAGATAAAGACAAATTATAATTCAGAGGTACGTGCTGACCAACTTCAATTCTGCTTGAGTACCATCGACTCATTAAATATATCTAATAGTTCTTTTTCAAAAGCTTTATATTTGTCTAGTAAAATGTTCATAATTATGTTTTTTTCTTGCCACCAAAAAAACCTCCTAATTATGAATGTATTGCTTTGTTTCTAAGTGGGACATTGGGAATGTAAACTACAATTCATAGTGATGTAATCCTGTTTTTATTGTTCTTTCAATTTCACTCTCTAACTTAACTGTCATTCCTATTCTTAAGAAGTAGAAACATATATTTAGGGCCAGGCGATATTTTCTTTTAATTGTTTATCAATGATCTCTTTATCTTAATCTCTCTAATGGGCAAGAGCGTAATGCGCCAAGCTTTAGGAAGCTATTAGATCTTATTTAAATTTGGGAATATCCTGTCGAATAAAATTAAAATGGTTTTTATAGCTCTGAAAGTCAAAATTTACATGTTTCTTTTCATTTTAATTTAAAGAAATGGCTGAAAATGATAGTAGGCTTCATTTCAAAGAAAGAGCAGATAATCTAGGTTTTAAGTTTCCTCTCTACCTAGATTTGACTGTTTGCTAGTGAAACTTAAGAATTTAAAAGGGAATAAATGCCTAGAAAAAAAAGTGCAGTAAACTGATTGGATTTAAATAAAAACAAACAAGAAAAAGGAAAAAAAAAACAACTACAAACAGAGAATTAGGTATGGTAATCATTGCAGATGGGGATGTTTGTGTGTTGGTTTTTTTTTTGTCAAGTTGACATACTGAGTAAGTGAACTTAAGCCTAATTTGTGTTCATTGTTTGTCATTTTTTTGTTTGGTTTGTAGCTGATGAAGGCCCAAACGTCCTTTGTTTTACTTGGTCTGGCAGGGTTACATATATTTGCATATTTATCATATTTTCTGACATACTGAGTAGTAGCATTCTCACCATCTCTCTTGTTCTTGCCATCTATCTCTTTGTATGTAACTAATAGACTTTTCACTGATGTCTAAATAAGGTTTGATATGGAATGTATTCAGTGCATAGGAATCACTCAATGTGAAGATGTATGACACAGTATCTAGTTTTGAAATATTTGATCTTTGAGGTTAAACTACATGAAGTTGATTATTATTATTATTATTCAAGTTAATAGAAAAAGAATGCAGTGAGTTTCTTTATAATGTAGTCAATCTATTGTAAACACTTTAATATTTAATGTTTTAAACTTTAAAAACTAAAAAGCATTTTACAATTATTTTTTTTTTTACAAAGCACCACACATTGTCTACAAACCATTATAACTTCTACCAAGTTTCCTCCCTTTGCTTATACTTTTTCCTTTTTTTTCTATTTATATAATATACATATATTCTTTTATATTATATTATATACTTTCCTAGAATAAACAGTTGGTATCAGTCTAGCCCCTGCACCAATCTGTCATTGTCTTCTTATGTCCTTTGTACCACAACAGACACATCCCTTTCTTTGATGTCCTTCACCCTGTTTTCTGTTCGTTTGCTTCTTTTCCTTCAAATCTTAATGCATATTCATGTACTTTTATACCTTTTTTCTCCCTCTCTTTCTTTGGATTTCGGTGAAAAAGTTACCTCCCTTTTCTTTTAAATTTGTCATTGTTACATTTGTGGTTTGCTCCTTCATTTAATCAAAGTTTGAAATATTTAACAAACATTAGCCAAAATGAACTTTGGGTTAAGAGTTTAATATGTCACACGTGATTATGTCTCGTCCACCGATTGTAAAAGGTTCTAATCTTTGTGTGTGTGTGTGTGAGTGTGTCTACTATTGAAATGCTACCGTGCTACACAATTTTGTTTTATTGCTTCCTCCTCCAAGTGAGGCGTTGTTACTAGAAAGAGAGAGAGACTTGTTTTATCATAGTGAGACATGGTGTACAGAACATTGGTAGTCTAATTGTAACCAGAGAGAGAGACTTGTTTTATCATAGTGAGACATGGTGTACAGAACATTAGTAGTCTAATTGTAACCAGAGAGAGAGAGACTTGTTTTATCATAGTGAGACATGGTGTACAGAACATTGGTAGTCTAATTGAAACCAGAGAGAGAGAGACTTGTTTTATCAAAGTGAGACATGGTGTACAGAACATTGGTAGTCTAATTGTAACCAGAGAGAGAGAGACTTGTTTTATCATAGTGAGACATGGTGTACAGAACATTGGTAGTCTAATTGTAACCAGAGAGAGAGAGACTTGTTTTATCATAGTGAGACATGGTGTACAGAACATTGGTAGTCTAATTGTAACCAGAGAGAGAGAGACTTGTTTTATCATAGTGAGACATGGTGTACAGAAAATTGGTAGTCTAATTGTAACCAGAGAGAGAGAGACTTGTTTTATCATAGTGAGACATGGTGAACAGAGCAATGGTAGTCTAATTGTAACCAGAGAGAGAGAGACTTGTTTTATCATAGTGAGACATTGTGAACAGAACAATGGTAGTCTAATTGTAACCAGAGTGAGAGAGACTTGTTTTTTCGTAATGAAACATAACTAACATTGGTAGTGTATCAAATTGTCGAAACTACAGAATAGCAGAGCCTACGTATTTTAATGGTGATATTCAGTGAATGTTTTCGCGCACAATAAATGCCTCACTGCGAGCCTCGAGTTTGACACCTCCAGTCTGTAGAATGCAATTGGTATCTAAAAGATAAGGTATATCCACTAGTTCGTTCTCAGTTCATAATCATATGCACATGTGAGAAGCAACTAAAATGTAACCACACGTCAGACTTAAGTATACACTTTGAATCCCACCAGATCATTGTAGACACACGACAACACTTATCTTATTTAGGCTCGTTTGGAACCGAAGATTGTTGAGACTTACCTCCGCGTACCATTCAGAGAGCTGATTCCATAGCCCACTGCTTACCATGATCACAAAGGAGTTCCTGTTAACGATACGTGTGCATGGATAGAGGAGAATAAAAAAGGCAACCATCTTTTACTTTAAAAAAAAAAGATCAATCAGTTGACCACCTGATTGCGACTGATTTCCTAAGACTTTGAATTTCTAACTTTCCGTAATGGTTCTAATTGTGTTTCTTTAAAAACCAATGATCAAAGAAACTGTTATCACTGACGGGAGAAGAGGCAAAGGTGTCTACACCAGAAAGCTTCTGTCAAGAGGAAGTTAGTTGCCCTTCGCTGGCTGCCCACCTAGGAGAAGAAAAACTCTGAATCCAAAACTGCTACTGTCCCAAACACGGGAAAGGCTTCGGGAATCAACATTGAGGAAAAGTTAGGAGCCGGGATTCTTATCCAGCTTGCAGCGCACAGTTCTCCACTCTGATCCCAAACCCTGTTTTTCTTTTGGACACAGCTGCGTTGAGAGAGGGACTGCTGTGTGGGAGACATCATTCCGACCCTAACTAGGGCTCTCAGTCTTTCCTTTTATTACTCTCGTTGGTTAGTTGAACCATAGTCGTTCTACAACTGAAGGAGGTGAACAACTAAGCAATTCTACATCTGTTTGGGGCGAATACATGCAGGTCTATTTGTGTTAGTTAGCGTTTACTCATTGGTAACCCACCAAAATGTTTGATCCAGATATATCATATTTATGTAGCGTAAATTCAGCTTCATTATGTCATGACAGCTATGTCATGTTTGTTCTTCTCGATTTTTTCACAGCAGAACTGAACACATTTTTGGGGTTTTGTGTCTTAGGTTTCTGATTGATAGTCTTGAGACTACAACTGTGTACTAATCCTGTTGTTGCGATGGCATGGCTTGAAATATTTTTTTGAAATGTTGCCATTTTGTATTTGGGTTAGAAGTGAAGATATAGATGATGCCTGTAGTGAACCATATTTAGGATCTGTCGATGTTTCTAATTTCCCACTCTGTCTCTAATACGTGGATTTTACTCCACTAAAACTGTTGTTATAATGACCAGAGTCCCACCTTCATATTGATCTTGTTCCAGATTCCAAGTTTGTTTGCGTGTGCATTGTGCCGTGCATGAAGTAAGTGAGCACTGGGAAACTATCCATCTAGCAAACGAAATAGGAAGCTCGTATTGCCTTACACACGGTGGGCCACTTAAGTCATTCTTTCTAGTGGGATCGACCAAGTGACGTACAGTGAGTCACAGACCCATTGTGTAAGTGGGGTATCTCTGCTCTGAGAGGAAGACAATGCACTGAAGAGGTATGCTTAGAACTTCAGGGATACATACGACCTTGTACATTACCTGAATGGAGTTACAAGCTTTAGTTCCTGAATTGTATGGTCAAGGCAGATGTTAGCCTGGTAACTAGTCGCTGCAAGGCGGTGGTTCGTGTCGTCGTCAGAGCTTATGTTTCAGCATATTTTCTTCACCTTCTTATCACAATAACTATTGTATTCTAGTTCTGATAGCTTATATATTGTTTGGAACTTCTTCACCATGTTCTGTAGGGTTTGAAACCTCTTCTCTGTGTTTTGTAGGGTTTGAAACCTCTTTGCTGTGTTCTGTAGGGTTTGAAACCTCTTCTCTGTGTTTTGAAGGGTTTGAAACCTCTTTGCTGTGTTCTGTAGGGTTTGGAACCTCTTTGCTTTGTTCTGTAGGGTTTGAAATCTCTTTGCTGTCTTCCATAGGGTTTGGAACCTCTTTGCTGTGTTCTGTAGGGTTTGGAACCTCTTTGCTGTGTTCTGTAGGGTTTGAAACCTCTTTGCTGTGTTCTGTAGGGTTTGAAACATCTTCTCTGTGTTTTGAAGGGCTTGAAACCTCTTTGCTGTGTTCTGTAGGGTTTGGAACCTCTTTGCTGTGTTCTGTAGGGTTTGAAACCTCTTTGCTGTTTTCTGTAGGGTTTGAAACCTCTTTGCTGTCTTCTGTAGGGTGTTGACAATGTTAAGTGAAATGTTTGTTGAGAATAACAGTAGCAGATTTAATAAGCTTTATAGACAAAGAACAAAATAATGTTTTGTAATTCTTAGTCTTAATTATCATTATATTTAAACTGTGTTTTTGATTCATCTCCTGTATAGATGTATACATAACAAAACTTAGCACAGACAAAAACAGATTTTAGCTTGTGTCTAACCCTCTTGTATACTAAGGGACTCGTGTGCTTTATAAAAGGGTATTTAAAACTTTGTATCTACTAAGCTAGATGATAGTGCATGAGATAGAAGGCAGGACTGTTGTGGGGAAGTGTTAGACTGTACATTGTGTAACCAGACAGCTATTCAACGTTGGGGCCTGCACACGTCAAAAGAGTTTTGTAAAAACTGATTCGACTATTATCAAACAGCTTGTCTGCCCTCTGTATTGAGGTCACGGGGTGAGGCTGCCCTACTTCGATGTTGTGCATGTACCTTTACGACTTGTGGTAGGGACGTGGGGTGGGGGGATGAGAGTCGCGCAAACGCAAAAAAAAAAAAAGGGGGGGTGTTGGGATCGGTGAGTCCTGACCCCTTGCCGAGAGGTCAAGGCCAGACCAACTGTTAATCCTCAAGGTATGCGCACCTAACAGTCTCAATGTATGTAGTAGTGGGGCCAGGCCCACAGTAGCCTGGCAGGAATGTGTGTATGTGTGCTGCAGTCGAAGTAGTAGACACACACACACACACAACACTCGACATCACACATTATTATTAGTTCCTCCACGTCTTGAGGATGTAGGAACACGGCGGTGTGTTATTTATCGTGTGAGTGTGTTTCGGATCGCTAGTTTTTTATCAGGCATATGGAGCTAGAGATGACTGACTTTATTTTGGATGTAGGCCACGATAGGCCAAATGTTGTTTATCTTCTTGGATCTAATTCCTGAGACATGCGGATATTACATACACTGTTTCTGTAATCACTGTGCCGCTATAAAAGTTATTAAAAGTGTGTAAATAGAACTACAGCTACTTCTGACTTTACTAAGAATGTGATATAGATTTAAATTTAGATCTATCATATAGATTAAGATATCTATCTATATTCTAGATCTTGTCTATAGTTAGTATAGACTGTTTATAGCCTCAAGCCTGTATAGTGAGAGGAGCATGCCTTTAAATGTTTGATTGGCTATACTAAATTGTCTTCAGATGTCTAAGATAGAAAACGTCTTTCTAAAAGGTTGCCTGTTATTCTAGAGAATGCAGAGTACTTTAGCCTATTAGATCTACCCAAAGGTTGAATGGGCTGGGTTGTTTATCAAGTAGATACTTACCATTGACTATCTTCGATGTTTAGTTATTGTGTGAAACCGATTTCATTTGGGATAACAGAGCTTTAAACTAGATCTAGTAATGTTTTCAATCATTTGAATTTAGATTTGAGTTGTGTTACTTCAGCAATATTTGGTCTTAGTACAATTTTAAATATTATATTTTCTTTTCAAAGTAGAGACTTTTAGTTACTATCGTTTAAAATTTAATAATAAATTTTAAATGAACAAAAGAAATAAATGTATATATAATGAGAAATTTGAATATAAATTATTGAGTGGTAGTCTGAGACACTGATACAGAGAATGATTGAATGATTAGATCTATGTACTTTATAGACAGTTAACTCTACACTAGTTTTCATTATCTATATATATGCTTACATAGATGGATAAGTATTGTGTTCTATGAGTTGAAGTGAACAAGTCATGAGATCATAGAGTGATAAATATTTGTTGTCTTATGAAGTGAACAAGTCTTGATATCATAGAGTGATAAATATTTGTTGTCTTATGAAGTGAACAAGTCTTGACATCATAGAGTGCTAAATATTTGTTGTCTTAGAGTTTGAAGTGAACAAGTCTTGACATCATAGAGTGCTAAATATTTGTTGTCTTAGAGTTTGAAGTGAACAAGTCTTGACATCATAGAGTGATAAATATTTGTTGTCTTAGTGTTTGAAGTGAACAAGTCTTGACATCATAGAGTGATAAATATTTGTTGTCTTAGAGTTTGAAGTGAACAAGTCTTGACATCATAGAGTGCTAAATATTTGCTTTTAGAGTTTGAAGTGAACAAGACTTGACATCATAGAGTGATAAATATTTGTTGTCTTAGAGTTTGAAGTGAACAAGTCTTGACATAGAGTTCATAGAGTGCTAAATATTTGTTGTCTTAGAGTTTGAAGTGAACAAGTCTTGATATCATAGAGTGATAAATATTTGTTGTCTTAGTGTTTGAAGTGAACAAGACTTGACATCATAGAGTGATAAATATTTGTTGTCTTAGAGTTTGAAGTGAACAAGTCTTGATATAATAGAGTGATAAACATTTGTTGTCTTAGAGTTTGAAGTGAACAAGTCTTGATATAATAGATTGATAAATATTTGTTGTGATAGAGTTTGAAGTGAACAAGTCTTGATATAATAGATTGATAAATATTTGTTGTGATAGAGTTTGAAGTGAACAAGTCTTGATATAATAGATTGATAAATATTTGTTGTCTTAGAGTTTAAAGTGAACAAGTCTTGAGTCTTGACTCTATAGATTGATAAATATTTGATGTCTTAGACTTTGAAGTGAACAAGTCTTGACTCTATAGATTGATAAATATTTGTTGTCTTTGAGATTGAAAAGAATAATTCTTATATTTTTTTATTCTCTTCAATTATCAGTTTGGACAACACAAAGTTCTTTCTCTGTTTAATTTGATATAATAGTTCAATTGAATATTGAGAACTTTCTTGTGGCTGTTCTTCATATGCCTTAACTTTGATCATGACTTTCATAAAGATTGATTTGCTTTGAAGTTGTTCTACTATTTTGGTACCATATATTTATATATGTGTTTATATATCTGTTTTATTCTTACCTGGACTTACTGCACTTTTTTCCCATGATGCTTGTGATAATTTGTTCTTAACTACCCACAACATTTCTCAAACATATCGCACAAAATACTGATAACTATTTGACTCAGTGAATCTTATGATCTATTTAAAAAGATAATGATAGGGCTATGATAGAGGCATGATAAACCAATTATTATAATCAGTGACAGTGTAAGGATACTCCCCATTATATACATCTTTGTCCTTCACAGATAAATGTGTGTAGTCAAAGCTGTGTTGTAGTCTGGTTCAGTTCTTTAGACATTTGCTTGTCAAATTGTACTGGAAAGTGAATTACACAGATTCACATATTACTTGTTCATTCCTGTTTTTGGATTGCATCTGATTCTAATAAATTTTTTTTTGATGAGATTGAATGTGATTAAATTTTAATAAGTGGTGTGTGTTTCTCACAGGAGAGTTTGTAATATTATATATATATACACTTGTTTTAACACTATATGATTTTATTTAAATGAATGATGCTATTAGTATATAAAATATATATAGATTTTGAATAGTTCGCATTTTGTTATTCAGGAAGAGAGAACAAAAGTATAGTTAGAAAAACTATTCCTCACAATGCTTGTATTCTTAAATCCTTCCCATTGTTCTGTATTTGCATTATTTGAAATACTGACTACTGCATCTCCTTCACAACAACCCTCATATAAGTTCTCCCTTACCTTCACCACTGATTCTATACATGCTGTATTAGAAACATTAACTTAACCACTGGTTCTATACATGCTGTACTAGAAACATTAACTTAACCACTGGCTCTATACATGCAGTATTAGAAACACTAGCTTCACCACTGATTCTAAACATGCAGTACTAGAAACATTAACTTAACCACTGGTTCTATACATGCTGTACTAGAAACATTAACTTAACCACTGATTCTATACATGCTGTACTAGAAACATTAACTTAACCACTGGTTCTATACATGCTGTACTAGAAACACCTACAACTGATTCTATATTTGCAGTATTAGTAACACCAACTTTACAACTGATTCTATATTTGTGGTATTAGTAACACCAACTTTACAACTGATTCTATATTTGTGGTATTAGTAACACCAACTTTACAACTGATTCTATATTTGTGGTATTAGTAACACCAACTTTACAACTGATTCTATATTTGTGGTATTAGTAACACCAACTTTACAACTGATTCTATACATGCAGTACTAGTAACACCAACTTTACAACTGATTCTATACATGAAGTACTAAAAACACCAACTTTACAACTGATTCTATACATGAAGTATTAGAAACACCAACTTTACAACTGATTCTATATATGAAGTACTAGTAACACCAACTTTACAACTGATTCTATACATGAAGTACTAGTAACACCAACTTTACAACTGATTCTATACATGAAGTACTAGTAACACCAACTTTACAACTGATTCTATACATGAAGTACTAGTAACACCAACTTTACAACTGATTCTATACATGAAGTACTAGTAACACCAACTTTACAACTGATTCTATACATGAAGTACTAAAAACACCAACTTTACAACTGATTCTATACATGCAGTAATAGTACTAGTAACACTTGCTTCACCAATGATCCATTGCAAGCAAGTCATTCTACTCAGTATTTTTCACACCCCACACAGTGTGCATGACAGGCAGTCCTTCCAGAGCTCTATAGATAATTAATCACTGAATTGTATGACAGGTCAGATGACAGTTGACCTAGCAATGCTAATGACTGTGCTAATGTCCAGGAATAGAGAGTGCCTGTCAGCTTTCCATAATGACACATACTTTTTTACAAACCATTTTATGATTACCCTGTGTCTGTGTTGGGGCTTGTGTTCTAATTCTTTTTCTTTGTGTTCTAGAAGTTGATCATTGGGATTATCTTCTTTCTTAGTTTTAAGGATTTTTGGTCTGTCAGTATTTTATTTACTTTTAGGATATCTAAAAACCTTGACTAATACTTTGACCTCTGGCCTTTCTCCCCCCCCCCCCCTTTTCCCTTTGAAATGTAATCAAACATATTTCCAACTGTTTCTCTAGAGTAACTAGAATATTGTAGAGTTGTCAAAAAGACTTGCATTAAGTAGCTCATGGAGACATTTCGTGATTATAAACATAAGTGGAAATATTTACAAGTTTAACTGTTTAATCAGCTTGCTGAAACTACTCTATAGTATGTGAATATGTAAATCTTACAATCAAGACTTTTGTTGCTGATGGTTGTGAATGTATGCTTGAAGTTTCTGCAGGATGGAAATAAATATTATGTTTTGATGTGACTTTCCACACTCTGTGATTCTGGTAGTGGATTAAATATCATGGATATGGCAGCGGAAGTACGGGTACCAAGCCATTCTCTGGATGGCAATCAGATCACTGTGGACATACACAGCGTACCTGAGATGAATGGCATTGCAGCTCATGGGCCGAGCCCTAGCATTGAGACTATGGCAGCATCAGGTGGTGTTCACTTGCTGACAAACAGCAATGGTGTGGAGTTCACATCTTGTAGTGCGGTTGACAGGCTAGGTTCGAACGGAGATGGTGAAATGAAATTGGCAGCTAACAGTTCACCAGTTTTCAGTGGGGATAATAATCCAAAGTTGACAAACTCGTTTTCTGAAACTGGCATTAAGTCACCGACAAGTAGCAGATGGCACTGGACTAGGTTCCTGTGGAAACATAAGGAGACTGGTAAGTGATGGCTAACTCTATGAAACCTCTGACCATATAAGCTTTATATTTATCATATTTCTGAAATCTAGACTCTTAAATATTTGGTTACAAGAAGTATTTTAAGTGCATGCCAGGGTATAATAGTAAGACTGTGTTTGATATTTTATTGCCAATCTCTTTTGTGGTCATTTTCACTGCACCATTTGGTAGAAAGTTATTATGCTACCTTTAGGCACTTAGCAAGGACAACTCAGCTTGAATTATATCTCATTCTTAGTGTACTTTGATTCCGAGCCCCCTCATGTCAAATTGCTTAGACACACATTTGACATATTATATATATAGATCTATCTCTTTAAGTCACAACTTTGATAGGCTGTAAAAAGAAAAGCTTCTGAATTGTCCAGGTGCTGCCAAACTGGGATGGTCTAACTTTAGAGAGGGGGAGAAAAGGAAGGCATATTTAAGATTAATGTTGTCCACATATTGACCTGAACTTGAGTGTGGGTGTAGTGAAGCCTCACTGTGTCACAGCTGTAATGGAACAAAAGGGAATCATTTATTTTTAGTGTTGGTGATTTTACATGCAATATACGTCCATTGTCTTATCTTATCGACACAGTGATTTGTCCTACAGTAGACTTTTTCAAAAACAAAAACAAAAAAAAAAAAACAATTAGAGAAAAACTATACCTAACAATCTCATCCTTTTCTTGGAGCTGAAAATATCGTTTTTTTTTAAAGAAATGAAGCATGTTTGGGTTGGAGATAATATGTACTGTTTTTGTAAAGAGAATCTGGCTACAACTGAAAAATGGTTTTAGAAAAATTCTGTTAAGAGTCAAAGATAATTTATCTTGAGCACCAGCCTGTTGTCTTTTTTCCAATCTGTTGTTCTGTCGGACATTGACTAATAGTTTCACACCCATCTCTTTAGATACATGCATGTACATAGTCAGGAATGAAATCCTTTGGGAATCTATCATTGATTTTTACATGGGACATGTATTTGTCTGTATCAAAAAGGGTTGTTTTTTTTATGGTTGGAAAAGTTTAATTAAAATACTGTTCTTTGTTTGAGTGGGATTGGTGTGTGTTATTAAAATGTGACAATGCACTAATTAGTGATACAGAGGAGCAGTACTGTGTGGGATAGACATTCTATTTACTAACAATGAGTGAGTGTTTTCTATGAAATAATCTTATATTTCCTATGCAGTTTCAGTTATTATTTTTTTTAACATCTTGTCTTTTAAGTATTTTAAGGCAAAGTATATTGTGAGATTTTCCACTGTAGATTTACCGGACGCACATGGTTAAGCGCTCAACTTCCAAACCTGGGGTCCTGGGTTCGAATCTCAGTGAAGACTGGGATTTTGTATTTCAGGATTTTTAGGGTGCCCCTGAGTCCACCCAACTCTAATGGGTACCTGACTTTAATTGGGGAAAGTAAAGGCGGTTGGTTGTTGTACTGGCCACATGACACCCTGCTCGTTAACCGTTGGCTATAGAAACAGATGACCTTAACATCATCTGCCCTTTTGATCGCAAAGTCTGAAAGGGAAACTTAAAAAATAAAATAGAACATGTTCAATTCATTTTGTCTTTCACTTTTTTTCTCAGATGTATGTAAGGTCTCCTTTTGCTGACTGCATTTGTCTTTGGTTGTCACAAAGAATTTGTTCATCATTTGTCATAATATATTTTTACAAAGCTTATATCAACTCATTCTGTCTGGTAAAAAGTCTACATTATTTCTCCCACATTGTTATGGAGTGTGTGTGTATATAGTGATAGCAGAGAGGAGGTTGGCAATTGGTTGTTGGCTATGTAGGGTGAATGATGCAGCATTGTCATCAGCAGTCATATGTAGGAGAGACAACTCCAGAATGGCAAAGTGAAAAGACCTGTTTTTTTTTTTTAGAAGTTATTAAGTTATTTCAAGTTTTACAAGTTAAAATATAATAGCCTACACTGGTTTAGTTGTCTACCAGCAGTTTGGTGTTACAAGCAATGACCTTTCCACAACACACATCCATTCTCAGATCAAGTTGAAACTTTGCACAATTATTTATTCATTGGCATAGACAATACATGAATTAATAAAACAAATTTACCAATTAGTCAATTAATTACTGGTAATTAATTATTTTGTTGGATACAAACAAGGGAAATTAATCCTTCAATATTTACAGATATTGTTAAATATGTAGGGTTTTGTCCTCATAAATAATTTGAACATGTTATTTCTCTCACACCCATTCTCAGTTCAAGTTGAGACTTTAAACAGTTATTTATTGTACAATTAAAACATGAATCAGTTAATAACTGAACCATTTAGTCAATTAATTATTGGTAATTAATACATTTTGTTTGATACAGAGTAAGGGAGTAAGGGTAATAACTTCTACATTATACAGAGATTCTCTTTTGTTTTTTAAAATAGGATTTTTTATATTCTGTTTGTTTCTATTGCTCTCCCCTTCTCTCTCACTCAGGACATGATTTTGAGTTGTGTGTGTGTGTATAGCGATGGCTAAGTAGTAAAATGCTGGCTTCCAAACTGGGGGTCCCTGGTTCAAATCCTGGTGAGACTGGGATTTTTTATTTCGGAATCTTTGGGCACCTTAGAGTCCACCCAGCTCTAATGGGTACCTGACATTTATTTTTAGTTGGGGAAAAGTAAAGCTAGTTGATCAATATGCTGGCCACATGACACCCTCGTAAACCATAGGCCACAGAAACAGATGACCTTTACATCATCTGTACTATATATATATATAGTAAAAGTAATATATATATATATATATATCTTGGTTGGGAGGGGGGGAAGTTTACAGACTGCTTCATTGTTATCTTACTGTTTTGTTTGATTGTTGAGTTATTGGAAATGGTGTGTTTGTAGTTTCAAGATCTATTGGTATTAATTGGTAACATCAATTTTTTCAACTCTATAAACCTTTGGATTTCATTTTATAATATTTTAATGTGTTTTGAGTTAATAAGGTTAGTTGATGTCTGTCATTGATTGTGAACAAAATGTGTGGGATTTATAATTTATTTTGTTAATTGACACTAATCTAAGTTTGTAAACTTTGTTGTTTTTTTTTGCTTAAAAATATATGAAATTCCTATCATTTTGAATTGCTTTTATCTTGAGCATTGAAATTTCTTGCTATTAAATGGTATAACGTGCTTAGTGCGCTATGATCCAATCTCTGTTGTTGACAAGTGGGTGGATGGGGTATCTGGGAGAAGTTTTTAGTGCTAAAGGCACTCATTATGTGCCTTTTCTTCTATTTTCTTGAAGTAATTTCTAGATCTAGTTCTTTTGTTTTAAATATAAATTGCTATCATGAGAATTTTTTTGATCAGACTGTGAAGTCAAAAGAGACTTTTAAAGTGATTTGGTTTCTCTAACATTTGTAATGTTCAATTTTTAACTCAGTTTCTGTTTTTAGCATAATTTAAAAATTTCTATATTTCCAAGTAAAACTCTTTATTTGTTTTGTTTTCATTAGCTTTTTGTGCACTTCACATTTAACTTATGAAACTATTTTTTTTTAATGTTCACTTTCTTTTTCAAAGTACACATTTTCATTGAATTAGTTGAAGTTACAATCAGAAAAGTTTCTTTTTTTTTATATTCTAAATATACTTTGACTGACTGAGAAAAAAACTCTCCAAAAAAACTGGACTCTAGGTTATTAGCAGGTTTTATCTATGTCTTTATTTCTTAGTTGTTTTGTATTTCATTGTTTATAATCTAGTAATTTTGAAACTCTTTTTCTATTGTTTCTTTCTTTGTAATTGAAAAAAAAGGTTGTTTGGGTCTATTTCTTTTTCTTTTCTTTTTTATTATGAGTAACTAGTTATTGATAGTCATCACTTCTTTGCTTCTGTCACATTATTTTTCTAATTATTTTTTTCAAGATTTTATTGATATTTTCCATGTTCATATTGTTTTAGAGGCTAATAATGTAAAAGAAAAAAAAAGTAAAGCTCCCTCTTTCAGACTACATGGTCTATAGGTTGCGTGGTGTACAATTTTGTTTTTACTTATTTTGTAATTTGTGCAGGGTATACTATACATGTGTGCGTATAGATGCAAATACAAAGTACATAAAAAAATCAAAACACACACACAAAAAAAAAACAACTTTTGATGAATTTTACTTCTTGGGGAAGAAAAATAATTTTGAAACACCCTGACTGAAAGGAGCTTCAAAATCTCTCTGTTCTAGCCTTAACTCAGCGAGTAACTTTGCTAGCGCTTGTCAGTGCGGTGTTAGTGTCAGCGAGTAATTTGGTTTATAATATTTATTTCACTATCTTTTTTATGTTAAACTTTTAATTTCTCTCTTTTTTTTAATTTACCAGATGTCGGACTGATTGTTCTTTGTTTTGATAGTAAATTCGATGCAGTATCAACATGTTTAAAAAAAAAAAGACAACATTATGTTAATGGTTCCTCTTTTTTAGTTTAATTCCTGGGACCCGAAAAATGTAAATAATAAAATTTCTTAGTGCATCTGTTTATCTTTTATGAAATTTGAAGTGATTAAATGTGTTGTGTATTGTGATTTTTTAATATTAATGGATTAAATGTTTAATTAAAAGGTTAAATCTTTCAGTATATCAATTTTTTAATGAATTTTAAAAATATTTTCTTTTTCCATACTCAGTTTAAAATAAATAAAAGAAGTTTTTGTTTGAATAATATATTTAATTTAATATTTTTTTGTAGCCCATTCATTTCCCTTTAAAATCAAATATGTTAGATTATTTAATAAAATAAAAAAGTTATAGTTGTTTTAGTAACTCTACCCCCCTTGAAAATTTGTGTTCATTCTGGAAAACTCCATTTTTCCTATCAAACTAATTTGCACTGAAAGAGTTAATGAAGTGGAGCTGGCCACTTCTTCCAGATCTGATGTAACTGTGGTTTGATGGGTGCACATTGACTTAAAGGATTTCGTATGTTTAGGAAAGGCATCTTCCATTATAGACTTCTTCAAGTGATGGTAGCTGTCTTTGAATGATTTATAAATAAAAAAGTTCCCAATTACAGACCATCTGTTTCTGTGGGTCACAGTTAATGAGGGTGTCATGTGGCCAGCACAACGACCAACCACTTTTACTTTTCCCCAACAAATGTCAGTTACCAATTAGAGCTTGGTGGACTCAGAGGCTCCGAAAGATCCTGAAATTAAAAATCCCTGTCTTCACCAGGTTTTGATTCTGGCACCCCACGAAGCCAAGAACTTTACCACTCATCTACCGCCCCTTCCCAATAATGTACAGGCTTTCATTTTATAATTACCTCTTTATATTCAGTCACTAAATTTCTTTCTTTCCTGTATCAACTAGGCAGTTCTGTATGAAATGTATAATCAGAGGCTTGAATACCTAACACTTACTTATTTTGTACTTTCTTGTATACTGCATTTTGTTTCTGTGAGTTGAATGTAGACCTTATTTATTTAATCATTTCAGAACCATGGACATTTATATAATTAAAAATGTGAACACTCTGTAGATGGTTCTTTGAGAAAAACTACTACAATACACAATAACTTTGATCTAGTTGTATTATTTTCAATATGTACATATTATCAATGTATGCTGTAACATTTTAGTTGTATTTTTTAAAGAATACCTCTTGTCACATGTTAATACTTACTGGTTGTTCTGCATGTATGATACAGATTTAAAATATTTTTTTATTAACTTCATTTTTAATGTTGATTGTATGAATAAATTGTTTGTATAAAGCAGTTAATATTCTTGCTGTTCTTATTTTAGAATGGTTTGTTAGTTCCAGGCAATGTTGAACCATATTAAAAAGCCTTCTTGTCTGGCTGGTGACTTAGTACTTGTATGTCAATGAAATGAGAACCTTTGTACATATTTTGGTGTGCTAATATTTCTGTGAGCAAACACCTCTAAGAAACTAGTCTTTCTGGTTAAAGGCAATACGTTTCACAATTTTATAAAATAGGGATGTGTCACAATAACTTTCAATAATCTTGCATGTCTTGTTTTTATTTTAAACTTATAACTTCAATGCTTAAGTAAATGTTAAATATTGTAAATATTTTGTGAATTTTTCTCCTTTTTTAAATTTGACATTTAAAAATTATTTTTTTTCAGAACACAAAAAGAATGGCGACAGTAAGTCACTCACAGTTTCGGCATCCCATGCTACCCCAGCTGTTGTTGAAAGAAAAAGCAAGCTTTCAGCTCTCGGCAAAATCTTTCGTCCATGGAAATGGAAGCGGAAGAAGAAAAGCGAGAAAATTGAAAAAGCTGCAGTGGGTAAGCTAAAAATAAACATCCCCACGCTTAATGAAACAATCACAGGGCTGGTTAAAGAATAAAAATTCAACTGCGAAACAAAAGATCTCCTATTAAGACCGTCTTAGCTGAGTTAACCAATAATAAAGTCCATTTTTTAGTCCTCTCAAAATCATTTCACCTTTGAACGTAATTGTGCTAGAAAGATTTTGCTTTGGAACATAGGCATCTTTCTAAATTTTTTTAAAAAGTGATTTCTTCAAACTTACAAAAATTTCTCTTCTATCGCTTGAATGAAATAAATGGCGATAGTTTAAATACTTAACATAGATGTACACATTTTTAGTTTTGAAAAGTTCTACAAATATTTTAATTTAAAAAGGTTTCTTGTATTATTTATTTTAATGTCTGTTGGGCCTTACTGTATTTAACTAATGTTGAAATCATTTTACTGAAATATAAATATTCTATTTTTTTAAATAAATATAAATATTCTATTTTTTTAAATTTATTTAAAGGACTTAAGAATAGTAAAAAAGAATTTTTCCCCTTCTCTTTTAGAAATTGAGAGGAAAATCTCTATGCGAGTTTCTCGTGAAGAGCTGATTAGGAAAGGTGTATTACAAGAAGTTGATACAAGTCAGGTGCCAACACCTAGGCTGGGTATGTAGTACATAAGACTTATTATTGTTTTTGTTTTTTATAATTGTAATGCAGTTGATACTTTCGTTTAACAAGTTTATAACAAATGGATCAACAAAATGCATATACCAAGCAATCATTTGTTTTTATTTAAATCCAGAGAAAACTAGTGAAAACAATTTTTTTACTTTAAAGTTTATTCCTTTCCTCAAGTAATGCACATTTTATATTAGGACTGTTAGTTACATTTCCTAACCTAATACAAGCTGTATGGTAGCTCTGTCAGTTACATTCCCCAACTAATGCAATCTGTATGTTAGGGCTATCATTTATATTTCCCAACTTATTCCAGCTCTGTATGTTACTGTCAGTTACATTCCCCAACAAATGAAAGTTGTAGGTAGCTCTGTTAGTTATGCATCATAATGCAAGCTTTCTGTTAGTTGATTATGAACAAATAACTTTAACTCTTTCTCTCCGTAATTATGTTCCATGCAATTATTCATTTTGTTCATTTGTGTTTCACTACTCTGTTATGGTTTAACTTCAGTAATTTTTTTTTTATGTAATCAAGAAATGTTATCTTAGGTATATAATTATAGAAGAACTCATGCTCTTTTTATATAGCACAAATTAAGGTTTATAAAACCAAAAATTAATTTAATTTAATTGGGTCAAATCAGTGTTGGTATTGTCAGGAGAGAAAGAGTTCAACCTATGTTTGATTTGTTGTTGACTAAATGTGTTCTTGTCTCCTGAGTACAAATGTTAATGAGATCCTACATCTCTGCAGAACCTGTCAAAGAGGTTGAAGATAAACCTAAAGTCCAGCAAGTTCCTGATGACCCCATGACCCAACGGCCAGAAACTCCTGTCCCTGTCATTGTTGCTAGTTCTGCTCCCACAATATCTGTTGTTACCAACTCCAGTGTTTCCTCTGCCAACTCCTCTCAATGGTCAGTAGTAGCTTCAGCTCCAACAAGCCCAGTGATTGTTGTCCCTTCAAGTAACACATCAGCTGAAGTAAACACAGCAACACTTAACACAACAGGTAAACATAGGCTTAACACATCATCTTGCAATGTAGTTGTGTAATCATTGAGCCTTCTGATATTTGCCACAGCATCGTTTTCCTCTGTTAGTGGCTAATTAGTTGTATTCTCTATTTAACCTTTTGGGAATTCTTATTTTAGGTTTTAATTTCTGCCCTAAAAGTCAAAGAGATGAACTACATTTCATTTGCTGTAGAACCAAAGATCTTAGTTTTTTTACAGTTAAGGGAGTTGGGCCAGATTTAACAATCTTTGTGCTGGCTTTGAGTCTTGCTGCCTGACTTTAAACCTTTAGCAGGTTTAGATTTCTATTGAAGACTTAACTTAGGTGGTAGCATGATTATCTCTTTTAGTTTAAGTCTTGAGCTTAAATAGTGGATTTGGCACACACATTTTTGCTTGGCTATTAATGGTTTTATGGATCTAACTTTAAGTTGTTTAACAAACAGAACCTGTAATGAACAGGAGAGTTGTTCAACAATTTACACAGAAACTTGTGAAATTCAATATGTCTTGACAAAAATTAACCATTTTTCATCTCTTTCTACAAAGATTATATCACTTCACTTTGTATGTCCTTCTGTCTGTCTGACACAAATTTTGAACATGTTTTTCTCCCATTTCCACTTCTCAGATCAAGTTGAAACATTGTACAATTATTATCTGTACCTGACAAGATATGAATCAATAAAAAATAACCAATTAGTTAATTAATTATTGGGGATTAATTATTTTGTTATCAATATAAGGGGAATAAATGCTACTTGATGAGAGATATGAATGTGTATATGGATTTAATCCCCTTATTACATTTAACATGTTTTTTTCTCCCACTTCCTATTCTCTGATCAAATTGAAATTCTGCTTATTTATTCATATTCGATGACAATTAACCAATTAAATTAGTATTAATTAATACTAATTAATAAATTTTGTTTAATATAGCAGAAAGGGAGCCAAACCCTGCCATTTTCAGATAAATTGCAGTCATTAGGGGTTCTTTCCCTTAATTTTTTTTCTATTTCTTGTTAATGATCATTTGAGCTGAAGGCATTATCAAGTGAGTGCCATTTCATTCTTATTGCCCCAGTTTCCTTTAACACTTTCTACATTGATCCTTTCCTTGTTTCCATCTAGCCTTTTCAGAGTCAATGCCTCCACCCTCATTTTGAGTACATCTCCGTCTTCTGTGCTGATACTGGAAGAAACTATTTTTATTACCAACATTAGTTTTGGAAATATTTATGCCTATTGTATTGCTAGATTTCCAACATTCTGAACCACGAAGCAGGGCACTAGACCTTAGAATTGAAATGTTAATTAGTGATTTTTAAAAGGCTAGAATGACAAACACATTTGTGTATTCTCAGGAGTAGTGTCATCATCTGCATTCACCAGGCCCATCATTGTGGGTCCCAGATGTCCCAGCCCTTCAGTTCAGATTCCTCAGGAGCCAATGATCCACCCCCCACCGCCCAAGTACACAGAGGCCCTGGCTCACATGGCACCAGAGCTTGTGGCAGGAGGCAGAATCCCCATGCTTCCAATGGGAGATGGCTACAAGCAGGTGGCTATAGTGGGTGAGTCAGAATGACTTACTGAACAGTTTGAGAACTGCTGACATAAATGACACCCCAAATACAGGACATGACTGTGAACTAAACAAATCTACTGAGCTAGTTTTCAGTAGGTTGTTATAATGAGAGGAAATACAAGGTCTATATTTACAACAAATCATTATTCTCATGGCAATGTTAGCAATCACAAAGAAGATTGACTCAACCTATAGGCTTCATGTAGCACAGATAGTGCTATGTACATAGAAATGATTACGCCAAACAAACTGGACAGTATCAATTTCCTCTCCTGCAAATAATGATCTAATATCTTCCAACTAAGAATGAACATACGCTTTTAAAATACCACCTTAACAGAACACATCCCACGCACCAACATCTCTTAAGACACTGGACCCACCCTTATGAAACTGTGAACTATACCCTCTTTGAATGCATCATTCTAATTCACCATAGTCAGACCCTATAACTATAACCCAACATAATCAACACTTTGGCAGTTCTTCACAGCTGAGGAAAACATTGTGCAGTATTTCATTGTCACATACTGCAAAAGAGCTTACTGCTCAGCTGCACAAAGCTGTCGAGAAGAAGAAGAAAAAATATATTAAATACCTTACAAACATGAATTTCATATATGACATGTGCATCACATTCATTTGATTCTATGACATTATGTTGCATAAGCTGGAGAACAATTAGAAAGACTCCCTACATATAAACAGTTGATACCCTTAGAAAAGCTACCATTGAAGACAGGCTTATATGACAAATAGAGAACTTGAAAATGACATACAAAATTCCAGATGTGACAAAATAAATCTGTGTAGCCATGTAAACTACTGCTTCCTTCATTAATCTTCAGATGAAAACAAATTTCTTATTATTATTGTGATGCATGTATTATTGAAATATTTTAGCTACTTCTCTAGTGCTTTGATTGGTATTTTTTCCCCATTTGGTTTAGTTATTAAAACTTGTCCCTCTTTGTCTTAAGCTCCACAAGAGAATCCATCAGATCAAGAAGATGATGTGAGTGATGACCCAGACGATGTTGACCCCAATGAGCTCAATAAATATTTAACAGACCCAGATTTGATTAGTGCCCAGTCACCATACGAGGCAGTCTTGGCCAGTGAACCTGACCTTTCCAAGAAGCCGCAGAAGTCTGCCCTGAAGAGACCCAATGTACCAACAGGTATCAGTAGAAACACGAATAGCCTATTAACATTATGGTACTGTGTTAACACATTAAAGTAATGGCATATATTAAAACAATGTACTGAGGATAGCTTTTGTCAGTGAGTAGCAGTATTTGGTTATGCACAATGCTGCTGTGAATCAAAGGACTAGTAATTGACTAGCATAAACAAATTATCAGTCAAGCAGTGTAATAAGTGTTTTTATTATTGAATTTAACCTTTTGAACCCGCAAGCCAGATTTATCTGTCTGCGCATAAAAAATCCACTCCCTGCCAGCCCGACATATGTCTCGCGCACCTTACCTTAAACCTTATGTCTGTAAATAAGAATGCAAAGAAATAACACGGCTCGTAAGACTATTCGACTTATGGTTAATGACAATAATCTTGCACCCGTGAGTTTTGTATTTTTAAATGGTAAATTGATTTACAAAATCAAAAAACACTTTATTGATTCAGGTACTCGTAGTCTAATCCAAATAAAAAAACTTTGCATGAAGCAGGGAACTAGATCCTCAATGATTCTAAGAAATGAACTAGATCTAGAAAATGATTACAATGATACTAATGATAGTGAAATGGAGATTGACTTGACATCATCTAGATCTAGACGAAATCGGTACAGTTGCAGTAAATGAAGACACTAGATCTACATCTATACCAGCACCGGGTTCATCAAAGAAATGAGGGGTCTACATGCTGAGAAGACTGGCATACCAAGAAAGAATATCGGAGATAAAGATACTACTAAATTTCTCTCGAAATAAAATAGTTCAATTAAAAGTTTTAATACCATTAGTTTGTTTCTGAGCATGCTTGTGTAAAGCGTAATTTTTCCCCAGGAGCCTAGGGGAATAGGAAACTAAGGGCAGGGAACTTTCAGGGTCCAAAGGGTTAAGTACCCATACATAATGCAAAAACAGTTAGAAGTTGACAAAAGAAAAAATGATTTAATATTACAATATAACTTCACTCTGTGAGATTATTTTATCTGTAATTAAGTTTTCATTTCAAGACCATGTGATACTGAGGTCATCTGTTTCTATGACCATTATTTATTAAACGCTTGGAGTTTGGTTCGATCCAGTCTTTCAATCTTGAATTAAAATCCTTACATCTCCACCAGATCTTAACTTCTGCCTAACTCTAAACTGACACAATTCATCATTCAATACTACTGTTATAAAATGATTCTCCAAATTTAGATTTTAACAGTAATTTCATATTATTTTTATCAGGGGCTACTGCAGCAAGCTGGACTACAAGACCCCTAGATACCAGCAGAGCTGTTTTAGTGCCTAGCCCTGGACTTAATACATCTAATCAGCAACAAGATCTACCTAGACACCCTGAGGGCCCACAGGTTCGTTTCACTGGCCAGCCGACTCCAGTGGGCACTGTCAGACCCATACCAAGGCCCAGAGTAACAATACAGGCCGTGTAAGTTCTCCTGTTTGAATAAATAACTTTGTGCCACTTCCAGAATGCAGTCTAATGATAGTTTTGTTTTGTTTGATCAGCTACTGGCAAACATATTAAGTTTAAAAACGTGACAATCTTTGGGAGAAATTAAAACTAGTATTCAAAACTCGAGTTTAAGTTGGAATAAAATTCTGTGTGGAATAGGTTTATGTCTCTACTGGTTTTGAAAAACCTAAATTATAAAGACTTTTGAAAGATGCTTGGACTTAGACTAACAAGATGCTTGATTTAGACTAACATTTATTTTAAATGTTATTATTTTTTGACAAGATCATTTTAAATTTCATTTGGTAAATTTCTAAAAATCTGTCATAAAAATGTTCCATATGGTTTATGAAATATCTTCACATTATAGATATTGTATTTGAATGAAAGATGTTTCTTTAACCCCCGTTAAATATTTTTCAGATACTTTTCCAAAGCTTGAGAAGTAATTTTCCTTCTCCAAAGGGAATAGCACATTCTGGTGTAATGATATGCTTTTTTTCCCCCTTATAGGGCAGACAATGAAAGTGATAAAGACAAGGGCACTATACCAAGTGTTGAAATTTCTGACCCCCCAGAGTATAACAACCATATCCCAGGAGATTCAGATTCAGATGATGAGGAGATACAGTTTAAAGATGACTATGACCCTAGTAAGTAACACTTGGGGCTGCCACATCATGGTATTTACACTGTTTACCTGTGTGTTAAGTAATTAACATTCCCTAATGTACAAGTCTTAAGGAAATTAAAATTTTTTAGAGTGCATATTTAATAACAGATTTTTTTTTTGCTTCTAAAAGATTCATTAGCAGCTAAAGTTGCCAGAAATGACAGTTTGGCAAGATTCTTAGAAAGTCGACCATCCAAAAATGAATTGGAAGCTAAAAATATCATTCCTACCCAGTCCGAGCTAGAGAAGAAAGAGTTGAGAGAAGCTATAGGATCCAAACTTACCAGGTGCTCCATAGTCTGGACAGAAATATAATAATACATTATTGGGATAGTTCCAAATATCTTTACATCTTTTCTTTCCTTGATAAAAATAACATTCCTTCAAATTCTTAGGGGTGCGGCAGCTGAGTGGGTAAGCGCTTGGCTTCTGAAACTGGTCATGGGTTCGAATCTCGGTGAGAAACTGTGATTTTGAATTACAGGATTTTTAGGTCTCCTGAATCCACCCAGTTTTATTGGGTACCTGATTAAGTTGGGGAAAGTAAAGGCAGTTGGTCGTTGTGCTTGCCACATGATACCCTGCTCTTTAATTGTTGATCAAAGAAACAGATGACCTAGACCATAACATCATCTGCCCTATAGATTGCAAGGTCTGAAATGGGAACTTTACTTTTTTCTTTACATAGAGTGAAAAGGTTTTCATACATTTATTTTTATTCATAGAGCCTATTGCTTCTGTCTGGTTAGGTCAAACAGAATTCTTGTAACTTCTTCTATATCTTTTAAATCATTGAAGAATTCAGTGATGAATAACTTTAGATTATCAAGACACAACAATGGTATAAATTATTATGTAATAGTTTTAATTATTGTTTGTATTAGCATGCAATAAAACACTGTGACCTTTACATTATGATGAAATAATTGAGTGATCACTAACCATAAGAAATAAAAACAAATAATTTTTAGTTTTTAAAACTAAATGTGTATGTTAATAATTAAAAAAACTCTTTTTCTTAGGCGATTGAGTCTACGTCCAACTCAAGAAGAACTAGAGAATAGAAACATTCTTCACCGTAAGTTGATGTTTTGTCGGAATGTTTTTGTTTCTGGAAAATCAACTTAAAAATATTGGTTCCTCCAAGCCAATAGACAGTTTAAACTCACTAGCTACAAAATGTTAATCTATTATAAATGTTATTTTTAAAAATAATTATGTTTACCACTTTGCTGTGTCTTCATGTAGCAAACACCCAGAGCCTAATTATACCTTTTTAATAAGATTTAGTGTCAGTGTCTTTTATTTCTTTTATAGAACAAAGCCTCGATGAAGCTAGAGAAGAAAAGGAAAGGAAAAAACGCTATTTAATTCGGAAGGTAATACTAAATAACTTTGCTCACCTAGTATCATATTACTTTTCCACAAATTAAAATAATCACATTTTAAAATTTCCGTGACAGTCTGCATGATTTCAACTGGTTATTGGTTAAAAAGCTGCCCGCAAGATAAGACTAAGACTGCTTAATTGATCCATATGGAAATTTGTTGTCATTACAAGGACTCTTTTTCTCATATAAAGACAGAAACATACACATAAATAGAAAGTAAATAGTTCATTCAGTGATTACACACAGGCATCTTGGTCCTTTTCATGTTTCCTGATCAACTGCTGGAGTTGATATAGTCTGGCTGAGTAAGGTACGAACAAGTTTTTGTACCGCTCTGTTCTAGTCTTGATTGACAGTAGTCGCCCATTTTGCGATGACTTGACGTAGTTATGATGGAGCGGGTGGCTGTTGCCTTCCAAGATTTTTCTGATTTTTCTCAGACATTTCTGTTCATAAAGTTCATTAAAATATGGTAATATGTGTGAGATTTTTGATGCCCTCTTTATAATGCTTTCTCGGCGGCGCAACAGTTTAAATGAAGCGTTGCCTTGCCAACAAGTTATTCTGTATGTTAGCAGATTTTGCATAGTTGTGCTGTAAAAATGATCTAAGATCTTATTGTTTAGTTTAAAGCTATTGAGTTTGTGTAGGAAGAATAGTTGCTGGGCTATTTTCTTTGCTGGGACTGCATCGTCACATGAAATACTGCACTCCTCATTAATATTCTGATTCTAAGAAGACTTATTAATATTATGTTATTGTGTTAACAAGTGTGAAACACTTGGATTTAATGTTTTTTTTATTTTTTATTGTTTGCTCATTTAGAATTTTATCTTGAATACTAAAGATCTTCAAACTTTTATTTCCCTTACAGCTCAGTTTCCGACCCAGTATAGAAGAGCTTAGAGAGAGAAAAATTATTGACTTCAGTGATTATGTGGAGGTAACTGAAGCCCATGAGTATGACAGACGAGCGGAGAAACCTTGGACTAAACTGACACCAAGGGACAAGGTAGACCTTTAGCAAGATATAATGTTGACAGGATCAGATAAGCTAGAAAGTTATGAGCAGTTTTTTTTTTACCATCAGAAGGAAAAAGTTACTGATGTTTTTTTTATATTTTATTTTTAGTGAAAAGCAGATGTAGTTAACTTTTTTTTTTCTTCTAAAGATTGTTACAAATCAAATGCCAGTTTAAGGGTGTATAAGAACAGCTATGGACATTGAGTTTTTTTTTTTTTTTTTTTTTGATTGTTATAAAGATATTAAAATATAAATTTTTAGAATATAAAATCAAGAATCTTGCTGTATTTTTTTTTCTACTTCTGGTAACTTTAGTAGGCTAGTGGTTATTGAACTATGCCATTAGTGTCTTAAAAAAGCATAATTTTAGTACTTTTTTTTCTTTTTTAAATGTAATGACTAATATTTTTTTATTTTCTTTATTGGTGTGAGATGCTGTATTCTAAACAATGCTATTAAAATTAAAAAACTAGCTAAACTAAACAAAAGTTATTTGCTAGTTGTACATAAAGTACATTCTATTTCATTTCTTCCCTTGATTTCCCTTGCCCAGGCTGCTATCCGTAAAGAGTTAAATGAATACAAGAGTAAGGAAATGGATGTCCATGAAGAAAGTCGACATTTTACAAGGTAAATAAATAAAATGTAAATCTAACATTCATAGGTTCTTACATTTCATTCATTCTAAATTTGTTTTTTTATGTGACAGTAAATTAAAAAAAAATTATTGAATCATAAGCTTATTTCATTCAAGAGTTCTTTATGACATAAAAGAAGATTTGTTCAAATATAAAAATTAAAAAATGCTATTTTAAAAAAGTTTTTTTTTTCTTCATTTCTCTTTTTAATAATTATAAGGTATTATTGGGGGTAGGGGGAGGTGTTGAGTGGTAGTGTACTTGGCTTCTGAACCTAAGTGGTTTTTGTTTTGAATCTTGGTGAAAATTGTGATTTTGAATTTTCAAGATTTTTAGGATACCTCTTGAGTCCACCCAACCTGACAATTAGTTTGGGAAAGTTAAGGCTTTTGTGCTGTCTATATTACACCCTTGTTAATCACCGTTCATTGAAACATGACTCTTATGTCAACTGCCTTATAGATCGCAAGGTCTGTTAAAGGAAATTTACTTTTTACTATGATGATTAAGGATGAGTGCATTAATTTATTTTGTGACTACATAGACCCAGATTTGCATATTTTGCCATATCTGATGCAGACAAAGTCGTCTGCCAAGGGTTTATTTAAATTGGCTCTGTTTAAGATATGTTAACCAATGTATCAAGGTTTATTCAAAGTGTGTTCTAAATAATTTCATTGTATTTCAGATTTCACAAGCCTTGACCCCAGCATCAACCTTAAGTCTTCACTGTACAGTTCACTATGGCCTCACCTTCTTCACAGAAAACATGTTCTCAATTCCCCTTTTTTGTTTGTATATAGATAACTATCGACCTAGCTTAAACCATTGTTTTGAAGTCATCGCTGCTCACCCAGTGTGCTCACACCCAGTAGTGCTGCCCCCACCCCCATGGATGGACCAATTTACACACAGGCAGCTCAGTCTGGGGTAGGGAAAAATGTCTGGACCCTGACGTCAGTATACTTTAAAATAATAAGCTAACTGAACATGACTTTATAATAATAATAAATAATTTTTTGTGTGTAAAGTTGATGAACAAAAAAGTTGTAAAAATTTCTCATCTGTTCGCTGAAGTCAATGGATTTTTTGTCTCTAAAAGGCTTTTTGTTGGAGCTGTTATCTTGATGTCATTCTACAGCTGATTTGGTTATTGACTTGATATTTGTTTATATTAAATTTAGGCAAGGAAACATTGTAGACTTTGTTTTTATAGCATTCATTGTACATTAAACCTCTGACTATGTAAGCACATTAAAATCACAGTTTAGCAATGTAAATGAAAATGTTTGGTAGAGAAACAGTATAAAAAATCTGGAATTTTTAAGTTTTATTTGGGGGTAAATTCTTTTGACATTTGAATAAATTATAAATACTACTTTAGCCCATCATTAGGATGGTTGTTTAGCTTTGTTGAACAAAGGTTAAATTAAGAATTTTATCTTAAGTTAATATTGATCTTTGTACAAATCTAAAAAAAAAACAATTTCCATGGTGTTTCCATGGATTTCTCTAATTTAATAGAAAACATCTTGAAGTTAATAATTATGAATCATAACTCTCTATCAGGCATTTTACATCTGGAGAGACTTTTTTTTCCCTTTGTAAGTTTCATAGTACAAAATAGCTTTGAAAAATTTAGGTATTAATGTATGCCGTGTTATAAATTATTTAGATTTGACCAATGAATTGCTTGCTTAATAAGAAAATAATTTGGAATTGTTAATTTTTTCTTAGCTAGATTTTTATTATAAAGGTGCTTTCTACTATTTGTACTTTGAATAAAACTGTATAATACTTGCATTACATGCTAATCTTGTGATGTAGTTGCTTCGAATAAGACCAGATGAGAGACAACCTAGCCGACCTTTGTTGACATAATAATAAATAATCCATCAGCCTTTTGACCTTTTGTTCTTTGTATGTTCATTTTCTTTTGATGCCATCTTCTTTTCATGTGGGGCAAAATGTGGGTTTCAATAATTTAGCCTGGATGTTTGGATCTTAGGTATCTATAGGAGCCACTCTTTGTATCTTAAAATTTCCAATTACCTGCAGGATTTGGTGAGAGGACTCTTGAGCTGACCTTCCCCTGTAGTTATTGGCTTAAGACACCAATAATTTCAACATTAACGAATATTGTTAAACTGTGTTTATCCACCACATTTGTCTGGCATTGTTATGGACAATAAAGGATTAGGTTTGAATTTCGAGTGGTTGGAAATTCTTATGTCAGAATTCTAAGGATTCCCACATGAACAGAAGACAGCATGAGTATTCCTTGCTTTCACTTTGTATTTATTAGAAATGCATGTTGCTGTGGGACTTGAGGTTTTGTGTTCACTTCTGTTTTCACTTCACTCATCATAGTTTGCTGCTTCTATTGACATTTAGTCCAACTGGTTTCATTTTTTTTTTTTTTTACATTTGGTTTTATGCTGAACTTTATATTTAGCTTCATCTATCTCTTTTTCTCTAGTCATTAAACTCTGGGGATTTTTTTTTTTTCTGTACTTTTTTTTGTTCAGTTAAAAAAAAAACCTGCAATTATATTAATACAGTTTTTTTTTTTGAAAAGCGTTTAGTTGGAAAACAAAAAAGTATATTAAGTTTTCTTATAACTTTATTCACTACATTATGATGCATTCTTTTTTTTTTTTTTGAGAGGGTGGGGGCACTCCCACTTTCCAGTTCACCATCACCTAATGAGAATCACACTAAAAAGTGTGGCTTAATTATTTTTTTTTGTAACTCTAAGAATAATTTCCAGCCATCTTGGATCATTAGGTCACAAGTGACTGAAAAGTGTTACTTTCTTAAATGGAATGTACTTTACAGTTTTGATCATTGAATGAAAACTAATTTCTAAGCTTGACCTGCTTGAGATATTCAGTAATTTGTTAATATAATTTATTCAAAGATTTAAGGAGAGAAGACAGCCTTTAGGTAGGCAAGAGAGTTACACTAAGAAACTTATAGGCCAACAGTTATTATGAAATTATTATTCAGACTTCTTAACATATGCAGATGTGATGGATTTACTAATAATTTTGTATATCTTGTTT
Source organism: Biomphalaria glabrata (assembly GCF_947242115.1). Taxonomy (NCBI): domain Eukaryota; kingdom Metazoa; phylum Mollusca; class Gastropoda; family Planorbidae; genus Biomphalaria; species Biomphalaria glabrata. Next base: position 7,468,153 of record NC_074715.1, read on the forward strand.
TATAAATTGTATAAAACTTAGGTTTATTTTCTGTAAGCAATAGTTTCATGACAGTAAAGGAAATATATACTGAATCTATTTAGAGCAGTTCTGAAATAGATGTTAACTAATAAAAAAGAGTTAATGTCTTAATACTTTGTAATTAATTTTTGATGAAATATCGCCAGCAGTTCTGTTCTTTGTACCTATATCACCTTGTTTTTCTCATTGGTCTGATCCAGTCATGTTATAGAATATTACATACATTCAAGTCATCTGATTCCATGGCTTATGTTCTATCAAGATGATTATCATTTTTGTGTGTGTGCTTAGCTTTTATAGGTCAGCTTACTTCAGCTGGGCTTTTGAACCAGCTTAACGGACCTCGTTCACCAATCGTGAACAAACAACATTCAGCCACATGGTTCTCTATCTCTTCTATACAAATTACATAATACACACAGGCTGTCACGTGACAGTTTTTCTCATTGTTTTATCAATATTATCATGTGGCTAAATGTTGTTTGTTAACAATTGGTGAATGACGTCCATTAAGTAAAAACTTGCCAATCGCTGATGCTTTCTGGGATACCTGGGGAAAAATGTTGCTATTGCAGAAATGATTTTTGTTCCTCTTTTTCGCCTTACAGAACACACATTTTGTTAACATGAACAAAGATATATATATATATATATATATTGTTTAAAACATTGTTTAGATTTTAGCTTTAGATGGATCTATTCATCCAAATCTTTAAATAGTTCATTCCATTTTTAAGACAGGATACAACTTCACTTTATGGATAATAGTGCTGAGCAATGTAGGATGTGATCTAGAATAATTTATATATATATATATCTGGACTTAATAATTGTAGATAGCCCAAGTTGACATGTGTTGACTGATCATGTTATTGACTGATGATCTTAGTGTTAGAATGAACAAAACCTCTTCAGTGTTGAGCCTGCTCTTTGTGTCCAGTACATCTATAGGAGCATTCTCTAACGTTGCTTTCTTTTGTGTTACCAAATAATCTTCAAAGTGAGTTTCTGTCTACTGTGTATGTGTATGTATGCAATGACTATTGGTCTACCTTTTGTCCAAATAGCTGTAAGATGTGTCACTATTTCTAAACACCTACACACAGAACCTCAAAACATAGATCAGTGTACAACTTTTCCATGTTTGGAAGCCAATTATCTTTTTTAAAAAGCCTAATACTTTTTGTAAAGGGGTTATTTAAACATTTATTTTTTACAAAGCTTATATCAACTCTCTCTGTCTGTTCGGTAAAAAATTAGTACATGTTATTTATTTGACACCCAATCTTGGATAAAGCTGAAAATTTGCACAATTATTTCTCTTACCTGACAACACAAGAATCAATTTAAAGAAAAATGAACCAATTAGTTAATTAACTATTGGTAATAAAATATTTTGTTTTGTATTTCGAACAAGGGAAGGAAACTGTACTTGATTGAAGTGGTGGTATAAGCTGAATTAGTCCCCTTTTATAGGTCACCACTTTAAAGTAAGTTTGAAACAAATAATAGATAACTATACAATCTTCTATTTTCATACACACTTTTCTAGCAGAGTGGTTAGAATGTTGGCTTGAACATAAATTCCAATTTAGGTCATGTCCCTTTTTTTTTAAATGCTTTAAAGAACGAATTCAGTAAAATGCACCCAGATATCTCTCTCCCCCCCTCCCCCATTTTCCCAACTGCTCCAGACTAGTGATAGGATCAGAGTGTAGCGAGAAAGCTAAAAGCATGAAATAGTGCTAAACAAAAACAATTGGTAAAAATATTTTTAATTGCACAGATTTATTTTTGTTGGTCTAGATCTATTAGAGTTAATGACATGACTGGTCCAAACTAATTGATACAACTACACTTCATATAAGCTTCTTTTTTAATTTTTAATGTTCTCCTTGTTTACTACTGAACTTCAGAAACAAATGGAATAAAACTCAGTTTGAGTGGGAACTATATTTTAAGTCTACGTATTACACTGCCCAGTATTGAAGAGCTGCTAGTTAAGCACTTGGAATATTTCTGCTCCTTAACAAGGAGCCCACTTGTAGAATGTATTGCCAAGGCTTGAGGACCACTGATCTTTGTCTCTAGAAACAAAATAGATTTGTATATTTAACAATTTTTTTTTTCTTCTTGGTTTTTGTGTAAACACAATCGTTTGGCTCTAGAGATTGACAATATTTTCTTTTTTTTTTGAAGGCATTTTTTTCCCGCAATCTGTAAACTATACTTGGCATTTATCTCAAGATATATCACTGCGTTGCATCAGTGTATGTGTCACTGCATCCATCTGTTTGTGTGTCAGTGTGTGTATATCTAAAGGAACTTCTCTCTTTCTCTTGTAATGATATGGATATTAACTGTACAGATATGTCATTGAACTTTTTTTTTTTTTTTTTACACTATAAACTTACAGCCAATCAGAGACCTATACAACAAGTCATTGGTACTGATAGCATACATTCATTGCAGAGATAATGAACTTTTGACTAAATGGAAATTAAAGAATAAAACATGATTTTTTTAATATATTCTAGATATATTTTAAATGCAGTATTTTATAAAATTTTCTGTAGTAACAAACTGATCTTAGTAAATGGTTGTAAACCAGCTTTATTTCACAGGATATATAATCCCTGATCATTGAGGTAATATATTGCTCAGGCCTGAAGATATTGTTTACTATAATGCTTTAGTCACTAGAAAAACTAGAAAGATTGATACTTGAAAGATAGATTCCAAGGAAAATTTCAAGGGAAGTTAATACACTATTGTTGCCAGAGTTCTAAAACATATTGAATAGATCCTATCAGCTTTGATTGGCTTGTACTGTTCTGATGCAATCGTCACTAATTGTTACATGTAAAATCTGTTTATATATATGTGGAAATATTTTATCAGCTCATGTGTCCATATAGTGTGGTGTGACAATCTTGTGTCACAGTATTGTGATGTGACAGTCACTGTACTGTGTGGTGTGACAAACATTGGTCAGAAGTATTGAAGCATTATGGTTGCCATATTGTGTGGTGTGACAATCTTGTATCACAGTACTGTGATGTGACAGTCATATCCCAGGACTGTGTGAATATTGTTTTGTTCAAGCCAATAATAAACATTTTAAACAATCATTTTTTTTAAATTTCTACTTTATTCATTCATGGCCTGAGTAAGCAGAGGTGTCAGATAATCATTATGTTTTGCAGAAAATGTATATTGGTTATCATGCTAAGTTCTAGATTTAAACATAGATTTATAAAAACACAAGATTCTCAAATTCTTATAAAAAAAAAATTAATGTTAATCGCTATTATGTATTCCCTAAATGACTTACCAGGGTACTGGACTTAATTGGGAACAACATGGCTTAAATTGTCTCGATGTGCCGAAAACCCATAATACCAAATACTTTCTACCAGTGGAGCATAAAGCTGTAACAGTGCTTCACCAGCAGATTCCGTTCTGGGCATTTCCTCTCATTAGGGTCCATCCAGTCATCTTTGTTTCTTGGTCTGCTGAGCTCCTCCATGCTTGCTTTGGTCTCCCTGTTTTTCTCTAAATAGTGCCCAATGGATGGCAAAGCCAAGATACTTTAAGTAACTAAGAACTATATGCATTTGAGCGGAAAATTAAAGGCAACATTGTATTGGTAGTGACTAATATTAATACATTAAAATATTTGACTGTGCTATAAATTAAGGACAAGTAGAATCACTGAAGCAGAAAATTTGGGACTAGTGAAATTTTCCATTGTGGAGTGTCACCAGAGAATGCTGACCATGTCCTTCAAAGCCGATTCAAGAGGCCAGAACAAGACACTGGCCACAACACAACTATTTGGAGAGTTGCCTGAACGAAACCTTCAAACATAAAAATGAGAATTCATAAAGAAAAAAAATTTTTTGATGTCTAGTTCTTAATTTATGAGGCCGGTGGCTAATTGGATAGGAAAGACAAGTAAGACAGAACTGCTGTTGCTTTTCCTCCACTAATTTGTAGGCATATAATAATAATAATAATAATAATGGCAATATCTTTGATTCCTAAGATTGCTACATGACTACACAAACCCAGTTGCCACCTGTATATTTTTGCATGACGCGTAAGGATGTAATCATCTTCTTTTTTGAAGTAACATCTGTATTATATAAGATAAGATATTTTCCTGCATCTCGTGCAGACAAAGCCATTGTCTGCTTGCAATCTTCTTTATGTTTTCTTTTTGTCTAGTGCACCCGTCTTCAACAAAGGCTTTTCTTTAAGTCTCAAATGTGTGTCCCACGGCTTTTCTGAGAGCATATAAAGACTTGTAAAAAATAAGAGCATTAATTGCAATTTTAATCTGACACTTCATTGCCATTAGCTTTATAAGTAAAGAAACACGCACACACACACAAAATCTTTGCATTTGGAGATGAGCCAATCATTAACCAGTATCTATTTATTTATTATAACAATAAATAAATTAATTAAATTAAGTATGTTACTTACAGTACAATTAACCACAAAAACATAAAAAATAAACAAACATGTGGGTTTCTTTTTGTGTGTGTGTTTTTTTTAATACTTTTAACATACAAATCATAAAATAAATTATAAAAAATTTGCTGCATTCATTAAAAAAATACTGTTAATATTAGTTGTGCTCAAAAATAAATGTGAAAAATCAGTTGGAAAATAAATATTAAAACTTAGTTGTTGTTGAATCATGTGGTCTACAGTACTTCATTATTTCTTAAAAAAAAAAAAGATATAGTTTAAAAGAGCATGAATATGATCCCAAAATGTAGTTAAAGAATGAATTTGACCTAAAGGTGTAGTTTGAAAGATAATGAATTTGGCCCCAGAATGTAGTTAAAGAAAAAGAATGAATTTGACCCCAAGATGTAGTTAAAGAGAATGCAATGAAAAAGTGACAAAGAGATTTTGTTTTAAATTTTTGGTAACTAAATTAATTCTCTATCAAGTTGACTGAATGACTTGTGTCCAATCAACTCCTATCAAGCTGACTGAATGACTTGAGTCCAATCAACTCCTATCAAGTTGACTGAATGACTTGAGTCCAATCAACTCCTATCAAGTTGACTGAATGACTTGAGTCCAATCAACTCCTATCAAGTTGACTGAATGACTTGAGTCCAATCAACTCCTATGAAGTTGACTGAATGACTTGAGTCCAATCAACTCCTATCCTTTAGTTGTTCTTTTCCTTCTCAAAATGGCACCAGAGACCATTATAAAAATGGCCACTGATCTATATATTCATTAAAAAAATTAATATGTTGCTTTTTTTTAAAACATTTCAAAGTTCTTTTTACCCATCTGAACAATGCACTAATATCTTTAGCAAACATTTACTGCATTAGGTCAGAAATCTAACAACACTAAACATTGAAGTTTTTACCTGGTAAAACAGATGAAAATAAAAGAACAACTAGGTATACATCAGGAATACTAAACCCAAAGGTTATTCCATGAGTGCACTTGAAATACTGTATTGCTTCAATATTCAAGTCCTTAACATTGAATCTAAAATTTTAGGGAAAAATTTCTTTTCTAAAAACTATGCCAGGGGAAAATGAAGGGCACAAAAAATTATTTAAAAATTGGGACACTTTCAAAACTGTAGTTTTAACAAGCTTAAACTCCAGAGAGCCATTTATTCATTTTGTAAGGAAAACACTTTAATTAAAATGTATGAATTTATTATTACCCTCTTGTAGCCTATGTTAAGTCATTAATTAAAACTGTACTAAAATAGAACATTGAAACATACAACAAAGATAGGCTTTGTTTGCAATAAAGTAAAAAAACAAACAACAAATTTATGTGAAAGCAAATATTTGTAAAGAAAATGAAACAAAACAATGATAAAATGTCAGTGCTTGTTTAGTTTGAACCCTGCTCGCCTCCATCTCCCACTGTCTTGCAGGAGGTTTGGGCTTTTGATAAAATAATCTACAATTCTGAAGGAACATCTAAAACACAGAAAACATTTTTAACATTTCTCAACGCATATCTATCTATTTCTCTCTCTCTCTCTTTATATATATATATATATTATATTTAAATAGCTTAAATGTTACATAATCACAATAATATAATAACAAATGTATAATGATTACATAAAAAATGTGAATTATCTTGAAATTACAGTGTTACAACTGGACAATTACAGATATGGATGGCTGGGTGACCTGGGAGTTTGACACTGAATTCAACATTACAATACAAAGTGGCCCAACTTGTTTACTTTGGGAAAAGAGGTGCAGGGGTTGATGGGATATGAAAATAGTTTTACTAAGAGAAGAGTTCTTTTCCAAACCAGCTACATCCCTTGACACAATGCACAGCTGCAGCAGAAAGAACTGTGTACACCAGCTACATTATTAAAATATGATAAGATATATTCTTGTTACATATGCTGGATGTGCCTAAAGCCTTTATTTAAATGTGTGTAACTAGGCATTCTTTCAAAGTGGAATAATAAAACAAAGTAAGCAAAGATGGCCTAAATAGTGTCATCAAAATATTGGGAGTGCTTGCATGTGAAGCTCATTTAAAAAAAATGAAATAAATAAATAAAAAAAAAAAACAGTTCTAGATTCTAGGCTTGGTTTTTCATCATTCATTATCTAACATTTAACTGGAAGACAAGCCTTATTATTATTATTATTATCTAACCTTTAATCCCCTCATTCATTAACCAACATTTAATAACAACTGAACTCTAGGATCTTAGAATCCTGCACATTTCAGACTAAAAAATGTTTGAAAGTCATGCTTAAACTATGGCATTGGTGTGAGAGTGGTATGTGGCATTGATGTGAGGGTGGTATGTGACATTGATGTGAGGGTGGTATGTGACATTGGTGTGAGGGTGGTATGTGGCATTAGAGTGAGGGTGGTATGTGGCATTGGTGTGAGGATGGTATGTGGCATTAGAGTGAGGGTGATGTGACATTGGTGTGAAAGTTGTATGTGGCATTGGTATGTGACATCAGAGGGAGGGTGGTATGTGGCATTGGTGTGAGGGTGGTATGTGGCATTGGTGTGAGGGTGGTATGTGGCATTGGTGTGAGGGTGGTATGTGGCATTGGTGTGTGACATCAGAGGGAGGGTGGTATGTGGCATTGGTATGTGACATCAGAGGGAGGGTGGTATGTGGCATTGGTGTGTGACATCAGAGGGAGGGTGGTATGTGACATTGGTGTGAGGATTGTTTGACAGTAGATTGGAATGTTAAAACATATATAATAAATATGAATGATAATCAAATCAAAATTTTAAAAAATATTTTTACGATTAAAAGAAAACAAAACTTTAATAAAAAAAAAGATTAAGAAGCTAAATCTAGATATTAAAATATGTATTTGCCAACTACTAGTGGAAGACTTCACATTAAAACTTACTATTAAAAAAAACGTTATTGCCCTTAGATGCTCTAGTATTCTCTTACTTTCTGAAAGTAACAAATGTAACAAATCTTTACAATACACAAGTTAAAAAATTCCTGACAATATACAAGTTTAACAAGTTTACAAAAATAAAAAAAAGTGATCACATAAATGAAAATACAACAAATAGTTCACTGGAATACCATTAAGTATCAAATACAAAATAAAAGTTTTCTTTAACATAGAAAATGTGACAACAGTGTATATTTTTCCTAGCAGTTTTAAAAACAAACAAACAAACAAACTCAGATGTCCTACTAACACACGCTCAGATTTTGACATTTTTCCTTCAGACATAAAAAAAATGTGATGTACATAGGTTTTGAATATCATTCAGTGCCAACAGTAACAGAGACCTTGGCAACAACAACTATGATACTGTCATTGAGAGCATGGATGACATTTGTGAAGTCAGTGTAGTCGTTGCAAACAAACAAAAAAAAAAAACATTTTTAAAAATTCATGTAATGTCTTGAGTATGTTTGTGTTCATTTATCATGTTTATAATATAACCAACATTTTGTGATCACAGAAAAAAAAACATAGAAAAATAGTGGAATCTTATTTACAGTAAGCTAAGAAGATACACAACATACAAAGAGACAACGGGGAAGACTTTGATTTGCATGATTTGAGAGAAAATAAAAGATCACAGAATGGAAATATAAATACATCTGTTTTGACTCTGTTCAATAATTATTTTTGTTTTGCAAAGATAATAAATTGAAATCAACATTGAGAATGTTTTCTTTCAATCATTTCATCCTCATTTCTTTCAGGATACAGCACCCCCGTGGCTTTGTGTTAGGTGAGATAATATAGAGAATAGTTGAGATAAATACTGACAATAAATAAACTGTATAAGGAAACATTGATATAAGGATTTATGACAAGGAAAAGTCACAATTGATCTAAAGCAAGCTGGAAGTATATTTGGGTAAAGTTTTACAACTGACACAGTTATTGCTCTTTGATATCTCTTCAACAAGTAATTAAAAAAAGGAATGTTGTGAAATAAAAAACTATGGAACTGTTTGCCACTAGAGAAAGAGAAGAAGAAACAGGAAATAAATAGATAGCTGGTGGTGTGGGTTGTACAATAGATTGCTAAACAAAAAATGTTTAAGAAGTAACAAAAATACTTGCTAGCATTGTTCTCTGTCACCCAAAATAAACAATAGAAATGTATATAATATTTCATACATTATTTCTGTTACCAAAGGATCAGAGAGAACCTTTTTTTGTTGTTCTTATTATGTGGTCATGTGAGATTTAAAAAAAAACATTGTTTCTCAGTCATTACAATTCCATTACTGGTACACATCACTCTAATAGCACTAGTATACAGCTAACAAGACTATTCAACTTCTGATTCATTAAGACTAATGAATTGAATAATGACTAATCATTCAGTTTTCATCCAAACTTCTCACACAGAATCATTATGTGGCCATAACTAAAATGGTAACCAAATAACCAACAATTATTTAGTACAAAATAGTCAAATAGGAAGTGCAGTGGTTGAGTGGTAATGCGCTTGGTTTCTGAACCGGAGGTGACGATTTCAAATACTGGTGAAGACTTAGATTTTTAATTTTGGACTCTTTAGGTCACCCTGAGTCCACTCAGCTCTAATTGGTACCTGAAATTAATTAGGGAAAAGTAAAGGGGGTCAGTCGTTATGTTGGCCACATGACAAAATTGTTAACCGAGAGCCATAGAAAAAGATGTCTTTACTTCCGTAATGTAAGTCAGGTAACAGTTTGTGTTGGGTGGACTCATGGGCCGCCTAAAAGTTCAAAATTTGTCTTCGCAAGGATTCAAACTTAAGATCCTTTGGGTTGAAAGCCAAGTGCTTTACCACTCAGACACCTGGCCCTGATAATTCAACACTGTACAAGATGCTATTCAACTTCTACATTTCCAATTCAATTGCTGGATTTTCAGAACTGGGTTTACTTATTCTGTTTCAAAGCTGATTAAGTATTACAGATAATTTCTTCAACAAGATAAAACAATCTCACTAAAAGTTTTAACAATTCACTCAAAGAAAGAACATTTCTTGTTATCCCCCCTCAAACTGTGTAGATAGTATAACCTAGCTACAAGTTGTCTAAAACAGTGATCCAATAACTGAAATCCTAATGCAACGTTTTCTGCAAATAGATTAATGAAAGGAGCATCTTACATCATTCAAACACAGCTACCATCTCTTGAAGAAGCCTTTAAATCTTGAAATCCTTTAAGACAATTTGCACTCATCAAACCACAGGAAGTAAAATTCATGTCTGTGTGTTTTGATTTTTTTAAAATGTAGTTATATTTTGTATTTGCATGTATACTACCCACAGCTGCGATTCATTTGTAAAAGCTTGTATAACCCGCGGGTTATGTATGTGAAAATATGGTAGTTATGTTACAGTAGGTGGACAAACTGAATATCCATTTGTTGGGACCAAATACACAGGTCTATGATGTCAAACAAGAAACTTTTTCATTTGCAGTCTAACAATATCCACTTAACTCTCAAACATGCAGAAAAAATCAATACATTAATCCATTCCCTTTTACACTTTAAATAACTAAAAAATAATTTTTGCAGAAAGTAACATTTTATCAAATCTTTTTTTACAAATTCTATATACATTATAAACAACTTTTGGGGAGAAGTTCTATATGTTAGTATATCTTGATGTAAGCATATACCTAGTATATGAGAAAATTTAAATGGAAATAAAAACATTCCTAACGATAATTGCAGTTTTCATGTGATAGAACTCTACAAATGTGATTGTAAGTTAAAAATATAAAACAACAAAAAATATAACACAAAACAAAAAAAAAAAAAAACTTAAACACTAATAAATAATTGTTTCTCTCATAAATTTCACTCTTTCCAAACCAAATATGGAAGTGCATGAAAAATAGTTGAAAATGTGTAGGTTGAAACATAATAAAATAAATAAAAACGAAATGTATACAAATCAAAAAAGTTTTTTTTTAAAAAGTTAATAAACTTTCTATAAATAATGGCTGATAATAAATATGATAAAATAAAATATGCTATAAAACAAAATCTATCATACCAATACTTTTCAACTTTGTTATTAGATTTAAACAAAGACTATTCCAGTTGAGCACAATTTCATCATCAGTGATTGAGGGGCAGAATTCTAGGTATCAACACAAAGAAATGGACATTCCTGTGAGATGATCTGAGAAATGTCATGTCCTTAGATTTGGAGCCTGAGAAATTCCCGATACAGTTCTTCCAATGATATCTTCAATAATTGAAAATGGGGGCGATCTTCTTTACTGCAAAGAAAAAAAAAGAAAGCTTTTTCATCAAAAAATGATACAGTATTTTTTAAAATATGGTCAAATACCTGTTTTTGTGCTTATTCTTAGAATGCTTAATTACACAGGAGTGTGACAAATTATTATGCTTAACAAAATAGCTTTGAGGTTTATTACAAAACTTTGTTGCATATTGAACCATTTCTATAGTGTCAAACATTTATTTTATGAAAAAAAGAACAGACTCAATAAACTACAGTAAAACCTTTTGACTATCTTCATAGAATATTAACTTCTTTTATTTCCTAATAATAAAAAATGATATTTTCTCCAGTTATCTTTGCTTAAAAAGATTGCTTGAAAAGCAGTATACTTCTAGTAAATTCATTAGAACAATATATAAGCTGGAGATGATGTTTGCACTGCCCAGACAATTAAATCAAGGCACTTTAAACATTCAAGTCAAATGATCTTAATGCTAATGAGTATAAACAGCCCTGTCTAGCTAAATGATTTAAAATGTGTTACTGATTGTCAAAATATGATTAAGGGGAAAAAATAAGTTATAATTCCCTTTTTTTTTTTGGCATTCAACATTTTTCTTCAATGAAAATAATTATTAGTCTAATGATCTTTAAAAATTAAATTATGTTGCCAACGGTGTGGTACCAACGCGCCACTTATAGCTCTCTCATTCTCTTCACCATGAAATGACTCTTAGCGTTTTTTTTCACCTTTAGCAACGCCACATTGTTCATTCCAAAAAACAAATGGCACAGAAATGCATAACACTGAGGATCTAATTTGTATTTACGTACTGGTGGTCTATTCAATTTCACATAATGATTGGCAGGTCTGGCTTTACTTGAATATGACCTGTACTTCCAGAAAAGAAATGAGCATCAACTAACCTGAACTCCCAACATTGCAACATAATTTCATAGATTCTGTCATCACAGTTTCTTGGTTTGTTCAATCTGTTACCAGACTCAATAAAATGTAGAATTTGTTGTGGCTTCTTCCTCTGCAAGGCATAAACAAAAAATCAAAACTGAGTTCAACTTTGGAAAATGCCAGTGTCACCTCATATTTATGACTTATTTAGAAAACTGTAGAGCAACTGTCATCATTTGTTAATTGGGCAAACATCAGTCAAGAGTTGAAGGTCAAGATTGAGTAAGTCAGTAACTGTCACACTTGAGAACTGGTTAGTTCTGTTATGTACCTAGTCTAAGATAGTCAGAGACCAAAGTTTGATAAATTATCTTCATGCCTGTACTATTTATAGCAAGCTAAGTGTACGTGGAGATTTCATCTATTGTGTATATTATTTTCACATTGGATTTATTATAAGTGTGTTGTGTCAGTGGATTAATTATCTTAATAAATTATATTCTATAAATAAATTATGTCATCCTGACACAAGTGTAAAAAGCATGGCTTCCAAACTGAGGGGTCCTGGGTTCAAATCCTGTCGAAGACTTGTTTTTTTTTTATTTCAGGATCTTAAGGGCACATCAGAGGCCACCCAGTTCTAATGGGTAGCTGACATTAGTAGAAGAAAAAGAAAGGTAAAGGCGGTTGGTCATTGTACTGGCCACACGACATCCTCATTAACCCTGGGTCACAGAAACAGATGACCTTGACATCATCTGCCCCATAGATCGCAAGGTCTGAAAGGAGAACTTTTCTTTTTTTTACAGTAGGCCAATAAAATAAACACAATTATTTCTTTCTTTGACAAACCTAAACAATGCTAATGAAACATTCCCTAATCAAAACTAAGGAAAAGTTTAAAAATAATTCCTAACTAAATAAATAACAGTGAATTTATTTCCAATGTTACATATCTCTGTACTCAATCTAACATAGTCTGCAAGCTAACATCTTTAACACGTGGCTATGTTTGGTTTAACATGTTGCTATGTTTGTTACTCACATCATATGGTCTTGATCCATTGGACATGATTTCCCACATGGTCACCCCAAAGCTCCAAACATCAGACTTAGAATCAAACTTGTGAAAGTAGAGGCACTCTGGTGCATACCACATCAGTGGCCATCTGCCAGGACCATGGGCCTGTGAACAAACAATTTAGAGCATGCATATCATAAACAAACAATAGTCACTATATGGTTGAGCTGAAATATAAAATATAACAAGCATTGTCTCATTCTATAAAGAAAAAAAAAAGTTGAACCAGTTGTCTAATGCAACAGTTACTAAGATTACTGTCACAGGTTGAAATCCTGTTGAGACTTAAGATTTTTTTTACCTACTATTTGATAAAGCCACCTTGAAATGTTAGTAAATAAGTGTAAGAAAGTGAGATTAAATGACCAATTGCTATGGAGCCATTGGACCCTGTTTAAATGGTGGGTTTAATAACACCAGAAAGGGTTCAGTGTAATTTGTAAGTAGGATAATAAGTGCATGAAATAGAAAAATTGAGACTTCTCTGCATGTTCCAATATTTTCTAGGCAGAAAGGAGAAATAAAATGAAAAAAAAAAAGACCTTGCAATGTGTGTGAGTAATGAGTTAGCTTTCCTATTGTTCTAATCGCTGTATGCAATGGGCCCTTTTAGCTGGTCCTTTGACTACAGCCAGATCTACTTCATCTGTGGTGTGTTGGGATGCCTTTGGAACATACTGAGACGGTATTAGTGCATGATCAATATTATATTAAATTTTTTTTTTTACATCCCCTAATAAAAGTTCTTGCTTAACAAAATTTCATTCATCAAACAATATTTTGCCATTTCAACTCCACAGTATATACTTAAATATGTCTCAAAAGAAAATTGTACATATATACTAAACATTGAATTAAAGCAGTGTCATTTGGAGGTATATAAAAAAAAAGTACTCACAAGATAGTAAGCTGAGCTGTTGTCCACCATTCTCGACATGCCAAAGTCGCTGATTTTAGCAAAGTGGTCAGTGACAAGAAGGACATTTCTAGCTGCTAGATCTCTGTGGACTACATCCTTGGACTCTAAATACCTCATACCATCACAGATCTGGACCATGAGCTCCAACTGGTGCCAGACACGTATATCCCTATATCACACAATTTTATTGATTATAGGGCAATAGATGATTAAACTAAAGTACTTTCAATACATTTATTAGTGAGTTGCATACACATAAATAAATCCTATGAACAAGGGAACAAACCCCCTTACCCCAGATACAAACAAGATAACTGTCAACACAACAAGAGAAGTGTTTTTATAGTCCAGAGATCCTGGGTTTAAATCTCGGCGAAGACTGGGATTCTGAACTTCAGGACGGCTCTGAGTCCACACAGCTCTAATGGGTACCTGACATTAGTTGGGGAAAATTTAAGGCGGTTGATCATTGTGCTGGCCACATGATACCTTCATTAACCCTGTGCCATAGAAACAGATGACCTTTACATCATCTGCCCTATACATCCCGAGATCTGAAAGGTAAACCAAAAAAGAGGCAGAGAGACTAAAAAAGAGGCTAAGAAAGTAAAAGAGTATCCTAGAAGGGTGATAAAGAGAATTAGAAGTTAGTAGCCAAATAATTATAGAGTTTGTGTTTTAAAAAATTGAGGAAATAATGTTGTCTAACATTTCCCTCCCCTCTATAACTGTGGTTTCTAGTTTCATCTGATTTGATGTGTACATCAGTTGTCATATCAGCATAGCATTAGCTGGAGAGGACACTTACAAGTTTTTCTCTAAATATTTCTTCAATGGCCCCAGTTCAGCCAACTCCATGACAAGCATCAGACTTTCCCCTTTGCACACACCTGAAAAAGAGTAACATCATAACGCCATTGAATTTATGACAGTCCAAAAACATGCCAACCACAGCTAATAATGAGCTAAGACTAAGACTAAGACTGCTTTATTGATTCTTATGGAAATTTGTTGTGATTACAAGGACTCTTTTCTCATATACAGACAACACAACAGAAACATTCACATAAATAGAACAGACACAACATAAAGAGTTCATTAGCGACTACACACAGACATCTTGGTCCTTTTCAAGTTTCCTGATCAATGGCTAGGGTTAGGGTTAGGGCTGATTAAGTCTGACCGAGTAAGGTACGAATGAGTTTTTGTACCGATCTGTTCTTGTCTTGATTGACAGTAGTCACCCACTTTGCGACGACTTGACGTATTATGATGAAGCAGGTGGCTGTTGATTTCAAAGATTTTTCCGATTTTTCTTAGACATTTCAGTTCAAAAAGTTCCTTTAAATATGGTAATGTTGTTTGTGTGAGTTTTGATGCAGCGCAACAGTTTAGATGAAGTGTTGCCTTGCCATGAAGTTATTCATTCCATATGTTAGTACATAGCTGGGTAGCCACCAGAAATACTGCTCTCTATCTTTAATCTTAAGACTTATGTTAACAATATAATGAATCTGTAATGCAATGTAGAAAGCTGCCAACAGTTTCTAAAGATTTCTGAAGCAATCTTGTACGCATCACATCACATCAACCAATGCCAGTTACAAATATCTCTGGCACATTTCCCAATTAATGGGTAGTCCCAAGATTTTTTTTTTTTTTTTTGTTTTATGGTTGGCAGCTAGACTGGGATGTCAGTGATGTCTCTTGATATTTTGGGGTTTTGGCACACCAGCACAATTAAGGCCATGTCAGTGATCATTTTATTTGAAAGAGATAGATTGTCCTTATTTCAGTTTTATTAGACCAAAAGACGCCTTGGCTGGCTTGGCCACGTTCATAGAATGCCAGTAGGTCGACTTCCACAGGACATCCTGTATGGCGATCTGGGAAGAGGTGGCACTGGATAGATCCACATGGAGAGAGAGCATAAAGAAAGGGTCACGGATTGCAGATGTCATACACAACAGAAGCAGAAAGAAGGGTGAAAATGCAACGGCGCCTGGTGATTATATATGCCCAACTTGCGATCGCAGCTGTTTATCAAGGATTGGCCTCAATTAGTCACACAAGAAGTTGCAAAGGGGAAAAAATCGTCTCTCGAGACGTAAAATGCCACAGAGAGACCAAAAGATCACATTTTTCTAGTAAAACTTCCCTGATGCATTAGATGTAGATTCTATTCTTCAGATTTAAATATTACTTTTAATTTAAGATGGACAGAGTCCATCAAAATAAAAACATGAAATTCTTCTGTGGCTGCTGGTATATTGTTTAGTCTTCAATGGATTACAGATTCATTTTTATTATTCATTAAAGATAAGTACTAAATAAGGCTTGTTTACGAGTTTGAAGATTAAATAAATAAATTATGGCTTTTATATAGCGCTACTTTCATGCTTATAGCATGATTAATGGGGAAGGAATGCAGTATTTCCCGTGGCTATGCAGCTCCAGCTGTGACCTACATATTTTGCCACAACCAGGGCAAGCATAACCATTGTGCACTGGTGGTTGATAAAGATTTTCTTTTTGCCATCTGCAGATTTTCCTTTGGTCAAATGTGTAAAAAAACAACTTAACAAAACATTATCAAATAATTGACGTTACCTATCATCCTAACAATGTGTTGGTGGTTCAATTGCTTCATCAGACTTGCTTCACTCAGTATTTCTTTCTGCAAATATAAATGCATCTTAAAATAATATGAACATAAAATTGCACAGAATGGAAACAACAGGAGTAACCCATTGAAATGAAAAAAAAAAAAACACTCCAAAGGAGGGTGAAGCTAAAGCATGTATATTAAATTCACCCAATAACACCAATAACTTTATACTACTCAAAGGGTTTGACAAGCATCCAAAATTGATAGAAATAACTGACTTAACTGCATTAGCTTTGAAACAAATGAAAGACTATTGCAAATGACTGAATGTTATATAGAAAAAGAAAATACAACTTTAAGATTATTTAAAATTTGCCCAGAGAAATGAAATGGAGAAATGGAAGTCTAACCTTATTAACAACAACAACAAAACTGCTTTAACCTTCAACCAATACTACAATATACTATTGATGTCAGGGATCACTCAGCTAAAAAAAGGTTAAAGAGACTAAAAGAGACTCCTTTAAAAAAGAGCAGTGAGACTTATCAAACCAATGCTAAATAAATAAATTTAGAAACACCCCAGGACAGTAGCAGTAATTAGAAATGTAAAGTAGTATCAAGACATAAAACAATAAACCCTAAATACAGATATAAAACCTGTTACCCCCACCTCCCCTTTCCTATAAAACAAGAACTCAAATGTGCCATACAGGTTGCCTGAATCAGTATGGAACCAATGGCAGTCCAGTATAAATCTGGAACATAAATAACATCTATAATTTATAAGATAAAAAGATTTATATATAAGGACTGATCATTTCAAAGATATTAATTATTACATCTTGAAGCCGGGCCGGAGGGGGAGGGAAGATAATGAATAACTAGACTAGCGTATAAATGTAGACTAAGAAAATATGAATAGACTACAAGCTATAAAAGCTATGACTAACCTCCCCTGCTGGGTCATTGTTTTTTAAAGTTTTCACGGCCACTGGAACTGGGTTTGATCTACTGGTAAGATAACACATTCCTCTTCTGACCTCACCAAACTGACCAGAGCCTACAGAAATGTGCAAATATTTAAACCAATTAAGAGTTGAGATCTTCAGAGTGTTATAAACATTAATAATTTAGTAACCTTTCTGCATTGCCTAGAGGTCTAGTGGGTTTATTTATAAATCAATGCTTTAAACTTTATTGGATGTATACAAGTCTATAATAGGTAAATATTAATTGCTAAATAGATGTATAATATACATTCAAATATTTTTTTTTTTTTTTTTTTAAATGATCAAATACGTAAAAAATAAGTAAATCTGTATTGTATAAAAATAAGTAATAACCAAAAAAGCTAAATTATGAATCTTAATTTAAATAATTTTATACATCATTTTGTTTTTTTAAGGATTATGAAATTCTAAAAGGAATAAAAAAATAATTGACCTAATTTTCCTTCTAAACGCACTTGGTCCGGCCGAAGGTCATTAGAAAGAACATCATCTCTAATGTCAATGTAAACACTCTCCAAGTGTTCAGCTTGCTCCTGAGAAATGACAGGAGCTGGTAAATCTGTTGATAATCACATTAGAAAACTAGAAATATACATGACTGTATTAAAAAAAAAAAAACAGGTTAAAAGAATCAAACTCAGATTCACACATTTTATATATAGACTTATATTAGATAGATTGAGCCTTTGATATACATATATAAGATTTTTAAAAAACTGTAAGTTATACTTGAAGTTTTAAGGTTAATTATACCAGTCCTGAGGCACAGTGGGTTCAAAACCTGGTGAACACTGGGATTTTTATTTTGGGATGTTTGGGGTACCTCTGAGTCCAGCCAACACTAATGTGGAAAAGTAAAGGGGGTTGCAAATCTATAGGGCAGATGATGTAAAGGTCATCTGTTTCTGTGGCCCATGGTTAATGAGGGTGCCATGGGGCAGCACAATGATCAACCGCCATTACTATTTTTAGATTCTACACGATTATTCTTCATAGGGTAAAAAATCTCGCTTATTTGAATCATGGCTATAGACATTTTAAGCTGGCTCATGGCCTGGTGGAGTTAGACCAACATCAACATATTTAATCAATCTTGTTTGAAACACTTTAGATCAATTTCTAGAAACTTTTCACTAAACCCACATTGAAATTAACTAATTCCAATAAACTTGGTTAATTTTAGAGCTATCAAGTAACAACTAGGTCTCTATCTACACCTTTATATACCTTTTATATTTACAAGCCTACAGTCCATCAAACATAGTTCTAGTATCAGAAATACTATCAGCGTGAAGCCATCATGCAAAACTTGGCTGAAATGATTAAAAAGTATTACCTGGTAAGGCATCAAGCTCATCTTCTTCCTCATCATGATGATTGTTTAACCATCCGAGAGCATTTGGTGGAATTGGAGGTGCTGGCCTTGGTCTTGGAGGCAGCGGAAGTCTACTTGAAGATGTTTCTCTGGAAGTACTACTTCCTCTGCGCACAGGATTGGCAGGATTTGCCTAAAATAAATTAACAAAAGCTTAATTACAAGTATGCACAAAAATGTCACAGTCTGTAATAATTTTTTCAAAAACTCTGTTCCATGTTTTTAAGAGAAACAAAACAAAATTACTAACAAGCATATACAATCTAAAATATAATGAAGTTCATGTATAAAAAAAATGATTGTCAAATAAAAGTAACTCCCAAAAAATCGAAATAAACAAAAGTGAAAAATATTATTAGGGATTAGTAATAAACCTTTTAAGGCATTAATTAGCTCCAAGAAATTTATACATCATGTCTAAAATGAAACAACATAAACAGAATAAAAGTCCCTAACCCTAACAACTCTATAATTTTACAATCAGCACACTCACCTTACATAAATTTTTGCTTAAATTTATATATCCTGTGAAGGAAAAAAAAAAGAGATAAGAATTGAATTACTTAGTGATATGTATGTACATTTAATGGAAAAACTATACGCTCAGTTTAACAAAATCATATAACTATCATCAATCTATTACAAATTAAAAAAAACATCAACATAAAAGCATATAATTTGCCTTGATTTGTTATTTTAGGGTTAAGTGGTATTTGAGTTTGTCTTTCAAAGAAACTATAACATCAGCAAGTTTGGAGGTGCTAAGGAATAAAACATGACCTATGACCCCAACATCTTGCCTTACTGTCCCTTTATAGTCTCTTAAAGACTTTTTTTTGATGATTACACTATTCTGGACCCTTATTGTCAATTCTGAAATATTTTTGTTCATTCTGACCTGTGCATTTGTTTGCATAATGTCTTCAAAGACTTCACGACCTTTCAAAGAACAGCATCTACCCTTAAGTTGACCTGGCTAAAATTGTTTACTTAGCCACAATGTGCTGTCTAGTGCGACATGACAGATTTCCTGTACAACAAATGATGGAGAGTAGGTTGAAATAGGAGGAAAATTGTTCACTTACTTTCCCAGGTTTGATGTTTGGTTTCTGGTGCAGGGCAGGGTACAGTCAATTTACAAGGAAGGCCATCTCTTTTGTTATGGTAATGATCTACTAACTAAAGGTAAAAGGATATGAAAAAAAAAAATGATATGCAATATATGGACCCAAACTTCATTTTATAATAATAACCAAAGAGATTAGATGAAAGGTAAATAAAAACAAGTAAAATATAAAAAAATACTTTTTTAACAAGAAAGATATAAAACTGTGAGTAGGTTTCCTTACTGGCCTTTCAAAAGCAATTTTTAAAAAAGTAGTTCGGTTCAAGCCAACATGCTAGCCACTGAGATAAGCAATAGAAGGCTTTATAATTATCTCTACTATCAGTTTCAAATGTTTAGGGGATGACCTAACTAGTTAATTAATTAGGAATTATTTAGAAAATAATTGGTCATTTTTTAAATTAACTCAGGGGTTGTTAGGGACAATGGAATAATTGTGCAAAGTTTCAACTTCATTCAAGAATGGGAAGTAGGAGAAATTCTAAAAACAATGAACGACAAAATAGTGCCAATCAAAACCTACAAATGTGTACAAAAGTTAGATTAAAATTATGATTATAATATATCAAAATATATTTTCACAATACATTTTGGTTTCATTAACATAATGCTTACAAACTAAGCGACTTATATCTATTATGTATAGCAATATAGCCATCAGTCTAGCCACAGACTTACAATTATAAGAGCTTTAAATCTCTGACCATTTTCTATAGAGTATGTTTCTCCGTCATGGACTAGTATGAAGTAATGTCTCATTGCATTATCAGAGCTCATTGTCAAAGCAAATGTCTGACCATCAGCTCGAGAACGAATTCTGTGGAGCAAAAGAAAAGAAAGAAAATATTTATTGCTAAAGGTGTAGAAAACTGTACAGAGAGCTACCTTTTAGAAAAGAATAGCAGGATCAAGCTAAATGAATATCAGAGCTTGTAAGATACCTTACTAAAGTAACAATAAACTACACCGTCCCTTTAGATATGTAAATTTTAATTTAATTTGCAATTTGGATTGATTGTTTTACAAGTGTTTTCTAAATTTATAATGTAAATATTATGTAAGCACTGTGATTTGATTAGATTATTGCAGATTCCAGATTGTGCATTGAATCCAATGAAAATGGACTTAAAAAAAAAATATTATCTATGACATAATCTTTTCCTTTTTTGCTTTCAGTAAAAGAAGGGAGTAAGTTTCATTGCCAAAGTAGTAATCTCCTTGAAAGATTTGATATGTGATCTATGTGGAGACTATGAATTCAGTAAAAGACCTAGTATTGTGGCCTTAATAGAACACTAGGTTATTAAGCCAACCATCCTCATGGAGAATAGGATTATAGCTACAGCCCAAAGATACTCAATACTTATGAGTTGGTGGTTGTTTATTGTTCAATGATTTAAAATGTCGATGAAGAGGATATTTCAACAACTTACATAAACTTTCCATCCTGATGACCATCTGTTTCAAGTCTTCTGATGCATTCTTCCCTGCTTATCTCCCCATGGAACCAGGGCATCTTTTCATGCATGTTCTTGACCACATGCATTAGCATTGCTTCTCTCTTGGCCCCGAGAGCTTGCGATAAGCTGGCATTCTGTTGGAGGAAACAACATTTATACTATTTAATTTTCTCAATATGCCATTCTCAGCAGAAAGAGAATCCTATCTTAGACTAGATGAGTTCCAGGCTAGAGAAGCTACTAACTCTTCACCAAGGTTATTATGCAAAGGATTTTTAATTAATATTGTCTCAAAATGGAGTTTAATGAAAGTGATGCTCCCAAAACTAATGAAACAATTATATCTCAAAACAAATGCATCTAAGCAAACTTAAACCCCACATGGCTAATTTCGGAGCTATAAATTTTAAACCATTTATCAAAGCAAGCATGAGTAAACCAAAAATAAAAAAAATAAAAATTCAGCATAGAAAAAGAGAAGTCCAGTATGACTTAGGGATACCTTGCAAATGTCTCTTAGTTGATTCTTAACAAAGAGTTTAGATGGTTTCATCCAGTTTGTTTTAACATCAGGTGCAGTCTTCCAAAAAGAGAAAAAGCCAAGACTATGGCCACTTATCTTACAAGGTTTAACATTTGATTTCAAGCATTATCTGATTGGAGGCGCAGTGGCTGAGCAGTAAAGTACTTGGCTTCCTAACTGGGGTCCAGGGTTAAAATCTGGGTGATGACTGGGATTTTTAATTTCAGGATCTTCGGGCGACTCTGAGTCCACCCAGCTCTAATTGGTACCCGACATTAGATGGGGAAAAGTAAAGGTGGTTGGTCATTGTGCTGGCCACATAACACCCTTGTTAACTGTAGGCCACAGAAACAGATGACCTTTACATTATCTGCCCTATAGACCACAAGGTCTGAAAGGGGAACTTTACTTTTTTTTAATATTCTGATTATTAACAGTATAAACCTATATGATGGTAAAATTGTTGAAATCCAAGTAATACAATAGCAGAGTACCCACCAGATTTTTGGCAGTAGCTTTCATGTGGTTGTGGAGGTCTTGGTAACTGACACCTCGGAAGGCAATAGCATCTTGATCAGGTGATCTCTGGCAGGGAATTTTAGGGACAGTGACAAAGCCAGTTTTGTGAGTCTGGTAATGTTCTATAAGCTCTATAGGGTCTCTAAAAGTTAGACCTTCAGCTATCATAAACTGGCCATCAATTTTCTTTTCAATGGCATAGTGAACTGCTCTGAATGAAATAAAAAAAAAAGTTTTTTTTAAATAGTAATATGAAGAGCTTTTTAATAACATATAGTAAATATCAACAATTGAAGGAATATTATAAATAAATGTCATAAATACATTTTTATAAACAACTTCATAAATACATTTGATTCCTTTAATAAAATAAGAGAATCATCATGATTATAGAAGTAAGTTAATTTGATCTCAATAACATATTTGTTACTAGCTTTTCTAACCAACACTTTTTACAACACCTTTTTACCGCTAAAAATTAACCATGATTGGTATAGTCTACAATATTGAAACTGACCCTTTTTGCACCCCTAACCACTTATCCTATAAAGAGACACATTTTTAAAGGAAAGATTTCTCACTGATATTTTTGCTTTTTATCTATCTGATGCAATTATGCAGATAAATTTTGTCACAAAAAACTTATATATAACCTGTAGTTTGCTCCGAGAACTAGTAGCCTAACTAACTCAGTATAAATAATATAGTGAATCAATATAGAAATAACATCAACCTAGATTTTCTGAAGTAGAAGTAAAAGTAGTTCCCCTTTTAGACCTTGGGATCTATGGGGCAGATGATGTCAATGTCATCTGTTTCTGTGGCCCAGTGTTAACAAGGGTGTTGTGGCCAGCACAATGACAAACCGCATTTACTTTTTCCTGACTAATGTCAGGTACCCAATAGAGCTGGGTGGACACCTTAAAGATCCCGAAAAAAACAACCCAGTCTTCACTAGGATTTGAGCCCAGAACCCCTTGACTCATGCCAAGCATGTTACCACTCAGCCACTGTACCTCCAGCCTAATAGATAAGAGATTAATTTCACAAGGTTAATAAGGTTGTCATGTAGCCAGCACACTAATTTAGTCACATGTTACTTTATAAATTAACGAATGTGTCTTACAACTAATATAATGTTTCACCACATTCATTCTTCTCTATTAAATGCCTGGTGCCCCTAGCGACTGAGTGGACTCAGGGAAAATTTCAAATAATTGCATCAAATCAAGATTTAAACACGAGGCTCCCATTAAAGAGTCTCAAAAAAATAAATATGCATAGCAACTTCTGTATTATTAATGACAGCGAGGTGTTATATTTATCAAACTAAGATATAGAAGCAAGTCAGAGAGCTGGCTGGATTATAGTTATGACCATCACAAGCTACAAAGAAGCTATACCCAAAATACACCAGCTCCATGGAACTATTAAGTCTTTAAGCGAAACTTTACTTAGTTTCTACGAAATATAATCATTAGTATGGTTTAATTATTTTTATTCACCCAATGTGAAGAACATGGGAAAATATTGCAAAGCAAGTTTTGGACTGGAACCCACTGGGGAAGGGAAAAGCTGGGAGGAAACCAAAGCAAACAGGGAGGAGATCAGTGGAGTAAGAAGCAAAGATCTGGCAAATTGAATATATGGATTCAATTGAGGGGTATTGCCCATACCAGAGTCTGATGGCAAAGTACTATTTGCAGACATATGTTCAACTAAGAGTCAAAAAGATTAAGTCAAGCAAGTCATTCTGTAAATTACAGTAAATTTAATTAAAACACTATGGATGTAACATTTCAAATGCTAGATCGTAAAAAAATACTGCTTACTTTTTATCAAAAGCCATTGTCAGGGAGAAGTTGCCCATGGGGGTAATACTTTCTCGAAGTAAAAACAAGCCATCCTTCATGCCATTGACTTCCAAGATGGCCTCAGCTTCCTGACGTGTTATCCTTCCATAAAAGTATGGCTCGTTGTAGACCCTTGGAATAACTGGCTCTTCTTGTTCATTGGTTTTTGAAGATCTAAAAATTTTTTTCAGCATTTTTTGCTGTTTCAGCTTATTTGGCCATTTACAAAAAAATTAGTCCAAAGCTGCTAAAAATTAATTAAAAAAAAAAATTGTTATAAAATACAGTAAGGCTATTTTATTTTTATATATGTTTATGGATTATAAAAAATATTCATAATATATATTTTAAACCATCTTAAGTTGTTACTATGTATCATTAATTAATTAACTAGAATATATAATTTTAGTAATGTGCTACTGCCTTTAGTTTTTTCTGGCCTTAGAATGTCTCAATAAATTTTGATATATATCTATCTTTAAAAGAAGAAAAAAAATCATTTATTATATTAGATATTTTCTCAAAGGTACATGCCATTGTATTGTATGGCTGGTATGTGCTCTGGACTGCCGTTCGGTGGTCTAGAAAGTCCTGTGTTTGAACACTGCCGTGCTACCATGCTCCATCATTCTGCAGGAGGTTTGGGTTAGAATCGAGACAGTTCAAAGTGCTTACTAAACCATAAAACCAGGTAGATATTCTAACTAGATGAGATATATGTACCATAAGGCAAGGTAGATATTCTAACGAGATGAGATGTATGTACTAACTTATCTAACAGATTAAGAAATTGTCTATTGGTACAACTTAGGTTTTAAGGTGACAAAGTTTAAGAGGTATCTGTAGAATAGTTGGTTTGAAATTCATGGATCAATGTATAAAAAAAACTAAATATAGTACATAATATAGGCTATATTCTTCTATTTGAATCTGGTATAGAATGACTAGACTCTTCATTATCTGCTCCAAATTCTAGATAGAAATCAATTATCAAGATCTAGTGTCAAATATTTTATATTATAATGATAAATCATGTTATTTATAGAGAGTAATTTTTGTCTATAGATCAAACAAGTTAAAGCCCTGCCACCGCAATTTTTACATTTAAATTTTCATAGCTTCTTAACTTAATTGCTAGACCTAGGAGAAAACTAAAAATCTATAAACTCGTCATCCATTTGTCAATGAAAATAGATATGTTGTAATGGTTTACTATGCATAGTTACAATAAAATTTGATGACTGAGAGGGTTAGGTACATGTGTACTGTGTTGATGACTTTTAATGTGGCTTTGTGTTGCACTATTCTTTGATTGCTTGTTTGTTAGTTTTTACAAAGTTTATATCAACTCACTCTGTCTGTCTGGTAAAACATTTTTAAACATTATTTCTCCCACACCCAATTGTGGATGAAGCTGAAAGTTTGCATAATTATTTCTTTTACCTGACAACACAAGAATCAATAAAAAATGATTAACTAATCAGTAATTAATTATTTTGTTTGGTATCCTAAACAAGGGAAAGAAATTGTACTTGACTGAAATGGAGGAATAAGCTGAATCAGTCCCCTTTATATGTCGTTGCATGAGGCATAGTGAACCAAAACATCATACATAAAATATGATAAAATAGAAATATTAGAAACAATAGATAACTATATATACAACAATCAACAATGATACAATCTTCCAAGTTCCATGTCTAGAGTCTAGCAGAGTGGTTACGGTATTGGCTTGATCTTGATAGTTAGACCTACTAGTACTACTAGTCTAGATCTAGAGTCTGTAGGTCATATGGATTGTAGTATTTAAGACAATTTAAGTATAGTCTGTATAGGCCTAGGTCTAGACTGACTCTAGTAGAGTCTAGAGTAACTGAAGTTATATATTTTTACAAGAGTTTAAGACTACTATAGACAGAGTCTAAGTCTAGTCTAGAAGAATAGTCTTATAGTTATAGAATATTCAATATATACTCTTATAAATATAATAAATTATATATTAATATAATATAGTATTAATAATTAATTATTAATACTAGTCTCCTCTCGACCTCTGACTGAGATCTAAATATAATTATAATATAATATTAATAATAATATAAATAAATTAAAATATAGATCTACCTAGCCTAGTCTTTCAGTCTCAATTAAAATGAATCTTAGTCTTAACTTAGATCTAGATCTAAAAGAAGAAGAAACTTGCTTCTAGTTATTAAAATTAACCCCGAAACTAGATTACATTTACTTCTAGACCTAGTAGGAAGTAAATTTATTAGTAATGTTTATTTTCGTCATATATTATCGACATCCGAGTTTTGTAATTTTTATGGCATATAAAAAACCACTGAAAAAAAATTAGACAACAAAACAAATATAAAGGGAAAAAAAAGCCTATTTCTAGTTATTATATTACGACTCCGAGATACGTAAAAACATATGCTAAATGCAGATTACATATGATATAAGGAATAGTACCTAAGTAGTACTTTTCCAACATTAGGGTGTGGAGGAGCGCTTAAATTGTAGCTCCCCAAGCGGGGTCGGGACTCAGCCCCGTCACCAAGAATATTTTCTTGCCTTCTGAGCTTCTGAAATGCATAGGCTATATATCTTCTGAAATGCAATATCTTGCTAAACTTGAAAAAAAAAAAGTTGCTGGTCAAATATCAAATCTGCTATTCACTGCACTCTTTTAATGGAACCCATCGCATGGTGGGGAAAATGATCAATTTGTGATAAGTTTAATTTAGGTAGGGTTGAACCCCACACATCTCCCCCGGCTACGCCAATGGAATTTGATGTCTTGAATTTTCGTAGTTACTTTTTTAATGGATTCCAGTGAAAGCAAATAAACGTGTGTTTTTTTTGTTCGGAGAGGGGGGAATGTTGAACCTTAGAACTCCCTCCATTAAAAAACTAAAGCAAAGTACAGTCACTAAATTCAATGAGCGTAGCCAAGGGAAGGGTTTTAGGGTACCCTCCCGAATTCCTCCCTCCCTTTAGGCAGGAGCGGGGCGTTGAGCCCCTCACGGGCTCCATGTTACAAATAGGTAATTTGCTTTTCCAATGGCTCTAACTTTACTGGAGGATATAATGTTAGGGGAGAGGATTGATCATCCCTTGACCATCTAAATTCTAAACCTATCCCATTTTTCTGGAGTGTGTGTGTGTGTGTGTCTCGATCTATGATGACGAGGGACGAGGTTATATCTATAGCTATGCAATGTGAATGATAATTGGCATTGCCGTCAGCGGTCTTAGGTAGGAGAGACGACTCCATATTGCCAGAGTAAAAAGACGTGTTTTTGTAGTGGGTTAGATTTGGTACAAAATAC
This sequence comes from Biomphalaria glabrata, assembly GCF_947242115.1. Classification (NCBI taxonomy): domain Eukaryota; kingdom Metazoa; phylum Mollusca; class Gastropoda; family Planorbidae; genus Biomphalaria; species Biomphalaria glabrata. Next base: position 7,495,634 of record NC_074715.1, read on the forward strand.
CATTTTACATTATTACTAAAGTCTTCTAGGGCCTACATTAATTTAATCTGATCTCAAGTTCTATTTGTTTATATTGCAATACACGTTCTATTTAGTTTTGCTCACCAAAGAAGTTATTCAAGTTTTTGTTTTCAAGTTTTATAAGTTAATAATGTGCCTGCAGGGGTTTAGTTGTCTACCAGCAGTTTGGCAGGGCCGGTCTTAGGCCACTGCAACCTATGCGGCCGCAGTGGGACCCGCACTTTCATAGGCCCCGCGCGAATTCTAGGTGTAAATTATAAAATTAAACTATTTTAACATTTCTGAAAAATAATTCAAATCTCCTTAAAAACAGACTAAATTATTTCGGGGTGTCATTCAATATGAATAACGCCAATATTACTCGCGATTTAAAAAAAAAAAAGGCATTGCCAGCTTTCGTTTAATAAAAATGTAATAATAAGGCTAATTTTAACCAAAACAAGAAGTTCAAATTCTTAATTTTCTTTAATAGTGGCATACAAATATAGATCTAAATCTATCTCGACCTCTTAAAACAAACATAAACGATATTTTGTTAGTCGATAGTAAATCAGAAAGACAGATCTGAATGTTTATCTGCTTTTTGTTGGAAAACTACTATCTACTGTAGATGGCTCATAAAGTTTATTTGACAGTGATTTTGTACTTAGTAAAGTATGAATAAAATGCAAAGTTGAATTTATTTTCTAATACAAAATCTTAATTTTCACTTATTGTTCTTCTCACAACCCAGAATGGGCGCCGCGCAATGCGTTTCGCATAGGGTCTCGCAACCGGCAGTTTTGTGTTACAAGTCAACGACTGTTCACAATACCCTTTAACTAGACTCCCCGCTCCGAAGATGCAGCGAAAGGGACGTGTTTTTTTCTATGGAGCAACTACACGGATGGATGCATGTAAGTTCCCCTTTCAGACCCTGCGATCTATAGGGCAGATGATGTTAAAGTCATCTGTTTTGTGGCCAGCGGTTAACGAGCAGGGTGTCATATGGCAAGCACAAAGACAATTCGTGTTTACTTTCCCCAACTTAGGGGCGTCCTAAAAATCCTGAAATTCAAAATCCTCTTCTTCAAGATTCGATCCCGAGACCTCATATTTAAACTCAGAATCGCGACATTCCCTGCCACCCTTCACTTATAATCATCTTCCTTTCTTATAAAAGTTGGAGAAATTCTAGTCATTTGTGTAAATGATTTAGTTGAAATGACTGCTCTTAATAATAGGGTCTTTGAGCTACTCGTTGTTTCCTTAAACATATCCCTGTTCAGCGTGTTGATAGGATTGAAAGGTTAAGCAGGTCTAGATCTACATCAAACAAAGATTTTTAGGAGTCATTAGTTAGTATATACCCCCGATCAGGGCCTGCCTTAGGTAGTAGGATGCCCTATGCGAAGTGAATTTGAGGTCCCAAATGAAATAGAAAAATGAACGTCATAAAAATAAAATTACACAATTTCCATTGTTTGGTTGAAAAAATTAATTCACAGTGCCAGGTATGCTTAAATTTTGACGTTCTGAGTATCAAAAGTTGATGCTATTGAATGTGACATCGGCTGACCAGTAACAACATTTAATAAAACACTTCTTTACACCCTCTGCTTTACGTTTTCTTTTTGACGCATCAGACTCGAAATAACGTTTTTACATTTTCACCAATAGGAACGAAACAAGGTTCTTCAAACATAGCTAACAAGAAGATCTAAACATTCGCATATAAACCTTGAGTCACAGTAGAATACAGTAGACATAAAGCCATTCATTTAAAATTTATTCCGTTTCAAATTTCTTTCTCGAATCCTGGTGAAGACTGGGATTTTTAATTTCGGGATCTTCGGGCGTCTCTGAGTCCACCCAGCTCTTATGGAAATCTGACATTAGTTGAGGAAAAGTAAAGGCGGTTGGTCGTTGTGCTGGCCACATGACACCTTGATTAACCGTGTGCCATAGAAACAGATGACCTTTACATCATCTGCCCTATAGACCACAAGGTCTGAAAAGGGAATTTTACTTTACTATGGTTTGTGTGTAAAGGGAAGCAATATCCTATTTGACGACTATGGTGAATTTTTCAATTATAATTTTATTCATAAATTTCAATCATATTTAACAAACGATCTCACAATAATTTTTTTAAATTACTTGCATTTGTTCATACAGTGAATGGGCTGGATGATTAGGTTATGGGATTAGGTAAGTTGCAAGGTTATGGGATTAGGTAAGTTGCAAGGTTATGGGATTAGGTAAGTTGCAAGGTTATGGGATTAGGTAAGTTGCAAGGTTATGGGATTAGGTAAGTTGCAAGGTTATGGGATTAGGTAAGTTGCAAGGTTATGGGATTAGGTAAGTTGCAAGGTTATGGGATTAGGTAAGTTGCAAGGTTATAGGATTAGGTAAGTTGCAAGGTTATGGAATTAGGTAAGTTGCATGGTTTGGTCAGGTAGTGCAAAGGGATTACGAATAGAACAGGTGCCACGTTTATCACCATATTTCTTATTAAACTGCACAATTTGCAATGTTTACAACGGACTCATCGATAGCTTCCAGGTGGACTGGTATTTCTGTTATCTTATGCCTGCTTTTTTAGCCTTCTGGTATTAGTTTGACTGGTTCTAGGTATATAAAAGTTGAACCTGTTTTGTAATAAATCAAAAATAATTTAATTCACTTTTGAAATTACTTCCTGATTCCGAGATTTTTTCTATCGTTGCCTGAGCAACAGAAAAATGCCGTTTAAGTTCTTAATCTTATTTTAATAATCTTAGTATGAAATATTCGGTGTGTTACAGTGAGGCCTGAGTGATTCCTCCAAGGTACCTATAGTAAAAATTTATCATTAGAATGGATATACTGCATAATATTTTTATTATTCTAGAGCTAACTCAAGCAAGGATCCTATTTTGTCATCGTTAATACTTTCTATGGATCTCTATATATTTCTCTTCATAAAAAAAATATAATAAAAATAATATCTTCAAAGTTTTTTGAAGTTATAGGGGCACCACCGGCAAAAGTTTGAGAAACACTGTAATAGCAATTAATTGTTATTTATGGGGCACTTCATTACTTTATTTTGGAATATGTTTTTTTTTATCTTTAGGGCCTTCTTGTTATGACAGAGACATTTAACATACACTACGGTCTCAACTGTAATATTAGAAACATTTATGCCAAATTTGATCAAGATTGGTCAAAAGGTTTTGATTTACACACGGGACATACATAGTCTACATATTCCTTACATTGTGCTTTATAAATTAGATTATGCAGGAAAAAAAACAACGTGAAATCCATTTAAGGTCACTTCTATCCGATTGAAACAATCGTCCAATGCATCGAGTGTGTAGATTGATTTTAAACACTTCGTTACATTGTTATTGTTGTTATTCAAACGAATAGTTTTACAACTAGAGCGAGCTGTAGGCAAATGTAGGGTTATATTTGAGTCTGGGCATGGAATTTTCGGACGCCATCTTGACATTTTCTGACCATTATTAGACCATCTCGCAGAATCCCGTAGTTCTTTTCAAATTTACTGATAATATTTAATTCAGTTTTTCAATTTCCATAGAAATATCAAATACGAATATCTCGGATTATATAACACGTTAATTTGCCTTAAATAAATGTGAAAGCTTCTAACCCAAACTTGTCGTAGTCAGTCAAGTTGGTTGCAATTCTATGTCTTCATAGGTTGTTTTTTTTCTGTGAATTCTCACATGGTTGTGTGGCTTGGTGATTACATCATGTATCTCTCAATCCATTCTCTGTCAAGGGTCTCGGATACGAATCCCATGCGAGCAGGATAGTCTATCATGAATATTTAAGATAAGATAATTTTTATTGATCAAATCTAATGGAAATTCAGTTTGACTACAATTGACAAGCTCAGCAAAACTACTGTACAAAAACAATGTTGATTAAAAATTCACAATAAAAAAAAAAGTAAGTTTAGATTAGGTAATCAAAAAAGTTGCTTTAGTGGTATCTCTTAGATCTAGGTGGTGTATTTAATGGTGTCGAATTGGGTGAACTAAAATACAATAAAACATACAGTTAATAAAGATAAAGTCCCACTCCACCAGTGAAGTTAAAATTACAGAGAGTAAGTATAAGATAGATAAAAATTGGAAAATGCACATACACATAGCAATAATATATTGTTGAGAATGGGCTACATCAGGGGTGGGCAACCTTTTTCCATCGAGGGCCGCATTAAAAAAATTTACTTACTTTACGTATTTGTCCTATTTCCATTTGAGAAATAACAAGAGTTGGCAATTTCTTAAACTAATTTAAATTAAAGAATAATTTTTACAATTTTATCATTGTCCTTTTGTATCACATTTCACTACAAATGTAAAATTTTACTTTATGTGAAATATTTAACTGTTTACACTCGTTCATAGTGTTCAGAAACTGTGGAACTAGCTTAATAGTTGTTATCCTGGTGACTGCTGTCACATTACAGTTAGTCAGCATCGATCTGTTCTTACACACTTTCATTTTCAAGAACAAAACAATTGTTCTCAGATGTATGTGGACCCAAGTAATGTAAAGATTTAGAAGCAAAGTTGTCAAAGTGTGGAAATGCAACTTCTGGTACCCAAGAAACTCCCACGGAAAAAATGTGACTGTCCTCTGGAGCTGAATCCGCTTCTTCGTTAAATAGTGAACTGAGAGATTGAAAACTGGTTCCAAGTTCTTGATGCCTTTCAACTTCCTCAATGAAAAAATCAAAACAAGTTTTCTACTTTTCCAACCATTTCACTAGAAATGGTTTCACATTTCAGCAAAGCAAAATGATAAAAACTGTCTTCCCTTACTTGCCTGGAGAAATGAAAAGATTTAACATGCACATATATATGATGTGCAAACACCCATTTGCACTATTTGTAATGAAAAACATGATCTGTCTTTTACTCTTCTTTAGAAGTATTATTATAATAACATTGTCAAAGAAATGTTCTTCATGGAGCATAACACTGTCTTCCATGAGCTTCCATATCCTCTCAATACCTTGCACATGCCGAGGCAGTGGATACTGCTGTGGTACTGAACATCGGAATGTTTTGTTACCAAATTTCTAATTACTTCTCGGAACTGCCTATGGTTAAGACCTCTAGCTATGTTAAGTTTGATCACTGAAGTTAGTAAGCCAATAATGTGAATCATATTCAATGCAGCTTTGTGAAAAATTTCCCGTTTATAGTTAATGGTTGGGCTATTGTTCAATAATGTATATTAAAAAAAATCCTCTGTTTTTTAAATTTAAAAGCACGGGCCCCATTAGTTGTTACGCTCGCCCTCTTGTTCCAAGCCAACTCAACACTTTCAACACAGTTCTTCAAAGCATTGAATAAATACTGGTTTGAGTTTGTGTCTTGAACTGAATGTTTCAAAATATTGCCAATAAGAGTAATCTTCGTTTATTTAAAGCCTTTTAGAATGACATATAGAGACAATCCTTCTTTAGCCTTTCATCATAAGTGATAAGAATCAGAAGTTTCAGTTATTTCTGTAGATATTTACAATTACTTATTTTAATTTTTTTGTATTATTTATATATATAAACCGTGGGAACACCTGATTTCTGTAGGTGTCCGCGGGCCGCATAAAACATCTCGGCGGGCCGCATGTGGCCCGCGGGTCGTAATTTGCGCACCCCTGGGCTACATGAATAGATATGTTAGGTGCAAGTGCATATAAGGATTAGGTTAATCGGGGATTATGTATGGATAGGAATTAGATTAGGTACACATGCATATTGGTTATCTTGTAATCACAACAAATTTCCGTAAGGATCAATAAAGCAGTCTTAGTCTTAGTTTTAGTTACGCATAGGTTAATTATGTACTAATAGGTTAGTGTTAGCGGACATTTTTTTGTGGCATTTTACGTCTCGAGAGACGATCTTTTCCCTTTGCAACTTCTTGTGTGACTAAAGAGGCCAATCCTTCATACACACCTGCGATCTCAGGTTGGGCATATGCGATCACCAGGCGCCGTCACCCTTCTTTCTGCTTCTGTAGTGTATGGCATGTGCAATCCGATGACCCTTCCTTTATGCTCTTTCCATGTAGATCTATCCAGGGCTACTTTTTTTCCCAGCTGCTAGTGTCCATTTTGAAGAACTTCATGTCGTGTTTGCATACATCCGTGTAACGTAAAAGTGGGCGACCAGAGGCTCTCATGCCTTCTATTAGATTGCCATACAGAATGTCTTGTGGAAGTTGACCTACTGGCATTCTACGAATGTGGCCAAGCCAGCCAAGGCGTCTGCTGCTGATAACAGAGCGGATGTCCTGGCACCCTGCTCTTCGTAGCACTTCCTCATTGGTTATCCTATCTTGCCACCTTATTTTAAAGATCCGCCTTAGGCATCGGAGGTGGACGACATTCAGTTTTTTTTCCTGCCATGAGTAAGTTGACCAATTTTCACTTCCATATAGCAAGGTAGATGTGGTGCAGGTGTGTGTGTGTGTGTGTGTGGGGGGGTTTAGATGTGGTGCAGGTGTGTGTGGTAGATGTGGTGCAGGTGTGTGTGTGAGGCAGATTTGGTGCAGGTGTGTATGTATGGGGTAGATGTGGTGCAGGTGTGTGTGGGTAGATGTGGTACAGGTGTTTGTGTGTGTGTTGTAGATGTGTTGCAGGTGTGTATTTGGGGAGTAGGTGTGTTGCTGGTGTGTGTGTGGTAGATGTGGTGCAGGTGTGTGTCTGTGTGGGTAGATGTGGTGCAGGTGTTTGGGGGTAGATGTGGTGCAGGTGTGTATGGTGGTAGATGTGGTGCAGGTGTGTGTCTGTGTGGGTAGATGTGGTGCAGGTGTGTTTGGATAGGTTAGTCCTACATGAGGATTATTTAGGTGCACAGGGTGGATTTTGCATGGTTAGGTACCGATAGGTATGGTGTATAAGGGATATCTTATTGTATAATAATACTAGGTGCCTATCATGGGAAATTAGATTATTCTAACTCTTGCATCTCTTTAACTTTAACATTAATTCTTCCTCCATTCGAAACTTAAATAGTTATTTTATCTGGTGAAATAAAATAATAATTATTTTTCTTTCTTTTAATGCCTTTCAATTAAAATTGACCTGCGTATGAATTCTATATCCAGCTTCAAACTAGTACTAATATTATTGATAGTCGTTAGAAAGACTATAAGTAGGGGCAAAGTCTTGCTAGCAAGAGAGCTCCGCATAAAAAGTAAAAGGAAGGTTATTCTGTTTTTACATTTACTTAGTCAAGTCAGATTTAGTCACATATCCATGACCCATTTAGTTTCTCGATGCGATCAATATCAAATGTAATGTACACTAAATTCAACCTATAATCTCAGAAGCTTAAATTTAAACCGATCAGCGCATTAAATAGTATTCTTATCGTTCGAAGGCACAGGTGAAGAAATATATATAAAAGAAATATATAGATCTAGGCTTACTATGTTTGGAAATACGTTACTTTCATTCACTAAATCTACATCGTGGATACTAATTCTGCTCCCTATAACATCGGGTAAGATTCTTTCGAGTCTCTTCAATTTTAGGCTTTCGCTTGTGTATAGGATTTATTATTTGTAATACAAAAAATGATTACACTTGTCCAGACTTTATTCTCCTCTCTCTCTGTCTACCCACTTACATACGTGCATACCAATCTACTAACTAGGAGCGGACCTGGCTTTGTGAGCATTCGGGCAAATGCCGGTGGGCGGTACTCACCGAAAGGGCCGCATGAATACCAGTAATTTTTAAAGATTTTTTTTTAAAGATTTAAAAAAAATCTCTTTAAAAGTAAAGCAGCACTCTGTGCGTCGTAATAAAAAAAAAACACCTTTTACATTTTATAAAGTCTAATACTAATCTAAAGCATTGTCCTTAATACAGTATATTCGAATATAGTGGTTATAGTAGACGCCAATTCCTTATACAAACGATAAACAAGAAACTTAAGGCCTTTATTTCTTATAGAGATACAGACTTCACATTAGTGTGAATATATTCAGATGAACTTATAAAGGAACGAAGGAAAACGTTCCTAGTGCTATAGATGACATGTCCAGTAACATACGAATTCTTATTGGTTCGTAGCCTTATCGCATGATCTCGAGTTATCCCCGTTACGAAGTATTTCATAAATCAATATTATTATCTTGAACAGTGTAGAAATGTGTTGATTGGAATTAAAAGAAATCGAAAAAGAATGAGTAGAGAATAAGTAAGATAAAAATCATATATTGCTGGGATTTGATGCAAAAAAAATGTAGTAAAATTATTCATGTTTTCTCACAACCACTAGAAATTAACCAACTTTATGATGATAGCATTTATGAATGAACAGGCTCAACGCCATATAAGAACACTTATGCCAAGACGACAAAGATATTTTCAAAATACAAAGAGGCTTTGCTAAAAAATGAAACAATATTGACACCTTTTTTTTTAAAAATTATTGTAAGGATATTAAAATACATTCAAACAAGTGGACTTAATCTTCTGTTGTGTGAGTAGCCAGCTCCAAGATTCAGAAAGCCAAACTATTTTTCAATGTATATACCTTGTGACTTGTGAGTAAAGTGAGGTTCTTTTTTCAGACCTTGCGAGCTAAAGGGCAGATAATGTTAAGGTCATGTTTCTTTGGCCAACGGTTAATGAGCAGATCTTCATGTGGCCAGCACAACGATCAGCCGCCTTAGAGTGGGGTGGACTCAGGAGAGCCCTAAAAATCAAAAAATATTTTTTTTTTCACCGACATTTTAACCAAGGACCACAGGTTCGGAAGCCAAGCGGTTAGGCTTAACTCAGCCACCGCGCCCCATAACCTTGTGAGATGGCAGTTTAAATAATGGAGGATGCAGAATTGTATTTGTAAATTGAAGTCCATACGTCTGGGAAATAAGCGAGGAGTGAAACTGAATTATAAACATATAGGTCGTTGATAGAAGATCTTCAGATGCCTTGAATATAAATATCAAGTACATATATATGTTAATGTATATAAAAAAAGTTCCCATTTCAGACCATGCGGTCTATAGGGCAAATGATGTAAAGGTCACCTGTTTCTGTGGCCCAGGTTTAACGAAGGTGTTATGGGCCCAGCACAACGGCCTATATTATCTATCTATCTATCTATCTATCTATCTATCTATCTATCTATCTATCTATCTATCTATCTATCTATCTATCTATCTATCTTGTCTGTCTGTCTGCCTGTCTTCCTGCCAGCGATCTCTCTCAACACCTCCACTCTACAATACTAGTTTCTTACTCTCATTGAACAGATGCCTGTGACAAAGGTTGGTTTGGAGAAAGATGTCAATATAAATGCCACTGCCAGTCAGACTGTGACAAGGAAGGACAGTGTGTAGGAAATGACACAAGATGTGATTCCTCGTGGTTTGGAACTAAATGCCAGCATTGTAAATGTTATTTTCTTATGATAGTTATTCAACCCTTGACGTTAGTTTTTGAATTTAATAGCTGTATTTTTTAAAATTTGATGTGATTTATGCATGCGGTCATTTATACTTTATAGAATTTCATAGTTATCGAAATAGAAATAAGAAAAACATTAAGATTACATTTAAATAAAATATAATAACCTCCATTATACAACTTAAAATGAAATGAAATAAAAAAAAAATACGTCACCGAACCGGGTTTCAAACTCGTGATTTTGACACCGCCAGCGTCTTAAACGAACAATCCTATCAATTAGGCCAGCGTAAAAGTACCTTCATTATACATATCTGATTTAGAACACTTTTTAACATCATCTTTTAGGTATAGAATCAAGACAAACTCTATATTAGATTTACGTAAAAATATAACAAAGACTTAGATAATGCATCGATTAATTTAAAGCAACTTTAACTTTAATAAACAACTCAGTTATAGGTACACTACGGCTGACTACGCCATATTTTATTTACTCCAATTTATAGCCCATTTTTTTAAAACTTGAAAAATGACAACAGTCAAACTAGAGTTTTCCCCGCGTGGCCAACGCGCTAGTAATTCTTTTTTTTTAGCGATAAACATCAACTGTTAAATTTCTAGAAAAATCGTTAGTTCCGTTTTTCTAGATCAGCGCCCAGGTTCGGCCCTCCATGAAGTTGTGACTTAAATAGAGGTATTGTAAAGAATTAAAAATTTATTAGCGTGATCCCCTCAAGCGTTGTAAGCTCTCCAAAATTTTCTTGCATTATGCGCAAATCAAAGTCAAATTAAGCCGAAACAAAAGTGTGACGAATAATCGAAGCCTAAATAAGCCTACTTATGTATTTGGAGAGATCGTTGTAAATAGGCCTACTTCAGTATTCGGATTGATCGTTGTAAATAGGTCTATTTCTGTATTTAGAGAGATCGTTGTAAATAAGCCTACTTAGGTATTCGTAGAGATCATTGTAAATAGGCCTTCTTTTGTATTTGTAGAGACCGTTGTAAATAGGCATACATCTGTATACGGATTTATCGTTGTAAACAGGCCTACTTCTGTATTTAGAGAGATAGTTGTAAATAGGCCTACTTGTGTATTTGGAGAGATCGATGTAAATAGGCCTACTTCTGTATTTAGAGAGATCGTTGTAAATAAGCCTACTTCTGTATTTAGAGAGATCGATGTAAATAGGCCTACTTCTGTATTTGGAGAGATCGATGTAAATAGGCCTACTTCTGTATTTAGAGAGATAGTTGTAAATAGGCCTACTTCTGTATTTGGAGAGATCGTTGTAAATAGGCCTACTTCTGTATTTAGAGAGATCGTTGTAAATAAGCCTACTTGTGTATTCGGAGAGATCATTGTAAATAGGCCTGCTTTTGTATTTGTAGAGACCGTTGTAAATAGGCATACATCTGTATACGGATTGATCGTTGTAAATAGACCTACTTCTGTATTTAGAGAGATAGTTGTAAATAGGCCTACTTGTGTATTTGGAGAGCGATGTAAATAGGCCTACTTCTGTATTTGGAGAGATCGTTGTTAATAGGCCTCCTTCTGTATTTGGAGAGATCGTTGTAAATAGGCCTACTTCTGTATTTGGAGAGATCGTTGTAAATAGGCCTACTTCTGTATTTGGAGAGATAGTTGTAAATAGGCCTACTTCTGTATTTGGAGAGATCGTTGTTAATAGGCCTACTTCTGTATTTGGAGAGATAGTTGTAAATAGGCCTACTTCTGTATTTGGAGAGATAGTTGTAAATAGGCCTACTTCTGTATTTGGAGAGATCGTTGTTAATAGGCCTACTTCTGTATTTGAGGAGATCGTTGTAAATAGGCCTACTTCTGTATTTGGAGAGATCGTTGTTAATAGGCCTACTTGTGTATTTGGAGAGATGGTTGTTAATAGGCCTACTTCTGTATTTGAAGAGATCGTTGTTAACAGGCCTACTTCTGTATTTGGAAAGATAGTTGTAAATAGGCCTACTTCTGTATTTGGAGAGATCGTTGTAAATAGGCCTACTTCTGTATTTGGAGAGATCGTTGTTAATAGGCCTACTTCTGTATTTGAGGAGATCGTTGTAAATAGGCCTACTTCTGTATTTGGAGAGATCGTTGTTAATAGGCCTACTTGTGTATTTGGAGAGATGGTTGTTAAAAGGCCTACTTCTGTATTTGAAGAGATCGTTGTTAACAGGCCTACTTCTGTATTTGGAAAGATAGTTGTAAATAGGCCTACTTCTGTATTTGGAGAGATCGTTGTAAATAGGCCTTCTTCTGTATTTGGAGAGATCGTTGTAAATAGGCCTACTTGTGTATTTGGAGAGATCGTTGTTAATAGGCCTACTTCTGTATGCGGAGAGATCGATCTAAATAGGCCTACTTCTGTATTTGGAAAGATCGTTGTAAATAGGCCTACTTGTGTATTTGGAGAGATCGTTGTAAATAGGCCTACTTGTGTATTTGGAGAGATCGTTGTAAATAAGCTTCTTCTGTATTTGGAGAGATCGTTGTAAATAGGCATACTTCTGTATTTGGAGAGATCGTTGTAAATAGGCTTCTTCTGTATTTGGAGAGATCGTTGTAAATAGGCCTACTTCTGTATTTGGAGAGATCGTTGTTAATAGGCCTACTTCTGTATTTGGAGAGATCGTTGTAAATAGGCCTACTTCTGTATTTGGAGAGATAGTTGTAAATAGGCCTACTTCTGTATTTGGAGAGATCGTTGTAAATAGGCCTACTTGTGTATTTGGAGAGATCGTTGTTAATAGGCCTACTTCTGTATTTGGAAAGATAGTTGTAAATAGGCCTACTTCTGTATTTGGAGAGATCGTTGTAAATAGGCCTACTTCTGTATTTGGAGAGATCGTTGTAAATAGGCCTACTTCTGTATTTGGAGAGATCGTTGTAAATAGGCCTACTTCTGTATTTGGAGAGATCGTTGTTAATAGGCCTACTCTGTCTTAATAAGCAAGACGTTTTGTAGCCGGCCTGTTTTTGTCACACAGAAGACGACAACGCAGTCATATGACGATATAGAAAAAAAATGGGCTTTTTTAACGTGAGTTAGACGTTTAAATCGCGTCTGTGTTGATATATTGCAATGTCTTATCCAAGTGAGCTTTTGAATAAATCTTAAAGTTAATGCAGAACTTATATCCTATATCTCTTGCAAGAAATAGATCACCATTGAGCTCCTCTTGTCAGCATGTTATGCCCTGATTTGAGATAAAGCCCAGTAGGATTAGGCTAGGTGCATGGCTAAGTTGGGCATGTGCATTGTCGATAATATTTATTTTTTTATTGTTTTAAATGATAAAATAAATAAACGCCCAGCGAACAAAGTCTTCTCATTGTAACAAACAATTTTTACATTAAGTATTCTTAGGCTAAAATCGGCAATTACTCTGTAAGTCTTTCAGCCGTAAAGTAGTTTTGGCTGCCTGGTTGTGCGGCCTGCGCGGTGGACTTTTGTTCGATAGTCTCGGTGGTCCCGGGTTTACACCCTGCCCGCTGCCCCCCCCCCCGTCTTTCTGTCGGAGGTTTGGGCTAGGAATTAAATTATCTTCAGCTTTGAAGGAACCTCCGAAACGTAAACGATTTTGATTATTTTTACAATTGTTCAAAGTTCTAAAAAAAAAGTATGGAATAGTAAAAAAAAACAAGTTATGACAAATTGAAATCAAAGCAAAAAATTTTACAACCTGCAAAATTTAGCATTTTTGCCCTATTTGATTATCCAGTTTTAAAAGCTGGATTTACTACTGAGACTCATTCTGTCTTAAATTCTCATAGATTTCCATTAGATCCGCACAGATAGGAAAATAGATCAAAGTGTGAAATATTTTATTGGGGAGGGGGCGGATTGAATCTCAATATTTTTCATTGCTACTCTGGTAACCTATAGTTTGCTTTAGTTTCTTATTGCATGAGGAGGATTTCAACCACGAAATGTAAACATGTTGTTTATATAATTAAAATAACCTCAACAACATTTTATGCGTGACACCTATTAAATGAATTTCTCACTTCTTTTGTGCAATATATTGGGTATGGTCACTTTCAGCTAATTTAGTTAGCCTCGGAGGTAACAACAGTAGTACACTGAATAATTTTTTAAAGTGAGCAATAATAGTTTCATCTCTCCCTTTAGTTTAGAATTAAAATGGTAGCACACTGTTCAGGCCCTGCGACGCTGCTGACCTATTACAGATTCGAATACTTCCAGTCCTTTGCTTTGGGGGGGGGGATAACTTTCCGATCATAGTCAATGCCCAGGCTCAACATCCCTCTTAAAATTAAGAGGCCAGCAATAAAAGTAGTTAATTAATAAGGTATTGATACATTTCTTAACAATACAAAAAAACTTTTTTTTTTAAAAAAAAAGATGACCTGTCCACTACTAGAGGAGCTACAATAACTGCTTCTCCAAAGCAGACTACCCAATGGTTGACCGACAGAGATAGCAAAACCTGCAACAATGACCCCAAATTACAATCTCTTACAATAGTCTGGGACAAGGACTATATCTTCACGTGGATGAGAATGGTGTATAAAATAGGTAGATATGAGAGTGATGTCATTTTGATTTGCTGATAAGGACAGTCTAAAACGTATGGACCTTGTTGGACAGTAACGGACAGGCTATATACTGGAGTACCTAAGACAATCGTGAAACTCTGCAGCGTACAAAAAAAAAGGGGGAAGGGGATGAAAGCGTTGAATGTTTTGTCGGTTGGTAGAGAGGCCAGCTTCATCAGATAGTCTAGTGGCATGATGCATAAAAGACTGCATCTGGATACGTCTTCTGCATTTCCAACCATCCACTAGTTTTCTAGCTGGGAGGTATTCATCCAGCCTTTTATACCGCTCATAGCAGGTCAGTACTGACCTTTCCCTCCTAAGGGTTAGTGGAGCTATATTAGCCATTATTTCAGCCGCATTCACTGGACTTGTCCTAAAGGTTCCACAGACAAATCTTAGTGCCAAAGTTTCCCTGAGGCCTTTCTTACAACATCCTGGATGTGCTCACACATTTTTAGTTTGCGATCTAAAGTTACACCAAGGTACTTGGGTAGCTTTTCCATGCTGAGAGCCACTCCGTTGAGGGAGAGCTGGAAAGGTTGCCCGAGAATGCCAGTCCCGAGCGTGAACAGAGAATAGACCGTCTTGGAGGTGTTTATTTCTAGCCTCCATTTTTGTGTGTATGAGCAGAGCGTATGGAGGTCCTAACAGTAACGGACAGGCTATATACTGGAGTACCTAAGACAATCGTGAAACTCTGCAGCGTTCTAAAAAAAAAATACCCAGTTGGTTGTTTGTTCATTTATAAGTAACAATTGTAACCAGTTATTAGTGACTGACATTCTGTCCGTGTGGTTGACGAAAGACTTCAAACAATAAAATGAAAGGGAATCTCAGTTGGGACATTTCATGAAATATATAAGATCATCAAGATCTCCTTCAGGAAAAGCGGTTTCAACATATAATCTACTTCTAAATGAAAGATCTGATTGCACAGCGATGTTTTTGTTTGAAGGAAAATAGTTTTTTTTTTTTATTTTTGACTAATTTAATACAAAAACATTTTTAATTTGAAAGAAATTATATATTTTTTTCTTCTGACTGAGATGATAGAAAAACATAAAAAAATACTTTAAAAAAAAACCCCAAAGCTTATATAAAATTTAGTTGTATCAATAGACCTCATTCGCCTAATTAAAACGAAATGTTACTTGATAATCTCTATATATAATTCTCTTCTTCCCTCAACAGTTTAAACGAGAAAAAGAAGTAAAGGAAAGATCACTCTCTTATTTCTGCAGATAGTCCACGAGAAAACAAGAGGGGGGGGGGGGGAGAACACGTAGTCACAAAATAGCAGGGCAGGGCCGGTGTAACCAAGAAATAGCACTCTTTTTTTATTTCTACCTCACGTTAAAAAAAGGGGCGGGGGAAGTAATCTACTCTGTAGTAACTATCCAGGCGACAGAGCACGCTCAAGAGTTTGGATCACTCTTTTATTTATGAAACTCGGACGGAGGGAGTTATCCTAGGTAATTTAATTTAAATAGCAGGGTCGGACTCGGCACCTTCTACATAGAGGTCACGGAGGTCACGCCTGACTTAACCATTATAGAGACCTATGCGAAACGGATTTGGCGTAGCCAAGTTTGGGAAGGGATACGGATAATAAAGAAAATTGAGAGTTTTTATTAGAAAATAAATTCGTCGTTGCATTTTATTCATTCTTTACTACCTACAGAATTACTTCACGAGCCTTGCGTGTAGCGAAGTCATAAAGTACTTAAAAAAAAAATATATTTCCTACATTGATCACGCTCAATAGCAAGAATTAACAAACCTTTCAATCTATCTACGAGAATTGTTGATCTCAAATAATTCTTCATTAGTTTAAGGCGCGATAAAGCTTCTTTCACTTGATTCCACAATTGCGGGTATTGCATAATGCCGTTTTATTTATCGCGCTTAGGATTGGCGTTTTCCATATTGAATGACACCCCATAATGACAATTTTCGTCTAATATTTCAGGAGATTTGTATGAGTTTTCAAAAGATTTTAATAATTTTCGGATATTTCCAGGGCCTTGTCGTTTATTTTGCAATTTCAGGAGATTTCTATGACCGCCTGTTAAATTGACAGGGGGCCGCGGAAATCTGTTATAAGTTATCAAATGGTTTAATTTAATAATTTATACACCTAAAATTAGCGCGGGTCCTATAAAAGTGCGGGGCCCACTGCGTTCGCATAGTTTGCAGTGGCCATAAGGTCGGCCCTGCAAAATAGCGGCGTATGCTACGCCGCCGGTCGACTAGTATTGATAAAACAACGAAAAAAAAAAACTGTCACGTGATATCCATTGTTGATCGTAATTTGTATAGAAGAGATAGAGAAGCACGTGGTTCAATTTTTTTTTTTTTACGATTGGTGAATGAGGTCCATTCGTTTGTATCAGTCATGTCATTTAATTTGTAATACATCCAGGCAAACAATAATACATCTGAGTAATTAGAAATACTTTTAGTATTTGTTATGTTTAGTGCAGTTTTCATGCTTTTTAGTTTACTCAATGCGCTATGATAATATCATTTGTCTGCTGGACCAGTTGGAAAAAAATGTTGAAGGGGATTGGGGAGAGACGTTTTTGTGTGAATGCTACCATGATCGCTTTTTAAAGCATTAAAAATTCTACGACTTGAATTAGAACGCAGGGCTCAAGCTTTCTCAAGGGGACTAATTCAACATATACTACCACATCTGTAGAGTACAAATTCTTTTCCTTGTTTCATACCTCACAGAATAATTAACTACCAATAGTTAATTAACTAATTGGTAATTTTTTTTTTTTAGATTGGTTCTTGATTTGTCTTGTTAAAGAAATAATTGTGCGAAATTTATACTTGTTCAACAAGATTGTGTGTGGGAGAAATAACGTGTACAATCCTTTTACCTAACAGACAGAGAGACAGAGTTGATCTAAACTTTGTAACAATGTTTGAACTCGAAATAGTTTTTTTTTTCCACATTCCATTTTCAAAATCTAAGGGACTGGTCTCAAAGGCTTTCTACATAATAATATATTATTATAGCTATCAAGATAATCTCTTCTAGGGGCGGCACTAGTAGGGTGCTCACATGACGTGAGAGACATTTCTGTCGTTGGTTGTTCTACGCTAAGTAATATAAACTACACTACCATGAAAAACATGATTTTAGACGACTGTTATGACTCGCTCCCCATAAATGTCGGCCATGCTATCTGGTTCAACCTTTGAAAGTAATGTCGATACCAATTTGGTAAATTGAAACGCCTACACAAATAAACGCCCATAAGCGTATTAAAAATTTTGCAGGGGAGTGCCACGTTAAGGGGTGCATAAAATAGAGGGGGTACATTGAACCAGCTTATTGACCTACTACTGTCGACAGTACCATTGCAGTATACTGAAAAGAACTTTTTAATTGTAATTTTGAGGATTCGGTCGGGGATGCAGTCTGCTAGTTATATCATATACCACTAAACACTGTATACTTTTATGAAACATGTTTGGTTACTTATTTCTGGGAAGAGAGTTATATACGTCGGTGACCATGGATATGGTTACAAATAATATTTTCCTTAAGATATGCATTGTTTTTGTTACAGTATTATCCAAGTCGGTAGAGATTCTATTCAACCAACTGAACCCAATCAAGGTATTGAACTGCAGCACTGTTATTCTGCAAGATAAAGAGCCTACCCTGGAGATACACTGTAACTTAAACTTCCTAGTCAGGCAGATAACAATTACGTCACTGTTAGTCGATCTGTGTGACGTTTACATTAGCGGGGGTAAGTTGCAATACTGATTAATTGGTTGGCCCCGGGGGAAAAGGGATCTATTATTCTTAAAGGATCCATTCATCAAAAAACATTATTACATACAACTTTATGTCTCATTCTTAGGTAATCCTTAAGATTATCTTTAACTAAAATCATGCCATAGTTGTATAAAAAGAAAATGAGTAAATGTGAAGATAATTTTTTTCTTCTTTTTATATTTAATATGCTGCCTAGGGCCCTGGGTAGCCGCACTGTCTGCACAATCTTCTATACAACCTTCTTGCATAAGAATAGTCACTCATATCGTTTAGCTGGCTTTCATTTGGTGACTTCTAGGTTATTAAACAATGAATCTCTCTTCTTGCCTTTGATATCCAATAGTTCGTAAAATATAAGCAGGAATGTTAAATTTAACACACAATCATGTGATCGAAGTTGTTAAGCAAGGCCGGACTTAGCCCACTGCAGCCTATGCGGTTGCAGTAGGCCCCGCACTTTCATAGGCCCGCGCTAATTCTAAGTTTAAATTATTTAAAATGAAATCTTCTTCTTATCTTATATAATACAGACGTTACTTCAAAAAAGAAGATGATTACGTCCTACGCGTCATGCATTTAGTCATGCATATTAACCAATGACTTAAATTCTGCCAAGTCACTGGTTTTCCTGGCTAGCTCAGGCAACCCATTCCATGCTCTAATAGCACTAGGGAAGAAGGAGTATTTGTACAAATTTGTCCTAGCATATTGAACGAGGAATGTGCCTTTATCTTTGTGTCTTTCAAAGTATTTTATTAAATTTTGTTTTTGTATTTGAAGATTATGGTTCAGTGTTTTATGTACGATTGCTACTTTACTTTTGAGCCTTCTGTCCTGAAGGCTTTCTAAATTTAGTGATTTTACTAAAGGTGTTACTCTAGTCAAATGTGAATATTCGTTTGTTATGAATCTCACTGCTCTATTTTGTGTCTGTTCCAGTTTCTTAATGTTTTCTTGAGTTGAGGGGTCCCAAACGGAGGATGCATATTCTATTATTGGCCTAACCAAGGTTAATCATTATAACTTATATATAACAACAGGGTTTCCACGGCTTCCTGATTTTCCAGGGCCTTCTGTAAATCTCCTGCAAATGCAAAATATACGAATAAGGCCTGGAAATCTCCTGAAATTATTAAAATCTTCTGAAAACTCAAAATAAAAATCTCCTGAAAATTAGACAAAATTGTCATTTTGGGGTACCAATCTTACGTGTGATTAAAAAAAAACGGCATTGTCAGCTTTTATTTAATAAAAATCTATTACAAAGACTAATGTATTTTATAATACAAAATCTTAATTTTGGCATTATGCTTATCCCTACCTAGACTGGGCGTCGCGCAATCCTTTTCGCATAAGGCTCCGCAATTGTTAGGACCGGCCATGTTGCTAAGGTAAACTAACAAGAATTCCAAGGCTGGTCATCAAACATGTCTCTGACACTTGCAATTTCAACAGTAAAATGATACTTATATGAAATATTTATAATATATATTTCTTTTTGAAAGTCCCGATTTACACCTGACATCTCACAAATTTATCTCCCTTTTGAATTACATTTTCTTTTAGACATAAATAATCTATTAATAATTTCGACAGTCACAGTCATGTAAAGGAAGCTGTTGAGCATGACGCATATGGCGCACTCCAATCCACCAAAGTGACATACGAGAGACTGTAAAAATTCTAGAGGGGAAAAAAAGCTATTTAAGGCTTCGCGAGGCGTAGTGAAAGTGTGGCGAAAGTTGGCTTACAAAATTAGGGATTTGAATCCCTCTGAAGTCTAAAACTTTTAGGACCACCCAGCTCTAGTGTGTACATGACATTAGTTTGGGATAGTAAAATTGGTTTGGTTGTTATACTGGCTACACGACAGCCTCGTTAACTCTAATCACTAGCCATAATAAAAGATAAGCTTTTGCCCTGGCTTGGACTGTGTGTGTTGTCTGATACTACTCCACTTATTTTAATGGGGAGTCCGTACACATCAAGGGACACAACAATTAACTATGAAATATTTAATAAAACTCATGAAAAGTTAAGCTGATGTTAATTTACAAATGGGGATGATCGTCTTGTCTATCCTTTACTTTACACATCCTTTACTTATCAGTCTCTATCTATATCTTTCGTCAAGCCCTAGCCATATTCTTCTCCTATTATGTACCCCCCGTATTCTGCAACGCAGGGGCGGACTGGCTATATGGGATTTCGGACAAATGCCCGGTGGGCCGGTACCCAAATGGGCCGGTAGTGCAACCGAAAGGACCGCATGGGTTAAATTGTTAAAGGTTTTATAATATTTTATATTATATTTATAATAGTCTCTTATAAAAGTGACCCCCTGTTTAAAGAAGTCTTTTATAGACTCTACAATGTAATACTACTTTAACATACTTTCCGAAATAATGTAATAGCCTACAATAGTAGACAGTGCTACTAGTAGGCTTTATCCTTTTATGGCCTACACACTTAGCGATTAAAAAAGCAACATAATGCCTATATTTCGTTGTAGGATATGGTGTTCAATGTATGCAGGTGTATAGTTATTGATACATTATCTAACTTAACCTAATGATTTTGAGGACAGGTAGACCTAGAAGTGGATGTCCCAATCATATGAAATACAATGTATGGGCCGGAATGTGTAGAATTGCCCATGACGATTTGTCCTTGTTGCAACATCATTCGTCTGACTACGTCACTACTTTTACCGTCGCTAAAACAACGCTAAAAACAATGCACAATATATTTATTTACAAAACTAACATAATCTTTAAACTAGACTAGGTCACTACACTTAACACCACCTATCTCAAAAATCGTCTGAATGGAAAAGTTTACTTTATTTACTGTTTTAGGTGTCAACTTTGCATTGAAGCAAAGAGTTATGCAATCAAGCAACTATTCAGACTTGTATTATGCAGACAAGGCGGTGGATGGTGACTTGACTACATTTTCTCATACAAAACATGAAGAAAGACCATTTTGGTCAGTGACATTGTCCACTCCACGCCTAGTTCATCGCATTGTTCTACAAAACCGTATGATGGATATGCGTAAGTAGTTTTTCATCATTCATTTTGTCATTAATTTGTTCATTTTTTAAGGGATAAGGAAATCTAGAAACAGCCTAGAGATGGCCTATGCCTTTCTACAAATCAGTTTTACTGGTGTATCTAAAATATTTTGGTTATCATTTGACTTTTTAGACACCGCTGAAATAGTTAATTGTTTGGTAATTTTTGTTCAAGAAGATATTTTAAAGTCAAGAGTTACCATTGTGATGTCGATAGTACTGTACTCAAGGGTGCATATATTAATTCACTATGACTGTTTGTCTGCGCTAAATTTTGAAGCCATTTTTTCTCGGATCAAGTTGAAACTTTACACTTTTATTTACCTAACACAACGTGAATCAATAACAAAAAATTACACAATATGTCAATTAATTAATGGTAATTATTTTTTAATTTAGATCTATATTGATTAAGGGAAATAATCTTATTGTATAATAAAACAATTTGGCTATAAATGTACAGCTGTTTCCTTTATATAAGCTTTGTTTTTGTTTACGTATTATTTTAAAAATGTATTTGTTTTTGTTTTATTTTTTAAAGCATTTGAAAATATTTGTTTCTAATATAGTCACAAGTTACATTTTTTTTTTGGAAACCCTTAACAGATGGTGTCAGTGTTGGGGAACGCCTTCAAAATTTTGAATTGCAGGCTCTAGACGAGAACAGATATATTCGGTTCTATCATAAAGATAACAGCACAGCACCTATGAGCAATTATACTGTTGTTATGGCTATGAAATCTATTCTTGAAATCAAAGTGTACGCTACATTTAGATACGCATACGGTGATCGTTATATGGTACCAGTCCTAACTTTATCTGAAGTGGAAGTATACGGAGGTAATTCAGAACAGTAGATTATATCCATGTGCTATGTTATTTGCATCTAAGCCATCGCTAACTCCGTACCTTCATGATGCATGATGCATGCTCTAATGGGACTAGGGAAGAAAGGATCATTGTATTAATTTGTCCTAGCATTATGGTATATGAAATAGTACAATAAATCTTAGAGTATTTAAATGTATTTTATTATGTGCTCTTTTTTGTATTAGTAAGTTATGGTTTAATGCTTAATTTATTATTGCTACTTTGGCTCCTCTTCCTCCATCCTGGATACGACGATTCCGCCAGCTTGCTTGTATCTTGTAATAAGCGATTATCTACCCCTAACTCATAGTAGTAAAATAAACATGAATTTAAATTAAGGCGCAGGCTACATAACTCAACAAAAGTAAAATAGCATTTGTAAAAAAATAAAATGATTACGTCCCTTTCTTCGGTTAAAACAACAACAACAAAAAAAAACACAAAACATTCAGTTATAAGATAACACTTATCTAGACTCTATTTACTAAATACATCAATTATACAATAACATTGATCTATATGCTAAATATCTTAACAGTTGCTAATGTTTAGGTAAATATATAGATTTGTACAAACATTGTATATTTTCAAGAAATGAAAATGCTAATACAATGTGCTTCTTTTTTCGCGATTGCAGAATTAATGGCTTTCTTTAAAATGTTCACTGAAACTGTAGATATCTATAGCTTGAAAAAAATAATGTTTCTAGCCAGTCTAAGTTCATCTTTAGCCAAAGAATGAATTAATTTAAAACCATAAGGAGCTATTGGGTACCCATCTCAGACTTTGCGATGAATAGAGACAAAAAATGTAGAGCTTATCTGTTCCTGTGGCCTTCGGTTAACAAGGGTGTCATGTGGCCAGCACAACGACCAATCGCTTTTACTTCCCCTACGTACGTCAAGCACCAATTAGAGTTTGGTGGACTCTGGCCGCCACTCTAGCGGCAAAAAAAGAAGCTCTAATCAAATCATACTCTTTACTGGGGTTCGAATTAGAGACCACACGGCAAAGAATCCAAGCACTTTATCACTCAACCACCAAGCCTTAAATGAGCTATTAGGAACATATACATTTCCTTTTGTCGAAATGAGATTCTTATAAGCAGTCACGTTTAGAATTAGTAAAGATTTTAACCATGCGCTTTTTAAAAAAATATCTTGTAATATTTATTCCCCAGAATGTTGGCCTGGTTCCTTGGAATTCTACTGTAACTTAGTTCACAAAGGTGAGGTATACAGTTTTATGCTGTCATACAAGTAAAGTGGCATTAATTATAACTACCGAAACGCTGCAAATGACAAATCACAAAATTGTTTAATTTTGAGACAGAGCTCTTTTATAATGATACTATCAGGGGTGTCAAAAATAACTAGCCTATCAAGACTTCTTGGTTTGATAGTTTACATTAAAAGTATTGAAGCAACTCTTGGATATTCTGGAATAGTTCATAATTATTATATCATATTTATGATAATTTGTATAGGGAATTATCCATGTATCATTTTACTTCTTGTGAGAATCTTTTTCCTTTGCAACTTCTTGTGTGACTTGATACACAGCTGCGATCACAACTTTGGCATCTGTAATCACCAGGGGCCGTTGCACTTTCACCCTTCTTTCTACTTCTGTTGTGTATGGCGTCTGCCATCTGCCAATTTAAATAGAGAATATTAAAAGATAACTATTAACTATGTATTATAAAATATTATCTCATTAACTATGATACTATTACTGTGGTACAAACCCTACTTTCTGTTTAAAACATTAAGTAAATAAAAATGTAGTTTATTACTATTTTCAGAGCCTAATTGCTAGGTACTCACCGAAGCTTCTATGTATATTGTATTTATGTTGTCCAATTATTGTGTTATGAGATGTACAGTAAAGTCTTTGTTTGTCTAATATACACCTAACGGTACTTGTTGTGCCAGCTCCATTTAATAAGTTTAGACTTGGTGGAAGCGCGTCTAGATCACCGTTGACCTTTGGGTGGCAAATGGTGGGATTACAAAACACTACTGATCAGAAAGATTATATCGTCTTTCCGTCTGTATTATGCCTAATTAGTTTGTTAACAAGGATTAAAGCTGACCATACAAAAACCTTCTCTTCCGCGTTCACTTTTGAGACCGACTCTTTTACCATTCTAGTCGACGTCAATAATAGTAACATTCCCCAAAGGTCAAACTTAACGTTTATCGCCGATGGTAGGAAAATTTGTCAAGTCTAATCTTTGACCTTTCTGAGACTTGAACCCTAACCCTTACCTTAAACCACCTGAAAGCTTTGCATGTTCTTATAACTATTATATGTGTCCGTTCTCATTTTAAAACTATTACTACTTCTCAAATTCATTCATTTTTTTAAGTCTCAAGAAATGTTTTCTGATGATCGCACTTTGGGAGGAAAGGGAATGGTTTTTGTCACTTCATGAATGCCGGCTGTCGATGCTAGGGCTATGTTTTGTTACCTAGTAGACATTTCGTTTATTTCTGAAGTGAGGATCGGCCACAGTTTTTAGTTTGCCCCCCCCCCTCTTTTTTCTGTAATGTTTGGTGAGCTGATTTTCCAATATACCTCCTTCTTCGTATCTAAAAATAGAAATGTTTCCTCAAAGCCGTTGTGTCATTGCTCAACACCTGTCTCATAGTATCCGGTTATGGTAAATACAATTTTTTTTTATTGGAAGTATAATAATGATTAGTTCGGATAGTCATTTTGAGATGTACATGGTCTTTACACTTCGGTAACGACGTAATCCGTAATGGGTTGACAAAAGTTACATATTTGGGTTTTGTGGATTAAAAGGAACGTTGCTTTATTGAAAATAGTGTTGATATGAATTGATTCCTTCTATTTTCTTCAATTTTCTGTATGTTAAAGTCCTTGAATAGTTTTTAGTAAGCTTATGCTTATTCTGTTTATGTTTGTTTATTTTTTTCTCTTTACTATTTTATTTTATTGTATATGTATTTTCGTATCTGTTAGATTTAAAAAAGAAACGCTACATTATTTTTCGTTTCGTGTCGTGATATACGTTTTCATAAAATCGAACAAGCGACTGATAAGAAATCATTTGAAAATTTAAAATTTGTAACATTCTTGGTAAGTATTGCAAGTATACATTTTAAACGTATTTTCTTCGATTTTAATTAATTTAACACATTATTAACAAATTTTAAAATAAAGAGACTAGCTTACCCTTAAACACAAATCTCTTAGTGTAAATAGACAGTTATTCTCAAGGCCCTACATCTACCCCCACAAAATCAAATCTTTGTTACAATCAGTCTCTTTAAAAAATTCCACAGTTAAAACAAATCAACTCGAATGTTCTACCCACACAGATGAGCTAAGGTAAGCTTCCTCTGTAAACGTTTAGAGATTCGTCGCAAAAGGGTGTGTGTGTGGGGGGGGGGTAGTGTGAAAACGATTAAATGAGGAACTAAGGCATGATGTGTACACAGAATGATTAGTAACTAACATTTCATTGTGGGTTAGTGAGCGTCCTTGTCTACCCTATGACCAACTTGAGTAGAATGCAATAGAGGCGCATGCCAGTAGAGATATAGAAAAATATAAAGAGGTTTGGGAGAGTTTTGGAAAAAATGTAAATAGACGAAATTATTCAAATGTTAAGGACGATATATTCAAACATTATTGTTGTCAACTGAATAGTCAAAATTACCTTGTGCTTAGTGGGAAGAAATTCGATATTAAATTGCCAAAACATACACAAAAAACCTAAGCATTATTCGGTTTCTAAAATACTTCACTTATATTACACACACACACACACACACACAAACAAACCTTGCTGTTTATGGCTTTGTCTCCGTACGTGAAAATAAACTAATAGACTAATTAAACATTTCCATCAGATTACATAAAAAAAAAATGTTCCCCTTTCAGACCTTGTGGTTTATAGGGCAGATGATGTAAAGGTCATCTGTTTCTGTGGCCTACGGTTAACGAGGGTCTCATGTGGCCAGCGCAACGACCGACCGCCTTTACTTTTCCCCATTACTCATTAGAGCTGGCCCAAAGATCGCAAAATTAAAAATCCCAGTCTTCATCAAGATTCGATCCTATCCCCAACACTTTTCCTAATATTCATAAACGATCTAAATCAAAACCTACCAAGAAAAGTTAAAAGCAGCATGTATGAAGATGACCTTGCCTTAATTAGAATATGTAGGAACATCGAAATTTCGATTACAAGATGCTCTCGATAAACTCAATAATTGGTCCAAAGACAGGGGCATGTCCATCAACACAAAAAAGACAACATATACCATATTCTCACTGTCAACAAAACAACAAACAATAAAATTAACATTAGATAAGCAAGCTTTAGAAAAAAATGACAGCCCTACATATCTTGGAGACACATATGACCCGAGACTAACCTGAAAAAAACAAATAGATAAAACACAGACTAAAGGCATCCAGAGACTATCCCTCTTGAAAAAATTAGCTGGCACAGATTGGGGACATCCTGAAAAAGACCTATACCAGTTACGTAAGACCTGTACTAGAATATGGTGCCACAGCATGGGGCTCAGCAGCCCAAACCAACCTAAGAAAAATAGACAAGGTTCAAAATATTGGTCTAAGGATAATGACAGGAGCAATCAAAACAACACCCATAAGAGCTATGGAAAAAAACGCTGCTTTGATCTCTCTGGATGAAAGAAGAGAAATAAAAATCCTTTCCCAATTCACTAAATTGGAAACCTTCGAGAGGCACCCACTCAGAACAAAAATCTACAAAACTGGCAGCAAAAACCGTCTCAAAAGGACCAATTTCATACAGGAATCTCCAAACCTAAAAAAGAAACGCCAACTTGAAAAAATTACTCTGGAATCTTCGATACACTATAATGAATCTCCACCCTGGGACGAAAGCCCTCTAAGGGACCATATTGAAAACAGAAAAAGAAAATCTGACTTCAGTCCAACAGAGCTCAAGGGAATAGTGAACTGTTTTCTACAAACCAATTATCCTAGCAATCAGAGGATCAGAGTTTACACGGATGGCTCATCCCATAAAGTCACCACAAATGGAGAAGCTGGAATACTCATCGAACGGCAAGAAGGAGGAAAACTAGAAAAATCCATTGCAACTGGAGATCTATCTGACAGTCACAGAGCAGAAAGGGAAGCACTAGCACTAGTTGCTACCATGCTAGCAAATCATCCAAGTTCCCCATACAGTCAGATTGTCTTTCCAACCGATGCGAAAACTACCCTCCAAAGCTTGCAAAACTCTGATTCCTCTTATATTAAAAACATCAGAACAGCACTTAAAAAGCTCAACAACAACAGCAAAAAAAAAATGTTATTCAATAGATACCAGCTCATATACAACTAGAAGGAAATGAGAAGGCTGACACACTCGCCAACAGTGGGAGAACTAACTCACGAATAAACTCTGCACTCTATCCAGAAGAATTGAAGAAATTAATTGTAAATAAAATAAATGAGAAATGGACGAGCTCTCATCCAAATCACAAGAAAGATGAAGCTTACTATAAGCTATCCCGACAAGACCAACGTCTAATCTTTCGACTCAGGACCGGACACAACAGAATGCATGTACCGGAAGCTCAAAATTGGAACCAGTGAAATCTACCCATGTGGAGTATCACCAGAAAATGCCGACCACGTCCTCCAAAGCTGCTCTCTTTACCAAGAGGCCCGTATAAGACATTGGCCCCAAAACACCCCAATAGAAAGAAAACTATATGGAGAGCTCCCTGATTTAGAAACCACTGCGCAGTTCATCTCATGTATTGGTCTAGTCATCTGAACGCTCCAACATAACAATGAGAACGAAGAAGAAGAAAAATCAAGATTCGAACCAGAGACCCCCGATACGGAATCAAAGCGCTTTACCGTTCAGCCACCGCGCCTCAGGTTACTTTGTTTTTAAACTTCATTTACTTAGATTGAATATCTTATGCTAAAGAGTTCCGCCATAAGTAAGTCCAATTTTATCTATAAAATGCAATAGCTTTTAGCTAAAAATAATGTGCAGCATAGAAGACAGGCTTTCAAACAAAACCAATTCTTTTTTCCTGTTTAACATCGCATAAAGAGTTGCCATTGCGATATTACATTAGATAGTGTAACGTTGTAGAGTCAGCAAGGAAACGTTCTATATTTTAACCCTTTAAGCGCTGAGCTGTTTTACAATGAAATAGAATTACAATTCTGTTGTTTAGAGGCTAAACTGCCTCACGCGTTTTAAGGGTTCATCCATGAGAAACAGACTTGGAAAAGTAGATGTTAAGGAAATATCTTATGAACTAAAATTGATGTTATCGAAATATATAGCTATTTCAAATTTGACGAAAGACATTTTAATGTTAAAATTTGGTGGCTCATGAAATGAAAAGGTTGGGAACCACTGGTTTCACTGAGCTTGCCATATATCTGTGAGATCTGTCTTTTTAAGTTTTGTCTTCCTCTTATCAACTATAAGCTATGTCAGTGCGCAGTGTGTAAAGTAGGCTCTTGAACTTTCAGTTGGATAAGCATTGGAACAAAATAATTATTGAGATGTCCTGCATCAAAGTTTTTATATTTGCTGTATTTTGGGAACTTTTCCTGCATTCATTGGGTAAGATTTAGTCACGTGTTTAATAAAAAACAATATAGCTTTTATATAACGCTACTTTCATGCTTTTAGCATGCTCAGAGCGCTAAGGTCCAATCTCATTTGTGGACCAGTGGGGAGGGGAGAGTGTATCTGGGAGAAGGCTTTTTCGTGCTGCCTTAAGGCGCTCAGTATACACAACTCAGCTTGAGTCGGGTGTCGAACCTCAAGCACCCTTCAAGTCAAGCCAAGTTCATGCGTACTTAACCTCTCGACCACGCATCATATACTGTATAAGAGAAATTGTCTTCGATCCCGAAGACTAATGAGTGCAGTATTTCACATGATTACGAAAGCACTGTTTCGAAGATTTGTTTTTTGCCAAATGTAGTGCATACAAAACCGTCTCATTGAGTTTAATTAAGTTTTCTTTTCAGCGTCTGCGCCTGTCTTTGAGATTATTGATATGTGTAATTAAAAAATATATAGCTTTTATAAAGCGCTACTTTCAGGCTTATATCATGCTCAGAGCGCTATGGTCCAATCTCATATGTGAACCAGTGGGGGGAGAGGGTATCTAGAAGGCTTTTCGTGCTGCCATTGGGTAAGATTTAGTTACGTGTTTAATAAAAAACAATATAGCTTTTAAATAGCGTTACTTTCATGCTTATTGCATGCTCAGAGCGCTATGGCCCACTCTCATTTGTGGACCAGTGGGGGGGGGCAGAGAAGGTATCTGGGAGACAAGTAAAAATTTAAGAAAATCTAAAAAAAAAAACAATGCATATAATAAGTGTAATTGTATCAATTATTTTCATTCCATCATGTAATTAATATAATAAATTAATAAATGTAGATTCCTTGGCCCACCAGGGAGGACAAATTCCACCCACCGAACAGGTTGTAAGTTTTCATCATAATTCAAAAAACAGAAATGGAAAAGTGGTTTGAGTGCTGGGACAAGTCCCAAAAAGCCAGAGGAGTCTGGAAGCGCATGAGGCGCCCTGACCGCACTTCCCCGTGGTGGAGGCTGTCCAGGCCTGAGCAAGCTATTTTAGCACAGTGCAGGACAGGCCACTGTCCTGTTGGCTCATATTTTTCATGGCTATGGCCAAATTTCGATTCACGGTGCCCCCGATGCGGGGAAGAAGAGGATACCGTGCCTCATATTCTGTTTGACTGCCCCAGACTTGCTGATCTCCGTCTCGACAGGTCTGGGAAACCAAAACTTCTCAACCTGTATGGCGACATTTATGCACTACGCAAGACAGCAGGGTTTCTGTCCAGGGCTTTTGCAAGAGAGGATTTGAGCCTCTCAAACCCTCTCTCAAATGGAGTTAGATGATGATGTTGATGAATAAATGTATTTAATTTTTTTGTTTAGCGGATTTTTCATGCTTTTATCATGATCCAGTCACGTGTATACCAGTTAGGAGAGAAGGGAGGGAGGGAGGAATTATCTGGGAAAAGGTTTTCGTGCTTGCTTTTCATGAACAATTTTTAAAAATTCCAGAGTCTACATTGGAAGTCAAGAGCTCAAGCCTACATAATGGAAAGCTGAAGCGCTTGTCACTGAACTAGACATCCTTAAGAATGGTTATAAAGCTATCAATTGTTAGATTTAAATTTCTAGCCGACTACCCGATTCTCTATAGGCCATAAAAGGATTATCTATTTTATGTTTTTATCGAAAATAATTAATTGTGCAAAGCTGAAACTTGATTGGAGAATTGGAAGTGGAAGAAATGACGTGGACAAAGTCCAGCCAGAGTGAGATGATATACAAGTTTCCCTTCCAGACCTTGTGGTCAGTTGGGCAGACGATGTAAAGGTCATCTATTTCTGTGGCTTACGATCAATGAGCGTGTCCTGTGGCCAGCACAACGACCAACCGCATTTACCTTTCCCCAAATAATGTCAGATGATATAAGCTTTGCAAAAATAAATATGAACATATATATATATATATATATATATATATATATATATATATATATATATATATATATATATATATATATATATATATATAAACAAAAAAAACAACGATTATATCCCGAGAAAAATATGCTAGGACGGATAAGTGAAGCGAAAGGTTCTGTGTGCATTTTCAATCAAATTAGCCTTTTTTTTGTTTTTACAATACCTCTATTCAAGTCAGAAATTCATGGAACCAGGAGCCAGGAAACTGGGTGGAGAGCTGGTCTTAAAAATGGCTCTAACGATTTTCCAAGAAATTTAACATTTGATGTAAATCGCTGAGAAATGAATAATTAGCAGGTTGGCCACACGGGGAAAACTCTAGTTCGACCGTTATAATTTTTCTAGGAATAATTTTTAATAAATTTAAATTTGGCTAGAGATTTACGTCTAGGTCCAACATCGGTTTTGAAAGACCTCTCCCGTTATTGAAAGGACTATCGCTTTCGGGAATTTCCGAATGTAAGGCTTTATCGATTCAATAACTTAATACAGTGATGCCCAAAATACGGCCCGCGGGCCACATCCGGTCCGCGACATGGTTCCATCCGGCAAAACGTCGGCAAAAAGTGTAGAAAAAACATTGTCCAAATAATAAATTTAAAAAATATATTTCCCTACGTAGAGTAAATCGATTGGTATCGATAGTAAGCCAACATATTTGATTTATAAAGAAAGAGTCGCTCTGTTTAAAGAACATAACATTAAAGAGTTTTAGGAAATCAAACAAATAACGCAACATTCTTGGTTTGAGACGCGATAGTTAGATTACACCTAGAGTGGAGGATCCTTGCTAGATAAAGTTCAAGTGATGCAGACTATTGATTTCTACTCCATGTTTCTTGCATAAACTTTTCGAAATCTCCGAAAACAAGTGTTATGGATGATCACAATAATTGACTTACTGACTTAATCCTGTGCACTCCCAGGGGAGCATAGGTCCGCAACCACAACACTCTCCACCGAATTCGGTTCTGCTCCCAATAATTACAAGGACGTATTAGTGAGACAAACGTTTTCAGTGATGAATCGTGCGAAACCGTCTCTTAGACAAACATCTAGAATTCTATGATTTAGGATAAACTTCTCATGAATGTAAATACTAGATTCACGGGTTTCTAATAAAAATTGGTTTATTGTATAATTCCCTTTTTTTCTTTTTCACTTTTTCTTCATATGGCCCGCGACTCGAGTGTCGGATATTAAAATGGCACGCCGTCCGAGTAAGGTTGAGCATCACTGACTTAATAAGTTAATGTTCTGGAAATGTTTTCTAAGTCTAGATCTAAATGCTTATCATTGGAATATTTGAAAGTGTACTAGAGCTATATTTTCGCTGGACTAGGATTCTTTCTCGTGGGAGGGGAGGGGGTAGTGGGGTAAAAGAATGTTCTAATGTTTTTTAATCTAACTATCTAACAATCAGTCTATAAGTTGCATTAAGGAGGTATTATCTTTAAAAAAATATTTTTTAATGTCTTTTCTTATTCTATTTAGTGATCAGTTTGAAAATGTATTAATTTTGTTCACTATATTATCTGTTCTAATTTGGTTGACATGCTTCGAATGTACATTCAGTATTGAAGATTATTACATTTAAGTCCAAACCTTCCAATGCCTGGCAGGGGATGGCGACGGGCAAACTCCAAACCCGGGACCATCCTAACCGATGGAGTAGGCAGATAGTAATACTAGAATACTTCAAACCTGGGGCCATCCTAACCAAGGGAGTAGGGAAATAGTAATACTAGAATACTTCAAACCCGGGACCTTCCTAACCGAGGGAGTAGGGAAATATTAATACTACAATACTTCAAACCCGGGACCATCCTAACAAAGGGAGTAGGGAAATATTAATACTAGAATACTTCAAACCCGGGACCATCCTAACCGAGGGAGTAGGGAAATATTAATACTAGAATACTTCAAACCCGGGACCATCCTAACAAAGGGAGTAGGGAAATATTAATACTAGAATACTTCAAACCCGGGACCATCCTTACCGAGGGAGTAGGGAAATAGTAATACTAGAATACTTCAAACGCGGGACCATCCTAACAAAGGGAGTAGGGAAATATTATTACTAGAATACTTCAAACCCGGGACCATCCTAACAAAGGGAGTAGGGAAATAGTAATACTAGAATACTTCAAACCCGGGACCATCCTAACCGAGGGAGTAGGGAAATAGTAATACTAGAATACTTCAAACCCGGGACCATCCTAACAAAGGGAGTAGGGAAATATTAATACTAGAATACTTCAAACCCGGGACCATCCTAACAGATGGAGTAGGCAGATAGTAATACTAGAATACTTCAAACCCGGGACCATCCTAACAAAGGGAGTAGGGAAATAGTAATACTAGAATACATGGGCCAAAATAAGTGTGTGTGTGTGAGAGAGAGAGAGAGGTGTTAGAAAGCGGGCTATTCCAATTCAACTTAACAGACACTAAAAGTCACGGGCTAAATGTATGTTAGAGAAGCGTCGAAATGCCGGCCGTTGCATTGAACTCAAGAAAAAGAAAGGGTTTATGGCCAGACTAGTATGTGGGATAGCGTTACGACGCGCATGATACAATTAATAAGGGATCCTGACAGTTTCTTATGAAATAAAAAAAAATGATTGGAAAGGGGGGGGTGGTTACCTGCAAATAAAAAACAACAATACATTGGGAGCAAAGCAAAGTGTGTCGCCGATGTATAATGCTACTAAAATTTATAAATTTTGAAAGAACATGCAATACAAACAAAAGAGTCCATGTCCGTTTGACAATCCACGGCTGTTCTGAACGCAGGATCTTGATTCATAGTCTTTTTTCATTCACAGATGCATGTGACAAAGGCTGGTTTGGAGAAAGATGTCAATTTAAATGCCACTGTCAGTCTGACTGTGACATGGAAGGACAGTGTGTAGGAGATAAGCCAAGATGTGATTACCGGTGGTTTGGAACGACTTGTCAATATCGTAGGTCATTTTGTTTTGGTGTTTTATCACTGTTTTATTCTTTTAAATCGTATTTTCAATTCGTATATTTTGACCTTCATATATATGAAAAGTTCTGTAGCTCTCATGAACTGTGTGTAACAAATACATTCTTCTCTGGCAAGGAACGCCATAAAGTCTCTTGGCAGCACCCACGCTCAAAAAGATGGCACCAGCTTGACCTCTGCATCACCCGAAGGATGGATCTGAAAAGTGTCATCCACACCCGTTCATACCATAGTGCGGACTGCAACTCAGACCATTCACTAGTGCTAAGCAAAATCAAACTACTTCTTAAGAAGGCTTACACTTCCACTCAACCCAGAACTAGGCGAATTGACGTCAACCATGTAGGTGACCCAGAGAAGTGTGCACTCTTTGGCGAGCTCCTGAACAGTTCAATCCCCTCGTTAAGTGATGAAGAAGACATCTCGATCAGATGGGAGAAATTAAGAGACGTAATCTACAGTTCGGCAATCACCGCCTTTGGGCCTCAAAAACACAAAAATGTAGACTGGTTTGAGGCGAATCTAGCACATATGGAACCTTGCATCGAGAAAAAACGATCTGCACACCTCGCTCACAAGACAAAGCCTAATCCAAAATCTCTGGAGGCCTTCAAAAGTGCTAATAAAGAGGCAAAACAAATGGCTAGAAAATGTGCTAACAACTTCTGGAGGGATACCTGCAACAGAATCCAAGACAGTCTCCACTCAGGAAATAGCAAAGCTCTATTTGATGTCATTAAAGCGGCCCTGGGTCCAGCAGTGTCTCAGCCTGCCCCCCTTCTATCCAAATCAGGAGAAAAAATTACAGATCAAACCAAGCAGCTAGAACGATGGACAGAACACTACCTCGAAGTCTATGCCACACAGAATACAGTAGACGATGTCGCCCTGGCTTCTCTACCAGATCTTCCAGTACTGGAATGCCTAGATGAGCTTCCGAGCCTTAGTGACCTCAAAAAAGCAATTAACTGCTTAAAAAATAGAAAATCTCCTGGGAGTGATGGTATCCCAGTGGAAGTAGTGAAAGTCAACGAATCACTCCTGCTCCCTGAACTCTATATTCTCCTCTGCCGCTGTTGGGAAACAGGTCATGTCCCACAGGACATGCGTGACGCAACTATAGTCACAATATACAAGAACAAAGGGGATCGGAGTGATTGCAACAACTATAGGGGTATCTCTCTCCTCAGTATAGTGGGCAAGATCTTTGCTAGAGTGGCACTATCCAGGCTGCAAGTGATAGCTTCTAGAGTCTACCCAGAGTCTCAGTGTGGATTCAGGAGTGGTAGGTCCACTATAGACATGATATCTTCTCTACGACTACTGCAGGAGAAATTTAGAGAGAGAGACAGACCCCTTTACATTGTTTTTGTCGATCTGACTAAAGCTTTTGACATGGTCAGCAGAAGTGGCCTTTTCAAACTCCTGAGGAAAATAGGTTGCCCTCCCAAACTACTGAAGTTAATTGAATGTTTTCACGAGGAAACTAAATGTACTGTCAAATTCAATGGAGCCCAATCAGCACCTTTTGAGGTTTGCAGTGGTGTCAAGCAGGGATGTGTGCTCGCACCTACTCTGTTTGGCATATTCTTCTCCTGTCTACTGCATTATGCGTACAGCGACATAAACGAAGGTGTGTTTCTCCATACAAGATCCTCTGGAAAACTATTTAATGTATCAAGGCTGCGGGCAAAAACCAAGGTTAGGAAGCTACTCGTCAGGGAACTCCTGTATGCTGATGATGCAGCTATTGTGGCTGATTCTGATATTCAGCTACAGTCCATGGTTGACAAACTATCTGCTGCTTGCCAGAAGTTCGGCTTAAACATCAGTCAAAGCAAGACTAAGATACTTGTCCAAAACACAAACACTGCACCTCAAGTAAGCATTAATGGCCAACCACTAGAAATTGTTGATCACTTTTGTTACCTTGGCTCCATCATATCCAACAACACTCTACTGGATAAAGACATAAACAACAGGATAGCCAAGGCAATGGCCACCATGTCACGGTTGCAGAAAAGAGTCTGGGACAACATATTGCTGACTAGCAGTACTAAAGCCCTAGTCTACCGGACCTGTGTGTTGAGCACCTTGCTGTACGGAAGTGAAACATGGTCAACCTACTCATGGCAGGAAAAAAAGCTGAATGTCTTCCACCTCCGATGCCTAAGGCGGATCTTTAAAATAAGGTGGCAAGATAAGATAACAAATGAGGAAGTGCTACATAGAGCAGGATGCCAGGACATCCGCTCTGTTATCAGCAGCAGACGCCTTGGCTGGCTTGGCCACGTTCGTAGAATGCCAGTAGGTCGACTTCCACAGGACATCCTGTATGGCGATCTAATTGAAGGCAGGAGAGCCGCTGGTCGCCCACTTTTACGTTATACGGATGTATGCAAACGCGACATGAAGCTCTTCAAAATCGACACTGGCAACTGGGAAGAGGTGGCACTGGACAGATCCACATGGAGAGAGAGCATAAAGGAAGGGTCACAGATTGCAGATGTCATACACAACAGAAGCAGAAAGAAGGGTGAAAATGCAATGGCGCCTGGTGATTTTATATGCCCAACCTGTGATCGCAGCTGTGTATCAAGGATTGGCCTCTTTAGTCACACAAGAAGTTGCAAAGGGAAAAGATCGTCTCACGAGACGTAAAATGCCACAGATATATGAAAAGTAATGTCTATTTTTAAAGTATATATATATATATATATATATTGTTATAAACCTGGTGGTGGCACAGATGGGGGTAGTGGTGTGTGTGTAGTCAGCCGACGCAAATCGCCCCAGGCCAGCGCTAGACGAGCGGTCAACCGTGACGAGCTACGACGGTCGGCCGAGTCGAGTCTCAACAGGACGGTTCGGGAAGGATCGCCGTCGTGAACAGAGCTCAGGAGCGTCACGAGAGTTGTAGTCATCTGACAAACTAGAAACGTCGAGCGGCGTTCTGTCCGGTTCGAGAAGGCCAGTAGGGACCCTATATAAGAGCGGAGGTGTCGCAGTCAAGACGGTTCACGAGAGAAGGTCCACGACAGAAGGTTCACGACAGGGGCTCAGAACACGGTCGACTATAGCACAGTTCAACGGTGTGGTTCTGTAGCATTACGACGGTTCGGTGCGGAGTACTGTCAAGTACAGTTGAGACGACTGGCGTCTTGATCTTGGTCTGTGATCGAGTCCGACACAACGAACTCAGTGTGTGAAGTCAGTCCTTATCTGTTGAACCCAGTGCAAGCCCGGAACGAGACGGAGAGGCCAGTGCAAGAGTTGATACGGCGGAACGGTGTTATCGAAGAGATATTTGTACAGTCTTGTGTTACGTGCTGCCAATTGTACAGTATTGGCTGTTATTTATTCAACCATTAAAGTCTTACGTTACTTTGGAGCCCTGAGTTGTCAAGTTCTTTAAGTTGGTGGTGTATGGTGCAGTTTGCAGAGAGCCTGGATAGTGAGATTCGTAACAATATATATATATATATATATATATATATATATAGTTTTTTCTCATCTATATACATATACATTGAAATGTTCAATCAAATCGTGTAATGAAGTCAAGCAATGATTTCGCTTCGTGAATTGGCGAGGAGGTGACAGATGGGGATTTCACTTAGAGGTGTAGTTCTAAATAAACATTTATTCAGTCACGACGCTTATAATGGGTTCCTTAAGATGCAGTGGCGTCACTAAGTATGTGTGGAGGTGCGGTCCACATCGGGCCCACAAGGGGTGACACCCAAGTGGAAAAAAATCCCTTTTTGCAAAAGCGGACAACTTATTAAACGTTAAATGACAGCAGCTAGATGCCAGAAATGCGTATGCACGTTTAACTCTTTATCTCCGTAATTATTTTCCACGTTCTGACAGAATTGTTCATTTTTTTCACATTTGTTCATTCTACCTTGTTATGATTGAACTTCATTAACATTTTCGTTAATCAGAAAACGTTAGTTTTGATATTGATTTATAGGAGAATGTATGCTTTTTTTTTCTTTTCTTTTTTATATTACACAAATTAAAGTTTATAAAACCAAATACTTATTTACTAATTTACTTTAATGGAGTCAAATGATACTATCGCTAATTAAAAGAGAAAGAGTTAATATATTTTATCTTTTTTTTTTCGCGAGAGACGCTAAAAACAAGATAAATAAAAAAATTTGAAGAAGACATTTCGATGTGCTATCGCCAACGTGATTCTAAAATCTACTACCCTCTTACGATAAAACGGACACATTTATCTCGAGCAAAATACCATTGATCTGTTGACATGTTTTGCCACATCTAGCGTAGATTACATTGTGTGGAAATCGTTACTGTTATTTGTTTAGTGTTTTTGAATATTGTGTACGCTTACAGTTAAGATTATTAATAATAATTTTATTTATAAAGCGCTGTAGGCTCTATGCGCTGTGATAAACATTACAAACATAAACAAGAGATAAAATGACGAACTAATCTTTCAAAAAAAAAAATTAAACAAGTAGGTCTTTATGTTCTTCTTGAAATTAGCGTAGCATGTTGTCTGTCTGAGATCAATGGGAAGTGTGTTTCAAGCCTTTGGTCCGTGAACTGAAAAAGCCCGCATACCGTAGCTTTTAAGGAAGAAACGTAGCACTAGTAGAAGAGTTCATTGAGCGCAGGGCTCTCTGAGGATCATAGGGAATGATCATTTCGCCAAGGTACAAGGGCATTTCTTTATTATAGATACACTGATCACAAATTGATGACACTGATGACAGATTATTAAAGAACTTTTCAATTAATTATTGCCTAACAACTTCCCATCTTTACATTGCGTCGATCCCATAGGCAACAAGTACGTACGTTGGATCTAAATAAAAATTTAATATTAAAATGATTGCACTCCTGATGAAGCACATAGATAATTAATGAAGTAGAACATAAAATGTCTTTTTTTTCATAAAGAGGACCTGGCGACTGTAAATGGAACTACAATCACTTCCAATGCAAGAGAAAACACTCACTGGCTGACTGACAGAGATGCCCAAACCTGCAACAATGATCCAGGCTTAGAATCTGTTCTCATTGTTTGGAATACGGAGTATTGGTTCACATGGATGAGAATTGTAATGAAATCGTTAGGTAAGAGCTAGACCCTTGTTGATAAATGTTTTTTCAATATCTGTAAAGAGTACTCTAATCATTACTTGAAATATTTTCTTTTACAAAGCTTATATCAACTCTGTCTTTCTTTCTCCCACACCCATTCTCGAATAAAGCTGAAACTAGTTTATAGTGAACACTTGTCACTAATAAGTTAACAAATTAGTCAATTAATTTTTATATTTTGCTTGTTTTATATCTTTATTCTTAAGATAGATATAATGTATTTCTTTCTTTGCAGCACAATTCAAGTCAGTAGACGTTCAATTTAACCAGAACACTTCAAGTCAGATGTTAAACTGTACCAAGTTTACTTTGAACACGTCAAGTCCAACATTAGAGATTCACTGCAGCTTAGACTTTCTTGTACGGCAGATAACAATAAAGTCAGCGGCAGATTTGTGCGACATTTACATTAGTGGAGGTGGGTGCTAATAGAGGCCTAGTTTTCTAACAAGAAATGCTCGATTCGACATAAAAACAATGACCTCATCATTTGACCGCGTTTCATCAACATACCTTCGTTCGTGCAAATTAGTGTAAATTTATATTTAGAGTGCTAATTTCTTATGGTACTATAGTTACGCTGGGCTGTGCACGTATCAGTATGGGAGACGAACGTATGCCAAAGGCTGTCTTTTCTTAGTGAGCTATTAGGTGGTCGACGTAACAGAGGCGCCCCACGGAAACGCTTCAAAGACCAGCTTAGGCGCCTACTTGCCTTAGCTGACATTGAAGAGAACACCTGGTTGCTTGCGGCCTTAGAACGAGACAGCTGGAGGTCATTCACAAAGGCCGCAGGATACACATTTGAGACCAAAAGAAAATCCGCTGACGAGGACAGATGCGGACGGCGAAAAGAAAATCTAAATCGACCACCGGCGAACAACTGTTATGCTTGCCCTAGATGTGGCAAAATATTAGGTCGTAGCTGGGGCTGCATAGCCACGGGAAAAACTGCATTCCGCTATAATCTTCGGACTCGAAGACAAGCCTTATTATTAGAATTATATTTAAAGAAATTATTAACAAATTGTAAAATATAAATTATATATATAAATAAATATATATATATATATATATATATATATATATATATTGTTACGTATTTCTGATTTTCTGGCTAAATGTACTAGGCACACAAATAAAAGAAACACTGCAAAGAACTTGACGACTCAACTTTCAGCTTTATATAACTTTATTGAATTATAACTATAACAATTCGTCACTGTAACATGGGGCTCAAGTCCACTCTCTTCTACTGTCTCGCACAGTAGAGAACAGTATCGACGACTGTACTGACTCTTTTCACATGAACATCTCTGGTTTATAAAGAGTCCCTAATCGCTTGTCTATTGTTGCAAAAACACTGCTAGTACCCTCTGGAACAACATGGGAGGAAACATCACATCCTGTTGTTGTTTATACATGTCGATCCCAGAGGATGCCTGCTGCAGTGTCATCTCGCCGAGGTCACACGTAGTGACCTCTAACTGTCACTGTTCATTTGTCACAATGCCCCCCCCCCCCTTTCGTAAATCTGTTCGTCCTCTGGAACAACACGTGAGGCACGTCCCATCCTGACTTTGTTTACATGCATAGATTCCAGATAACACTCGGTGCTGTGTCATCTCGCCGGGGTCAAACATAGTGACCTCTACCTGTCACTGTTCATTCGTAACACTGCCCCCTTCTTAGATCTGTTCGTCCCGAACAGATTCTATTTCACCACGGTACTGATGGAGTCGGTCAACGTGGACAACCTTCAGCTTGGACCGTGGACTTTTCTGTATCCGGTAGACCACGTCGTTTATTCTTTTTACGACACGGTATGGACCTTCCCAGTCTCTTTGGAGTTTCGGGGATCTGCCTTTTCGTCTCTGTGGGTTATAGAGCCACACTAGATCATTCTCATGGAACCCCGACGTATTGG
The DNA here is from genome assembly GCF_947242115.1 of Biomphalaria glabrata. Taxonomy (NCBI): domain Eukaryota; kingdom Metazoa; phylum Mollusca; class Gastropoda; family Planorbidae; genus Biomphalaria; species Biomphalaria glabrata. The sequence continues at coordinate 7,536,068 of NC_074715.1, forward strand.
CCCGTTTGTCATACCTCGTTTTCATCAGGTCACTGTTGGTCTTGATGTTTCTGCGGGCCAATACATGAGCATTCTCCAATCGTCTTCGGAGATTGGTGACATATTCAGTTGAAGACACTGGCGTATCTCTCGGAATCCCAAATAACAGGTCACATGGTAGACGAAGCTCACGACCAAATAACATCTTCGCTGGGGTATATCCTGTGGTGCTATGAACGGATCCTCTGTATGACATGAGGAACATGGGGATATGGGTGTCCCAGTCGTCTTGTCGGTCATCAGTAACCTTAGACAGATGTTGTTCTAGGGTTCTGTTGAATCGCTCCACCATTCCATCAGATTGCGGGTGGAGAGCTGTCGTGTGAGTCTTTTCGATGCCAAGTGTCTTGCACATCTCCTGGAAAACTTTGGACTCGAAGTTCCTGCCCTGGTCAGAGTGCAACTCATTAGGTACACCAAAGCGACTGATCCAGTTATCCACGAGTGTTTCGGCCACTGTGATAGCTTCTTGATTTGGTATGGCATAAGCTTCTGGCCATTTGCTGAAATAGTCCATGACTACCAAGATGTATTTGTTTCCTTTCTTGGTTTCAGGAAATGGGCCTGCTACATCTATTGCGATCCTCTCGAATGGAACACCAACATTATACTGTTGCAAAAGACCCCTAGTTTTGCGTCGAGGGCCTTTTGCTGCCGCACATATGTCGCACCTTCGACACCATTCCTCTACATCCTCTCTATATCTGAACCAGTAGAACCGCTGACGAACCTTTTCCAGAGTCTTATTGACACCAAGATGAGATCCGCTAGCGCCATTATGCATCTCTTTCAGTACTTCAGCAACTCTCACCTTCGGTAACATCAGCTGAAGGCGATTGGATGTTCCATCAGCAGATTCCCAAACTCTTTTGATGACACCATTGACCAACGTCAGCGAGTCCCACTGAGCCCAGTACGCCTTGGTGGCTACCCCTTTCTCAGAGATGTCTTTCCAATCTGGCCGTTGTCCATCTTCTTTCCATAGAAGAATGGGAGCCAGATCTTCATCTTGCATTTGGTCCTCTCGAATCCTTTTATCACACCAGGGTCCGGAAACATCTACTCCGAGCCGAAGACAATTGACAGCTACCTCCTTTTCTTCAGCCTTCTTGCAGTGCTTACATTCTGCTTTGCAGGGTCGTCGAGACAGTGCATCAGCATTCTGGTGAATTTGCCCTTTTCGGTGCTTAGTTTCAAATTCATAGGTTTGAAGACGTTCGATCCACCTTGCCACCTGACCTTCAGGGCTCTTAAACGAAAGCAACCATTGCAGAGCTGCGTGATCTGACCTTAAGATAAATTTCTGCCCGTATAGGTACTTGTGGAAATGTTTTATTGCATCCACAGCAGCCAGCAATTCACGTCTCGTCACACAGTAGTTCCTTTCAGCTCTCGATAGGCTTCGACTGAAGTATGCGATGACTCGTTCAGTTTCATCCACCTTTTGGGACAAGACTGCGCCTATTCCAGTGTTGCTTGCATCTGTGTCGAGTATGAATGTCTTCCCTGGAATGGGGTAGGCCAATACTGGTGATGAGGATAGTGTGTTTTTCAGCCTCTCGAAAGCTTCTTGACATTCAGATGTCCAAATAAATGGCCTCTTTTGCTCTGTCAGTTGATGAAGGATCTTACAGATGTTTGAGAAATTTGGCACGAAACGTCGGTAGTATGTACAGAGTCCCAAGAAACTTCTAAGCTCATGGATATTACTTGGCGTAGGCCATCGTTTCACTGCCTCAACTTTGTCAGGGTCAGTGCTGACTCCGTCATTTGACACAATGTGACCAAGGTACTTAACGTTTTTCCTGAATAAGGAACACTTCTTTGGGCTGAGTCTCATTCCCGCACTTCTTATCCGTTGAAATACTTCCTTCAGATTTGCAAGGTGCTCTTCAAACGTTTTGCCAATGACAATAATGTCATCAAGGTAAACAAGGCATGTAGTCCAATGAAGTCCTCGTAAAACCCTCTCCATCAATCGTTCAAAGGTGGCTGGTGCGTTGCAGAGACCGAATGGCATCACAGTAAATTGCCAGAGGCCATTGCCAGCAGAGAAGGCGGTTTTCTCTCTATCATTGGGATGCATTTCAACTTGCCAATACCCACTCTTTAGGTCGAGAGTAGAAAATACCTGGGACCCTGCAAGCGTGTCCAAAGTATCGTCGATTCTAGGAAGTGGATAACTATCTTTATGTGTGACTTCATTCAGAGCTCTGTAATCTACACAAAATCGCATAGATCCATCCTTCTTCTTTACTAAGACAATAAGCGAACACCAAGGACTATTTGAGGGCTCAATGATTCCTTGCTGCGTCATGCCCTCTATCATGTCCATAGCTTCTTGTTGCTTTGCTAGCGGCAAGCGACGTGGTGGCTGTCGAATCGGTCTGGTGTTTCCAGTGTCTATTCGATGTTGTACCATGTTTGTCCGTCCGCAGTCTGTTTCATCAGATGGCAGAATATCTTCAAACTCAATGATCAACTGTTCCGCTTTGCTGTACTGCTCATCTGATAAATTCACTTTCATTTCTGTCAGGAGCTTGGTAATTTGTGGATTGAAAGGTTTGGTGGAATTAACGATCGTGATATCATTATTACAGTTTCTGATCAGGTCAAGAATATTACATATTGCGATGGGGCTGTCTTGTTCTTGATCGCCGATTTTTGCCCCATAAAACCGGCGAAAGTTAGTTTCCCTGGTAGACATGAGCACCTGACCTTGCATCTGTCTCCGGTCTGTATTGATACTCTGTTTGTCGGGGAAATCTTCTCGTGCAGTTCCTTTGTAGATGGCCAGGTTCTCCACAATTCCAACAACGTACACTGGTTCTATTCTGTCCTTCTTGCTTCTTATTTGGTCTGCGTTCTTCTAGCACTTCAGTTACCCTTCTGAGAAGTTGTGTAAGATCTTCTTCTTGGACTTCCAGCATACGCCCATGATGGATATTCTTAGAGGCGTCTTTGGCGGCTTCATAGGAGAGGGCGTAGACCAGAGCTTCGCTGGATTTGCGCTTACCGCTGATTCTTATTGCCTTCTTCAGTTCTGGATCTCGAATAGCATCAATGAATGCATCAGTGACAATGACGTCCAGAAAGTCTTGTGCTGCTGTTGGATATGCCAAATGAGCAAGACGTTCTATGTCCGCCTCTAGCTCTTGCAAGGTTTCACCGGAGCGTTGTTGTCGGGTTTTCAACTGAACTCTATAAACTTCTTGTAAATGTTCGTCTCCGTAACGGAGCTCCATAGCCTTAACAATGGCAGCGTAATCTTGTTGATTTGTTATTGACTGAAGCAGTTCTGCTGCCTTCCCTCTTAAAGCTAACACCAGAGCAGTCGCTTTCTCTTCTTCAGTGTTCCAGTTATTAACCTTGGCCGCTGCCTCAAACTGTCTTTTGTAAACAGTCCATGAGATGGATCCATCAAACACAGGCGGCTTTATCTTCCCAGAGATTTCGGGCACTAATGTTTTTGTTCTAGTACCCCGTTCCTTACTCAGTTGTTCTTGGACATGAGTCCTTATCTCTTCCATTTCTTTTTCCACAGTGTTGACTCTCTGGTCAATCTTCTCGTTCATAGAGCTCATCTGTTCATTTACTTTTTCATTCATGGCGTTTATTTTCTTGAAGCTCTCCTTCATTAAGTCCATCTGGCCCTGCATGTTACACAGGATCTCTGTCATATCTGGGTTTAATTCAAATATGTATTCATCTGGATCTTGATCTTCCTCAATAAGGGCCTGTCTTAGGCGTTCTGTTAGTGTTTCTTTGTTACCATTGAGCTGCAGACCTCTCTCACGAAGTTCTTGCCTTAATTCTTTGACCAACAGCTGGTTAAGTAGTTTCCTCGAAGACATTTCAGCCAGAAAAGATCCCACTTCTGACACCAATTGTTACGTATTTCTGATTTTCTGGCTAAATGTACTAGGCACACAAATAAAAGAAACACTGCAAAGAACTTGACGACTCAACTTTCAGCTTTATATAACTTTATTGAATTATAACTATAACAATTCGTCACTGTAACATGGGGCTCAAGTCCACTCTCTTCTACTGTCTCGCACAGTAGAGAACAGTATCGACGACTGTACTGACTCTTTTCACATGAACATCTCTGGTTTATAAAGAGTCCCTAATCGCTTGTCTATTGTTGCAAAAACACTGCTAGTACCCTCTGGAACAACATGGGAGGAAACATCACATCCTGTTGTTGTTTATACATGTCGATCCCAGAGGATGCCTGCTGCAGTGTCATCTCGCCGAGGTCACACGTAGTGACCTCTAACTGTCACTGTTCATTTGTCACAATGCCCCCCCCCCCTTCGTAAATCTGTTCGTCCTCTGGAACAACACGTGAGGCACGTCCCATCCTGACTTTGTTTACATGCATAGATTCCAGATAACACTCGGTGCTGTGTCATCTCGCCGGGGTCAAACATAGTGACCTCTACCTGTCACTGTTCATTCGTAACAATATATATATATATATATATATATATATATATATATATATATGTTTATGTTCAAATGTTCGTATGTCATAGGTTTGGTTCATCAAGTGTTATTATTAACCTTTTATTGTGACATTGATCTGATGAGAATAGCAACTCTGTTGTTCCTAATTCTGCTTTAATGCAGCAGCTAGATTGGGTGTATAGGTGTCGTAGGATTTTGATTAGTTTTTTCTGGGATGCCATATTCTCTGACAATGTTCTATAGTGAATCTCGATGGATACTATCAGAAAGCCCTTATTGAAGTCTACGAAACTGATTATTAGTCGCTGTTGATATTCGAGGCTTTGTTCTGTGAGATTTTCAGATCTTCTCAGCACATGATCTGCCTCTTAGGAAGGCTGCTTATTCTTCTCTGAGTCTCTAGTCCACAGCCTCGTGAAGTTGTCTCAACAGAACAATGCTGAAAATTTTGCCTGAAACCCAGAGGAAGGTAACGCCTCTTTAGTTGTTGCAATCTGATAGTTTTTTTAGGAAGCTTTACAATCACTCTTTTTTGCAAGTCCTCAAGGACTTAAGGAGTTGTCACAAGATTCAGAAGAACTGTCGTTCTGTCAATAAGGCACTGTCCCCATGTTTTAGCATTACAGCTGATACCATGACGAGACGTAGTGCTTTAGTGTTCTTTAGGACTACAATAGCCATGGTAACTGCCGCAGGGAAAATAGTTAACACATGGTAACTTATTGTACTTTGGTGAATTTGTGAAAATGAATAGCGATCATGAGTTAGGTATGACAGTTCGAGTAATTGTGATAGCATTTGTTTAGATTTAACTGTAAATCAAGATTTTCAGTGTGTAGATAACTGTGTACATCTTAAGCGAGATTTAAGCATGAAAGATGCTCTATATGAATACTATTAAATAGTCCTTGTATCTTCAGGTGTTGACTTTGCACTGAAACAAATGGCTAACCAATCGTCTAACTATGAAGGCACGGAGATTGCATCCTTAGCAGTTGATGGTAACTTTAATACATGGTCACACACAGAAAACGAAGATAAACCTTCTTTGAACGTGACATTGCCCAACCCACGCTTAGTCACTCGCATTGTTCTCTATAACCGAATGTACGATGGCAGTAAGTTTTTTTTTCTAAAATTCTTTAAAAAAATCATATCTCCCTCTCATCTATCTATCTATCTATCTATCTATCTATCTATCTATCTATCTATCTATCTATCTATCTATCTATCTATCTATCTATCTGTCTATCTATCTATCTATCTATCTATCTATCTATCTATCTATCTATCTATCTATCCATCTATCTATCTATCTAACTATCTATCTATCTATCTATCTATCTATCTATCTATCTATCTTTTCTATCGATCGATCGATTCATAAAGCGCTAGTTGTGTGTGTTTCGTGTGTAAATGTTGTTCCTATTTTCAACTATAGTGTTATTGTGACAGTCGTTACGCTAAGGTGGTCATTTGTAGTCAAACGGAATTTTCATTTGATTGGACTAATAAAAAGTATCTTATCTTATCTTATCTCACTTATCTTAGTCGAGTGAGTCACAACTTCCACATCTACGGTTCAGTACGACGGCTCAGTACAAGTCGGAGACGAGACGGAGAGACCAGTGCAAGAGTTGATACGGCGGTACGGCTATTAACGGAGACATATTAACGGAGAAATATTTGTACAGTCTTGTGTTACGAGTTGCCAATTGTACAGTATTGGCTGTCATTTATTGACATTAAACTATTACATTTATTTGGAATCTTGAGTTGTCAAGTTATTTAAAGTTGGTGGTGTCGTGTGGTGCAGTTTGCAGAGAGCCTAGCTAGTGAGATTCGCTACAATATATATATTATTGTTACGCGATTCTCTTCTTCTTGCTAAAAGTACTTGCAGACACGCTAATAAAATCAGTGCAAAGAACTTGACAACTTCAATTTCCACTTCCGATAATTTCATTTACTAATAAATGTCTAGTGATTCGTCACTGTAACTGTGCACACATAGTGTAGAAGAATGTCCTAAGTTCCGCACTTCACGGTTATTTCTCTGCACTTCAATGTATCAACTGAATACCGCTCTCCTCTACTATACTGACTCTTATATTAACTCTACCTACTCTAGTCCACTCCAGTAAGCTTTACTCTAGTTAACTTGCATCGAGCCGTACACATCTTTTTTCTACTGTCTCGCACTGAAGCGACTGGAGTGACATCTTCCTTTCACATGCCTTCTCTAGTTTATATAACGTCCTAACAAGCTTTTTAATTGAAAAATACTAAAGATAAACTCAAACCCTTCTTTAGTTGTAATTTAGTGACTAGCTTTGTGTTGTTTTTTTGCTATTGGAATGGGGTTTAAACTCAAACCTCTTGGACACATTATGGAATTTATAGACTGTAGTTTTATTTTAGGTTTTATTAACCCCCCACCCCCCCCCATCCCCACCCCTACAATCAGAGCTACGATCATACAATTTGGTGACTAGTTTGATTTAGATTTTCGTCAAAGGAGAAATTAATTTCAAAACCATTAGGAGGTGGATTTTTTTTAGTTCAAAACACATTTGGCTACTCAAATGGAATTTGATGAGTTTAATCTGCTTAAGTTTTTTTTTGTTTTTTTTTTATTGATTATGGGGTTCGCTTTCCTTTATTTATTGAAGAGGTTTTTTAACCTCAAAACCTACTGGAAACTTAAAATCCTATTATTATAGTTCAGAGTATAGCGGATTTGATTATTTGAACTGCGAATTTTTAAAAGAATAATAGCAGAATATTACATTTAGACACCTCAGACAGTACATATTAGTATGTGTTGAGGGTTTTTTGTTAAATTTTTATTATTTCTTTAGTTTAACATTGTTTTTGTATAGCGTATATTTTATGCTATAGCAACCATCTTATACCACACAGCGACACACACAGTGACACACACAAAATAATAACATGATATAATAGCGTGAAGCTGATGAATCTAAAGTAGAGAAGATAGGGAAAAAAGGACACTAAATTCACTGCTATCAGAAGTGCTACCCTTGTCATGTTTACTAAATGCTTAAAGTGTTATTGTTGTTAACTCGTTCTTACAGATCACACTTGAGACCTGTCCTATTAAGTACCACACATAACCAAATGTTGCTAAGCAAGAGAGCTTTGAGAACTCTCATTATCATGCAAGGCAACTAGGACACCGAATGGAAAATATTACTACCTAGTCGACCGGCGGCTTAGCATACGCCGCTATTTTGCAGGGCCGGCCTGAAATCTATGCGACCGCAAGGGGCCCCACACTTTCATAGGACCCGCACTTTTCATAGGGCCCGTTCTAATTCAAGGTGTAGAAATTACTAAATTTAACCATTTTATAACTTAAAAGAGATTTTCATAGGACTCGTACTTTCATAGGACCCGCACTTTCATAGGGACCCGCGCTTTCATTGGACCCGCGCTTTCATAAGACCCGCACTTTCATAGGACCCGCGCTAATTCAAGGTGCATAAATTATTTAATTAAACCATTTTATAACTTAAAACAGATTTCCCGCGCCCTCCTGGCGATTTACCAGGAACTCCTGGAAAATTCCCGAATCGCAAAATATACGAAAAAGTTCTTAAAATATACGGAAATATATTGTCATTTTGGGTGTCATTCAATATGGAAAACGCCAATCTTAGCCTACTCGAGACATTATGCATCAGCTGTAAATGTGTAATCTGGTGAAAGAAGCTTCTCGCGCCTCAAACTAATGAAGAATTACTTGGGGTCAACAATTCTCAAAGATAGATTGAAACATTTCGTAATTTTTGCTATTGAGCGTGATCTATGTAGGAAACAGAATTTTTATGATAGACTGTATGACTTTGCTACACGCAAGGCTCGTAAAGTATTTCTGTGTAGTAAAGAATGAGTAAAATGCATAGACGAATTTATTTTCTAATACAAACTTCATAGCAGACACAGATATTGTTTATCAATATTTTCTATTGACTACATTACTAGGCACGATGAATACAACTCACATGCATTACGATAGACAATAATATATAGATATAGCTTATTTTATCTTAAAATAAATAAGTTTCTAAAAAAGTAATTCTTATGTCTTGTACCTTTTGTTTGGCTCGCTTTTCTTCAAAGGCTGAAGCTAATGCTTTTTTTTTTTTTTACTGTATGTAGCTTTCTTTCGGTAGACTAATTATTTAGAAATATTGCTATGATGTCAGTCTAGGCTTAAACAATGTTATTAATTTGGATAAACGTCTTCCTAACAATCGATGCTAATCTAATAGCATTTTTTTTCTTTTCAGATAACTACCCGATAGGTCACCGCCTTCAAAACTTTGAATTGAAGGCACTAGACGAGAACGGTGATCCCCAATTCCGTTATAAAGATAATAACAGTGAACCTTTGCACAACTATACTGTTGTTATTGCTGGAAGGACAGTCATTAAAATCATCGTGTACGCTACATATAAAAAACCTGTAATTACAGAGAGACCAATCTTAACGTTAGTTGAGCTGCAAATATTTGGTGGTAAGTAGCCTCTAGACAATTAGAGACAATTACGAGCAAATTTTGTTTAAGAAAACAAGGTTGCAAAAAGAGTGTGTGTTTTAACACAAACTCAGAGGCGGTTTCCTGAAAGAGATCCACCCTGTTTGTTAAAGCATTAAAAGTAAAGAGGCAGGTTTCAAAATTTTCTGCACAAATATCAGAAGCTATGAAATACAAACAATCTACAACTATTCAAAATAGATGAATAATAATTAAACTGGTGGTTGACATGTGGGTTGTTTAATAGTCGATTCCTCATTCCTGACATTTGAAAGATGTTATGTCAACCGTCTAAAAGGTTCATGGTCTCTGTAATACAAGAAACACTAGTAATAAATAACTAGAAACACTGCTTAGTAAATCTTGTTTAATTTTAAGATGTGTACATTATTAGTAGTTAGTACAACGGAAAACACACAATTTACTCATATATATATATATATATATATATATATATATATATATATATATATATATATATATATATATATGCAAGAAGGCTAGTTGGCGTGTGTTCCAGAGTGTGTCGGATACAATTAGCGTGTGTTCCAGAATGTGTATCGGATACAATTAGCGTGTAATTCAGTGTGTATCGGATACAATTAGGGTGCAGTCCAGTGTGTATCGGTTACACTCTTGGGAGAAATTGATATAAACTTTGAGTACATCAATCGTACATGTAGCCTCATTGAGAAAGCTATCTTGACGGCCTCTTAAAAAGCCATTCCGCGGACCAAAGGCGAACGCAGGTAAGGTTAATTCCGGTGGACTACCATAGCATGGAGCCATAGTGCAACGAAGCTTACGAATGGTTTTAATTTTTTTTTCTTTAGTTATAATGTTTTCTTGGGTGTAATGCATAAATTATAAGAAAAATTTCCTTATGGATAATAAATTATTATTATTATTATTTTATTAGGCAAACACGGTGTGAACAGCTATGCCTTATAGTTCGACAGTTATCTTATCTCATATAGTACTTTACAAAAAGAAGATAATTACGTCCTACGCGTTTCATGTGTCAATCTAGTCATGCATTTTAATCAATGACTTAAACTCTACTAAGTCGTTGGTTTTCCTGGCTGATTCAGGCAACCCATTTCATTCTCTAATGGCACATGGGAAGAAGGAGCACTTGTTCGAATTTGTTCTAGCATATGGGATAAGAAATGTGCCTCTATCTTTGTGTCTTTTCTTTAGTATTTCATTAGGTTTTGTTTTTCTATTTGTAAATTATGATTTAGTGTTTTCTGTTTTATAGGTCCCTAGTCACTAAACTTGTTATTCTTCTGTCCTGAAGTGTCTCTTAGTTTAGTAATTTTACTAATGGTGTTACTCTAATCAAATTTGAATATTTGTATGTTATAAATGTCACTGCTGTATTTTGTATTTGTTCTAGTTTCTTTATGTTTTCTTGAGTTGAGGGATACCTAACAGAGGATGCATATTCTAATATTGACCTAACTAAAGTTGAATAGCATTTTAATTTTATATTTTCGTTTGATTTGTAAAAAATTATTTTGAATAAACCAGGCTGGATTTTTCATTAATTTCATCAATATCAAGATTCCATGATAACTTTTCATTTATAATTACACCTAGATGTTTTGAATTTTTGACTGATTTACCATGAATTAAGTAAGTAGTTTTTATTTGCTTTTCATAACTTTATGACAGAATGTCTACCTGGTACCTGGGGACTCTACTGCAACCAGTCGTGTCCTTCCTATTGTCCAGTCACTTGTACACAAGAAGAGGGCTCTTGTCACCTAATCCATGAAGGTGAGATATATAGACTGGTTAGAACAGTATAAAAGAAATGAATAAAAAAATATTGACGGGAAGTCGCTTGCATACAAAATTCCATCCGTCTAAATTGTGTACGATTTTCCCATTTTGATTTCCCTATCCTTACAAAGTTACAAAGCCTCAGATATCAAAATTGACTCTTCCTTCCAAGTTTGCGAGTTGCTAACAGGCAGAAGCAATGTCATTTTATTTTAAGAAATTATTTTGGTATTAGTGAAATTTAGTTTGAACTGTAAAACCTAATTCTACCAAGATCAAACATTCACTTTAATTGCTTAGAGTTTAGAGTGGTAGCGAGAGGGGGAGGTAAGTCACACGTATAATGAAAGAGAAGATGAAAACAAAGGGAAGCTATGAATTGGTGACGTGAACATTGGGTGATTCAGTGACGTTTTCCTCAATACACCTTAGTGTCTTGGTGGAAGAGAGTCAGATCGAGCCAACATCCACATGAGACTTCATGACAGCATCATGCTACCCTTCGCTTTTTTGTGTCTGTTTAAGCCATATAGATATCCTCTAAGCCATATAGATGTCCTCTAAGCCATATAGATGTCCTCTAAGCCATATAGATGTCCTTTAAGCCATATAGATGTCCTCTAAGCCACACATATGTCCTCTAAGCCCTATAGATGTCCTCTAAGCCCTATAGATGTCCTCTAAGCCCTATAGATGTCCTCTAAGTCATATAGATGTCCTCTAAACCATATAGATGTCCTCTAAGCCATATAGATGTCCTCCCTCTCATTTTCTAGATTATCTCAGGTGTTCTAGGAAGCATAGCTAATAATAGATTGCTTAATGTATGAAAGGCAAGAACCCATTTCTTTTTCACCTCAGCTCTTAAAATGATCACAACATGACCACCACTACCACAATCAACATCACAAACAGCACAGTCACAACAACCAACACCACATCATATTCACAAGCACCACAATTATCTCCATAGAACCACATTCACAAGTTAAAATCAAAACAAAATCACTAACAATAACTACAATTACCACTACCATCACTATAACCGAATTTACCACTACCGAATTTCTCACCACCACAATAATAACCATGCCCACAATCATTACCACCATCAACAAAATAAATAAAAAAAATCATCACCTACATGACACATTCACCACCGTCAACACAATCGAAACCACTTCCACCACTACAACCAGCTATACCACTATCAACAACAAGACTAGCATCACCACAATCGTCACCACCACCACCAACAACAAAGAGAAAAACAACGCGTAACCTTTGCCACTGACTCGAACTTTGCCCTTCCTCACGTTTTTGCTCCTTCGCCACTTGATCACAATTTAGCAAAAGCGAGGACAGAATTTTAATAAACCAACGGAAAAATTTCTTTGAATGTTGTTTCTTCCAAGTGTTGCATGAATAGAACATACGTTCTTCATGCTAAGGACTTAGGGTATGTACCTTTTTCAAACTGATTTTAGCTCTTTGTATATATATATATATATATATATATATATATATATATATATATATATATATATATATATGTATGTATGATGAATGGGATATAAAGTACGTTAGGACGTCTAAATTCGCAGATATGAACTAATATATGTAAAAATGCTTTTGAATGACAAATTTAAAGCTTAATTTGTTTTATTAAATAATGAAATAAATGGACTGTATTTTGTATTTTCATGTGTCAATTAAAAAATTATCTTTGCAATGTATAGTTCTTAAAATTAGATCTAGATCCTTTCAATATTGTCTCATGTAAACATGGCTATATGACCTAGATCCATGAAATAGTAATACTTTCATAGAGTTGGGCAAATTGTTTTTTTTTAAGGCTATTATATATACGTTACGGTTCCAGTTAGTACCCAAGAATCATTTATGCCAAGTTTTATCAAGATTGGTCAAACGGGTTTGATTTCTATTAGGGACATACACTCATACATACATACATACTTACATACGTATTACTTTATGCTTTATATATATATATATATAATGTAGATGATTAGTTCGAATCCCCTAAAGAAGTCTATACTTTTTCCTTCATTATTTCTATCAATACAAAGAAAAAAAAAGAAATTTGGGAAAATAATAATTAATGAATTTATTGTAATATTCAAAGTTGTTACAAAGGATAAAAAAGTTTATTTTTGGCGTTAGGTAACATCCGAACGTTCCCTTTAGTAAGTTAGTGGCTCCGAGTTTTCTGCAAGGTAAATACACTGCATCAGCCGACATTACTATAACTTAGTTTAAAGAATTAATATTCATTCTCTGGTACTGCCAACTTCAAGATTCGTTAATGGCAAAAAAAAATATTGTCGTTTCCCCTTAACAGAAGAATGCTGTGATGATGTTGCTAGTCTGGAGCAGTATCTCTCTCTCACAGGAAGCAAGAATCTTCTTAGGATTGTTCAGGGTCACAAAGATGTCTGTCAGGTCAGTTGTCTACCAGACGTTAGGCTCATACCACTATATAGTGTAGTGTATCTTTTGATTTTGTAGACCACTATAAACAATCGATAACAAGGGAGTTGAAAATAGGGTTCAGGTTCTTGTGCATTAAATAATGAAAGGGAGTTAATACAAATTAAACCTTTTTAGAATATATTCTGTTTGTGAAGTTTCTACTTAAAATCCCATAAAAACCTATAAAAACCCATAAAAACCTATAAGATATATAGGGTTCATTTCATGACTCTCGAGCAATATGTTAAGTCTACTTTTGTGAGTCTTCTATTGAAAGTAAGTATATTGTGAGTTATCTTAACTTATATTTTACAGACGTTACTTCAAAAGAAATTTCGGATCAAGTTAAAACTTTGCACAATTATTCATTGGCAAAAACAATACATGAATCAATAAAAGAAAATAACCAATTTGTCAATTAATTACAGGTTAGTTAATATTTTTAGATATGGCTAAATATTTCGCATTTTCGCCACTAATTGAACACGTTATTTCTTCCACATGTGCTTTGATCAGCGGATGTGTACTTCGAACGTAAGCATTATGTCCGACATTGTTGCCTATGAAAAACAAGATTCTATAACATGTTTGAATATATTAGCATATGTTATTGAAGCCAAAGCAGGACGTTAAGGCAACGTGGTCGACTTAGCACTGAATGTTTTAGCTCCATTATGATTATTTAAGTTTTTGTTTATTCTGCCTTTAAAAATATGATACATATCAATTTTTTTTGCGTATGTGTTTGTGTTAAAACATAATTTTAGACGGGATGATAAGAGTTTTGGAATTTAATTTCTGTTATCTTTGAAATAGCTAAATAGTCTTTAAGTTGTAACAGTTTCCAATATTCCATGTGGCTATACATTTATGCAAGTATATGTGATAATATTTGTCGCAACTTTTTTTCATTAGTAAAAAAAATTTTGCTTGTGTATGAGTGTATTTTAAAATTATTTTTAGCTTAATTATTAGCTTAAAAGTCAGAAATGATTATTTCTATTTTAATATTGCAGCCCTTGCCAGGTTGCACCCCCGCCCCCAGTCCTCTGTGTTTTATCCATATTTCTACATTCCTGAAGTCTCCTTACGAAAATAAGAGGATGAATGATAAGTCAGGTCAATCAGACTGCTTCGGTAATGCAGTTACTTTTTTCTTTTCTGAAAGCAAAAAAATTTTTATATTTTTTTTAAATTAACCACTGGAGCAGTTTTTTATTTTCTCTTAAAAATACACCATTTTTTACAATTATTCACTATAAATAGTAAAACAAATACCGGGAAATATTTAGTAAGGGAGATGACTTTTCAGCATATGTTGAACACATTTATGCAAACGGTTTCGTTCGTTGTTTTTTTAAAATATGTGTTTAAATAATTTGTATTACTAAATACTGTCTTCCCTGGGCCTTGAATGAGAGATTGGGACTTTTCAAAACAATAAAATAAAATAGATAATCATTCAATAACATCAGTTAGGCCAGGCTCACATGGAACTATATTTTTATAACTATCAGTTCATTTAATAGATATGGATGTTTACACTTCACAAATACGGCACCTATAAATATTCCTATCTTGTGGATCTTACTTCAAGTGGCCAGCGCAATGATAAATCGCCATTATTTTTTCCAATAATATGTCAGGTATCCATAGTTGAGTAAGGTGCATCCTAAAAATCCCGAAATTAAAAAAAATGTTTACCTAGATTTGCACCCGAGACCCCTAGGTTGAGAAGGCAAGTGCCTACCTACTAAGCCACCACAAGCTGCTAGATCAAATATAATAATGGCAATGTCTTCGATTACGAAGATTAAGGATGAGTGCAGTCTTTCACATGACTACGCGAACCCAATTACGACCTACATATTTTCCCGCATCTCATGCAGACAAAGCTATTGTCCGCTGGCGGTCTATTGAATTAGGTCCTATTGTGGTAACAAGTAGTGACAGATGTTAATCATTTTCTATAATAAACTAATTCGTCTGTTTTGTGGTAATTCAAATATAATATGATTATCAAAATACAAATTACAAATAAAAATTCTGCTTATGAACTTTAAATGCCGACTTTGGCCGCTCGCTACTCGCCATTTCGTAAACCTGCAGGCTAATACTGATTTGTCGCCCTTTTCGCCTATTGGCAGGTCAATGTGAAGTGATTATGTACATTTTCCTGTCTCAATCAATACATATATTTATAAACTGTGTGTAAAATTGTTTTAGAAATATGCAGAATTATTTCTTGTTGAAAAAAAGCGTCTCCTGTTAGTATGTATTTACTTGAATAACATACATTGTATTGAAAGACAACGGCTTTCTTTTAGAGGAGAAAAAGTAATTGCTGCACCAAGACTTGGCAAGTTGTTTCGGTATTTACAGTAATATAGACATTGAAGTGGTCAGGAAAGAGAAAGAAACACAGAGAAAGAAACAGAGGACAAAGAGAGTTAAAGAAAGAGACATAGAAAAAGGGAGGAGAGAAAGAGAAATAATGAAAGAGAAAGACAGAAAAAGACAGCAAAAGAGAGAAAAATAGTGAAATAAATAGGGCGAACAAGAGAGGCAGAGAGAGAGAGAGATATATAAATTGAGATAGTAAGAGAGAAAAGAGAGATAGAGAGAGAAGAGAAGAGACAAAGAGAGAAAAATTTAAATAGTAAGAGAGAGATAGAGAAGAGAGAAATGAGAGACAGAAACAGAGAGAAAAATTGAAATAGTAAGAGCGAGATAAGAGAGACAGAGACAGAAAAATTGAAATAGTAAAAGAGAGGAAAGAGAAGAGAGAGAAATAGAAAAGCGAGAGAAGAGAGACAAAGAGAGAGAAAATTGATATAGGAAGAAAGAGAGAGAGAGAGAAAAGCGAGAGAGAAGAGACAAAATGAGAAAAAATGAAAAAATTGAGATAGGAAGTGAGAAAGAGAATGAGAAGAGAGAAAGAGAAAAGCGAGAGAAGAGAGAGACAAAGAGAGACAAAATTGAGCTTGTAAGAGAAGAGAGAGGTCACTAAAGGTTGTTTTCGTTGACTCTGAATGCAGAGCGTGCTCTTTGATACGCATGATTACGTCTCAGATATTTTTGTATCTATTATACATAATAAACAACTGTAAGCTTATTTGTCTCCATCAAAAGCTTTCAACAAAAAGATTTTAATTGTTTAGGTTTATTTACATTCATTTTACAAATAGTAGTTACTTGCTTAGTATATTCTAATTGTATTATATATATTTATATTTTTAAACTTAAGAATTGTTGCCAACTCGAAGCTACAAACTTCCATCCAAAGTGCACTAGGTGTATTCCATTCACAAGAGAGCGGAATCGCAGTACCATTGACATATATATTATATCTAGACTGGACATGGAGATCTTGTAACACAACAAAAAATGTGACAGTTTTTTTAAAAGTTGAAACAAGGCGTTGTTTTGTAAAGTAGTTAGAAAAATTATAGTTTTTTTCCAACCCTAACCTATGTAATATATAATTTAATTTTTAGATCTAGATCTAGAACATCAAAAGTAAGAGAACTCTCGACTCATAGTTATTATTTTGCAATTTTTAGATACATAATCTAGAAAGATCTCGGTAATCAATCTATTTAAATGTACATCCGATGATTAAAATCAACAGACATGAATTATTTCGATCTAGGAAACTAACAGGAAATGGCCTTATTTCATATATTTGCATTAATATTTAGTTCTGTGATTAATAGCTCATTCTAAAGAAAATCCGAGAAAGGATTTTGCATTATTTTTAAACTTTGAAAAATAAAGATCATTACTTTTCTAAGACTTCTGACCATGTGATGAGAAGCCTTTGTGGACCAGAGACAGTGTGTGTAAGGCAGTCAAGTACAGGACAGGACAGCGATGACACCGGGACTGTTAACTCTTTCAGCCTGTTTTGCCAGTATACTGGCTTTTGCGGGGGGGGGGGGGCTAAAATTAGTCCGTTTCTTGTAGTTAGAGTTTTTAAAGTTATTTCTAAAAACAAAAATAGTAAAAAGAAACGAAACCTTCCTTTTTTAAGCATCTTTATGCAATAACCTGGATTGTTTTGTTTTTTGTTTTAATAATATTTTAATTAGTTTGTTGCTTAGCAAACATAAACAAACATGGATGCTATGCCTGGATGCAGTGGTGTTAGTGGTAGGCCTAAAAGATTAACGGTAGCACAAGCTACTCAATTGTTTTTAGCTTTAGAAAGTTCTAGTGATAGTGATAGTGAAGATGATTCAACATATTTGCCAGAAAATCATGGTGTATATGATAACATTTTGAAGAAGAAAAGAGCTAGATATGATGATACTGTGGTTGACTCAGATTCTGACAGTGATAGTGGCAGTGAAACTAACAATTATGGGACTGGTATTATTGCTACAATTGCAGAACCAGATGATTTTAGACCTAGAGCTAGTGGTAATAATGATGTGTGGTAATGGGAGAGGGTTGCTGACAATTGTCCTGTCAGTACTGCCAATACATTTAGAATGTCCCAGCCTTCTAAAAGTGGAGTCAATTCTGAGTTAGATTTGACAAGAGATTCTACACCATTTGATGTTTTTACCAGGCTAGTAGATGGTTGTATCATGACATTTTTAGTTGATAGCATAAATGATTATGCTAAAATTGTGATTCAAAAACACAATCAATTGGACAGACACAAATGTTGCAGAAATGTACAAGTTTCTCGCAGTTTTTATTTCGATAGGTCTACAAAACAAAAAGTCTGTCAGGGACTTTTGGTCTAATATATATATTATCAGCCATGGTTTAATACCATGTTTACAAGAGCTAGATTTGAGTTCTTGTTCTTTAGCATGATGCATGTAGGTGAAGCGGTCTCGGTCGTTAAGGATAAAGTTGAACCCTTCGTAAAGATGATGTGTTCAAATTTTCAAAAGGCATTTTATCCTTTTGAGGAGGTTGCTATTGATGAGATGGTGATAGGATTTAAAGGCAGGTTTGGACCATTACAGTACAACCCTAGTAAGCCTGAAAAGCACCACATACAAAATTATGGCCTGTGTGATAGCAATACAGGTTATGTAATAAATTTTATCACTTATTATGGAAGTGACCCTTCTTACTCAGACTCATCAAACAGTATTACCAGCCATGCAGTCAAAATATTTGATACTCTTCTACAACCACTTCAAAGTGGGCATCATATTTGTGCTGATAGATATTATACATCAACAGATCTCTTGGAATATCTAACTCAGAAAAGATTTTATTATACTGGGACAGTCAACTTGGCTAGGAAAAATTTCCCTACCGAGCTCAAGAAGCAAAAGCTGCGTCACAGAGAAACTCAATTTTACAAGTCTGTGGGCAATATAGGTGCTCTTTGTGTGGCATGGCAGGATAAGAAAGCTAAGAAGCCTTGCATTATGGTGTCCACAAAATCAACCAATCGCATCATTAATGTGCAACAGAAGCGCAGTGTTGTCGAGAAGCCAGAAATGGTTCACGACTACAATATGATGATGAATGGTTGCGACAGGGCAGACCAAATGCTCTCTTATTATTCTGTGCATTCTAGAAAAAGCATGAATATTAGAAATTGCACAGATTAATGCCCTCATCATTTATAATGCCACACAAGGTTACATGTGACCAGCCTTCAAAAAAGCTTTCTTTAACAAAATTTAAAGAAACTGTAATTCATGGTTTAGTTGATGCTGCCACTGCACTGGGTGATGTTCCCAGACAGGTGAAAGTGAAGACTGTTAAAGCTGATAGCAAAATAGCACCTGGGCCTCATCTTGTTCATTATGAAGAGAATGATCGCCCTTTGTGTCTATTGCAAGAGTCAATCACAACGGAAGCGCACTAGATTCTTTTGCTCGGGTTGCCCGTCGCAACCTCGGCTCTGTGTGAAACATTGTTTTCGTCTATACCATGAGGATCTGGCAAAACAATAGCATTCGAGTAGTGGCAGTAGCATCAATGTAATGTAAATAAATGTATATGTGTGTGTGTGTGTGTGTGTGTGTGTGTGTGTGTGTAAAATGTAAATATTATTCCTATTTCACTGGATATTGTTTTTTTGCCAAAAATAATTTCCAATTGGATTTACACCTCTACGCGTCTATCTGTTTTATAATCTTCACTGCATGTTGAAGTGTTGTATATCTAATTATTCAGAAATGAATCTTCTTTCTAATTAATAAAACGTATTTAGTCAAAATGGTCAATACAAAAAAAAAATAAAGTGTATATATTTATGTTATTGCAAAGAAAAAAAATCTGCGAAAAAAAATTGACTATGATATAAGACATGAAATTACAAATTATTTACATGTAAGAGAATAACGAAAGGGTAAAAAGGAATTCTTATGCATATCTATGTAGTTTGATATATAATTTATGGTGACTGTAATAATAAAGAAATAAAAAAAAGTTATTTTATAATAGATATGGAAAAAAAGTAGTTTAATTAAAATTTATGCGATTTAGAAAAAAAAAAATTAATTAAAATAAATAAGCAAGAAATTAGGAAAAAAAACTTAATTTATGTTTATCAAAATGAATTTACTTTACAATGAGTACAAAATATACTCTTTTCAAGCAATATTATACATATATTATGTATAACAAACCTAGACAAAAAATATTTTTTTACTCTTTTATTTTTTTCCATCCTATTCAACCTGTAAAATCATCCATACAAATTAAATAAACTACAAAAAGATTAAAAGAGTTGTGTTGGTGAAGATCTTTGCTTTAATTTGATATATAACTTTATTTATCTGTAATGTACCGTTTATGAGATAAAAAATATTTCCATAACCCTATTGTAAACAAAAACTGGTAGCCATTTTGGCCCGCATCCATTGCTATTTTAGCAACAGGCTGAAAGAGTTAATAGACCATGAGGTCGGTCCAGGTGGAGTCCTCAAGTGAAACGAGTCCAGAAGAGACACTAGAGTTTAGCATGGCAGTACGGGTGATGTTCAGTGTAACATTTGTAGTCAGTTTATCTTGTTGCCCATTGTGTCGTATTGGCTGCTTGTATTGACTTATTAAAGTACCAGATTATCTGGAACTCTTATTGTTAAGTTCTTGTTGAATTTGATTTGTTATGTTGAGGAGTGTTTACAGAAGGCTTGATTAGGAGAGAGAGAAACGTAACGTAACATTATATTATAAATTACTGACGTTCCTTTTTAAAATAGAAGATAATTACTTCTTTCCATGGGTCAATCTAGTCGTGCCTGTACTATACCAACCTGTACTATACCAACCAGTATTTTACCAACCTGTACTATACCAACCTGTAGTATACCAACCTGTACTATACCAACCTGTACTATACCAACCTGTACCTTACCAACCTGTACTATACCAACCTGTACTATACCAACCTGTACAATACCAACCTATACTATACCAACCTGTACTATACCAACCTGTACTATCAAAATGAGGACACGATCAACAGTAATTGTTAATATAATAATCAGTAGAAACAAAGTCACGCATAAGATTACACATATACATTTTGTGTTTATTATGTTTTTTTTACCTTTACCTATCCCTTAGTCTGTTGGACCGTTGGGGCACCAGGCAAGATTTGTCGACCGTCTTTCTCCATTCCTCCCTTTTTTTTTGCCTTGTTTAGAACCTCTCTCAATGGCAGGCCTGTCCATTCTTTAATGTTGTCCTCCCATCGCTTTTTCTGTCTGCCTCTTCTTCTTTTTCCTGGCACTGTTCCCTGAAGGAAGGTCTTTGCGAGCCCCGTAGATCTTGTAATGTGGCCAAAGGTTTTAAGCTTTCGTCTTTTCACAATAGTTAGCAGGTCATCATGGAGTCCGTTCGCAACAGTAACCCTGTCTCTGATTTCTTGGTTTGTGATGCGGTCTTTGAATGTGATGCCTAGAATCCTTCTGTAGCATCTCAATTCCATTGCTAGGATCCTCCTCTCAAGCTCTGCATTCAACGTCCACGACTCGCAAGCATATAAAAATGTGGCCATGACCAGAGAGCGCATCAGTCTGATTTTGGTGCCGAGGGCTAAGCCCTTATCTTTCCATATTATTTTAAGTTTTGAAAGGGCTGCTGTGGACTGTGCTATTCGGGCCAATAGTTCGGGTTTTGTTCCCTCATCTGAGACAATAGCTCCGAGGTATTATGTTAGTCAATGTTATAGCACAATGTACACGTAAAATTAGCTGTTACTAATGACATCATAAGATTCCACAAAACGATTGGGCAAAACGAAACAAGGTAAAAGCGGAAGTGTGATGTATTCTAGACCAGCGGTTCTGAACTTTTTTTTTTTTGCTCCT
This sequence comes from Biomphalaria glabrata, assembly GCF_947242115.1. Classification (NCBI taxonomy): domain Eukaryota; kingdom Metazoa; phylum Mollusca; class Gastropoda; family Planorbidae; genus Biomphalaria; species Biomphalaria glabrata. The sequence goes on from NC_074715.1 coordinate 7,557,723, forward strand.
TTGACCCCTTTCATAAAATGTCCACTATGCGGCGAACTTTAATTTGCCTCAATCGTTAGATTAATATTGTTCATAAGTCAAAATATTTTTTTAAAATAAATTTACTAAATCGTTGTCATAATTTTTGTTATAAACTTGATATGCATGATGTAGTTTCATTGCTAGAAACAGAGCATAGCAGAGTTAAGCAATTATATTTTGTGTCAATAAATGTCGGATTATAATACAAAAGAAATCCATGTGAAATAGCAGAACATTCCCCTTTCAGACCTTGTGATATATAGGGCAGATGATATGAAGGTCATCTGTTTCTGTGGTTAACGAGGGTGTCATGTAGCCAGCATGACGACCAACCGCCTTTACTGCTCCCCAACTAATGTCAGGTACCCATTAGAGCTGGGTGGACTCAGAGAATAGAGTTGGAGATGTATTGTAAAAGTATTTGTATAATAAATCTATTGAAACCGCTACGTATATTTGTCCTTGCATAGAAAGCGTCAACAGTTGAAAAGAACACTCATCATAACAAAATCCATATCGCCGTACTAGAAATCTAGGAGCTCAAATCTGTGTAGACATCACAAATATTTTCCCAAGTCATTTAAAACGTTTCCAGGATTGAACCAACCTTGTCAACACGTGAAGCTGTTTCAGCAGGTTGGCAAAAGAAAAAAACCCACCTCACTTGTAAAATCACTATCCTTGACTTACCCCAACTCAACTTTTAATACTATTGATGCTTCAACAAAGAAACTGTTTGAAATCATTCTGATTTAGTTTACATCTACACTTGAAAGACAATTTAAACATTTTAAGAAAATTTTTTTTTTGTGTATAATATCAGGTTTTACACGTATTAATAGTAAAAAAACTCAACCCCAACTTCCGATGGTCTTAAGCAACTCTGCCAACTCGCCATTCAAACTTCAAGAGAGTGGTGGCCCACATGCCGATAACAGCTGTTCTAGAATTAGCTAGATTTAGAGTTTCTTAGAGAAATATATGAGTCGAAATTATGACAGAATTTTTCGATTTCTAGATGTATCAAAGGTTGTAAACGCGTTGAAGAAATGAGTAGAGGAAGACACTTTTCTTTCCCTATAGACTATAGACAATTTTTAAAATCGTGCTTGTTAATGTCATACATATTCTAATTAAAGTTCATACTATCTTTATTCGCCCGAGTTAAACAGTTATTTTTTTTTACACATGAGGAAAGTTGAGCGGATGTTTTGGTTGTGTAAGCTGAAGAGTTTGTGATGAAATCACGAGGTGGTCTGTCTTAATGTTAGCTGATAAAAATACTGGTGTGAAAGTTGAAGAAAAAGAAATGCTAACAAGAAGTAAGACAGAGAATACCGACAAGTGAAGTCTTGTGTTTCTAGATATATCAACGTTCAAGTTACATTAGTGTCAAGTTATAAGTCTAAGTTATATTCAGTTCCTTTTTATAAGTGGCCATCATTTAGGAGCCTGGGGGCTTGAAGAAAAAGAAATGCTAACAAGAAGTAAGACAGAGAATACCGACAAGTGAAGTCTTGTGTTTAATAATAATAATAAGAAGAAGAATCTTTATTATCCGTAAGGAAATTTGTCTTACAATTTGTGCATTACACCAAACAAAAAACATTATAACTATAAGAAACCAAAGTGTACATTCACACCAGACTCACTCATAATTTACATGTGACAAAGTTTATACCAGATTGTTCTTATTTAATGATTTGATTGCCAGGGGAACAAAAGAGTGTTTGTGTCTGTTTGTCTTTGCTATCGGTGTCTTGTATCTCTTTTGTGATGGTAAAATCACAAAATCCTGACACAAAGGGTGATTCTTTATTTCGAGGATCTTGTTAGCTTTTTTAGAGATGTTTGTCTCAAACAACTGCCCAAATGGGGTTTGTATTTTGCCAATGATTTTGCCAGCAGCATTTAGGATTCTATTAAGTTTATTTTTATTTTTAATGCTCAGATTGCCATACCAGGCAGTGATATTGAAACTTAAAATATTGCAGATGTGAGCGTGATAAAACATAGCTAATGCCTTTTCGCTAACATTAAACGAGGACAGTTTTCTTAGTAGTCGTAATCTTTGCTGCCCTTTTTTGCTGATATAATCAGTATTTGCAGTAAAATTTAGTTTATTGTCTAGGATAGTACCAAGGTATTTAAAGGTTTGCACAATTTCAATAGTCTCTCCAGCTACAGAAACAATATCATTTTCCTTCTTGTCCCTACGAAAATCGATTATCATTTCTTTGTTTTTTTTTACATTTTATAATAAAAAATTATCTTTACAGTATTCTTCAATGTGTTCTAATTCTTTGAAATACTCATTTACGTCTGAGCTCTCTGAGAGCAGGGCAAGAAGAGCCGCATCATCAGCGAATTTTGTGAAGGAGCAACAAGAACCATCGGATTGAAAATCATTGGTGTACAAAATGAACCACAATGGCGATGTCACAGCCCCCTGGGGTGCCCCTGTGTTAACTATGCGTTCATTAGATATAACATTGTTTACCCTAACCCTCTGAGCTCTCTGGGTCAAAAATTCATCAGCCCATAGTATTATGTATGGACTAATCTGCAACGCTTTCATCTTTTCAATGAGTAAATGAAGTTGTATAGTGTTAAAAGCTGATGAGAAATCAATAAAGAGCAATCTTACATAAGTGTTCGGTAAGTCCAGATGTTTGTAGACACAGTTTAAAATATTTAGGATGGTATCGTCTACACCTTTACCCTTTTGGTAAGCAAATTGTAAAGGGTCTAACTTATTACAAAGATCATTCAGAAGAAACATTTTAACCAATTTTTCTAAACATTTAGACACAATGGAAGTAAGTGAACAGGTCTATAGTCATTCATTTCCTTCGGTTTGGAAACCTTTGGGACATGTACAATTATAGATGACTTCCACACAGGTGGTATCTCATGGTTTAGTAATGAAGTAGAAAAAATATCTTGGAAAGGTTCAGCTAGTTGTTCAGCACATTCTTTTAAGATTCGCCCTTTTATTCCATCAGGCCCACCAGCTTTCATTGGGTTGACGTTTTTGAAAATGTTACAAACTTGCTCTTTAGTAATCGCCAATTCTAAGCAGTTGTTAACATTGACATCCTCAAGGGCTTTGAGTCTTAGATAATTAAAATCTTTCGTGTCGAAGCGACAATATAAATCATTTAACTCGTTGGCCAATGTTTTTTCGTCTCTTGTAGCAAGATTATTTTTAATTTTGACTTGTGCTCCTGCCATTTTGTTCATGATGCCCCATGCCTGTCTCATGTCACTTGTATTAATTGAGTCTTCCAGTTTGGTGCGGTAGTTTCTCCTCCCTTCCTCAAGAACGACGTTGAGATTTCGTTGAGCAATTTTTCTTGTCTGTCCATCGCCACTCATAAATGCTCTTTTCTTTTTGATTATTTCCCATTTTATTTTTGCAGTGACCCATGGTTTATTGTTGGGGTATATCTTGATGCTCTTAGTGCTGACACACATGTTTTCACAGAATTTGATGTAATTTGTCACTGCGTCGACCCATTCTTCCAGATTTGAAGTGGTCTCTTTGAACAAATTCCAGTCAGTGCAGTCTAGACATCCCTGTAGTTTGAGAATATTGTCTGAGTCCATTCTTGTACGTTTTTTTGAATGATTTTTCCTTCTTTAAGTTTTGTACGGTAAGTAGGCAGCAGTTGTATTGTTTTGTGGTCCGATGATCCTAGTGGTGGCTTTTCACGAGATGTGAATGCTCCTTTGATGTTACAATAACATAAGTCCAGAGTTCTGTTCTCTCTTGTCGGACATGAAATGTGTTGATAGAATGTGGGTAGGTCAACCTTCAAGGTGCATTTATTAAAATCACCCAGTATAACTACTGGTGCGTCCGGTGACCTTGTCTGAAACTCATGCACTACGTCAGCGATGATTGCAGCTGCAACTTCCGTTTTGGCTGTAGGCGGAACATAAACCAGGACTATGTAAATAACACCAAAGTCTCGTGGCAAATAAAAAGGTCTCAATGAAAGCGTCAGTAGTTCTAGATCCGGACAGCACATTCTCTTTTTAACCGTGTAGTTGGTACAGTATTTGAGGTTGATGTACACACAAAGCCCTCCACCTTTCTCCTTCTTAGACTCAGCCGTTCTGTCAGATCTCACGCAAGAGAAACCATCAATAGCAAACAGGTTGTCGTTGTCATCCTCCTCTAACCATGTCTCAGTAAAAGCCAATAGACAACTTTCCCTAACAACGTGCCCGTAGCGTACATGGGCACATATCTCATCCACTTTATTTCTTATTGAGCGGACGTTAGCTAGAATAATCGTAGGAAGTGGTGGGCGAAACCCTTTTCTTCTCAGTCTTTGCCGTAGTCCTCCTTTTTTCCCTCTTTTCCTTGTACTAATAGAGGAAGGGTAGAGACAATTTATATGTGCATAACACGGTGGAAGAGGCTTCCTCTTTGAACGAAGTCCGAGGAGTTGATCTTTACTATAATGAATAGATCTAGTACTAGAACGGCCGCCATCTTGGCTCGCCATTTTTCTTCTTTTATTTCTAACCAAATAACCAAAGTTGAACAAGTCTAGATCTAGTAAAACGTTTAATGTAAATACTCATTGTGGAGCCCAGCTTGAAAACAGAAGTCTTCACTTGCATAACTAATTACAAAAAAACATTCAATATACATCCAGCAAAGAAATAATAATGAATAATGAAAGCACAAATTGCATGTCGCCACAGTGCAGCGCCATTTTGGAAAAATATATCAACTTTCAAGTTACATTAGTGTCAAGTTATAAGTCTAAGTTATATTCAGTTCCTTTTTATAAGTGGCCATCATTTAGGGGCCTGGGGGCTTGACCTCTTTGGGGGCCCTGCATTTTGCCTAAAATTTAATATATAATGTAAAATCAAAAATCAAACACTCATTTAGGAGCCCCCCCCCCCCCTCAAGTGGAGGTCTTGCAGGATTTTCATATTCTGCCCACTCCACATGAGTTACGCCACTGAAAACTCTTTTATATTTATCTTAAGCTATTTATTAAGACTTTAATACGTCTTCATCGGTTGAGCTTTTCTGGTTGTACAAAGTATCAACAAATGAGTAAGTTTGTAGTATTAAGATTTATATTCCGTTTAGTTAATGATTATATTCATTTTTAAGTGAGGCATTCACTGCCATAAGCAAACTGTGGAAAATCTGAAAGAGTAACATTATCTTTCCAGCAAAATTAACACTGTATTTTTCGCTAGTGGTGTCCATAATTTTATATGGTTGTGAAAGTTGGACACTGAATGCCGAGACTGAAAGAAGAATCCAAGCCTTTGAGAGTCAATGCTACGGAAACATGCTGAGTATCAGATACCAGGAAAAAAGACACATTAGTTTGTACTTTTACAAATGAATACTTTGGCTGGTAAAAAGGAAGGAGGCTGTGAAGAGACGAAAGCAGAGCTGGTTTGGTCTTATTGTAAAACCTGACTTACTTTGAAAAGTCATTCTTCAAGGTACAGTAAATGGCGCAAGAAGAAAGGGTCGTCTAAAGAAAAGCTGGCTTGATAATGTAAAAAGGACCGGCCTCTCTTTTGATGTCCTGCTTAGAACAGACCTGGAAAAGTGGAGAGATTTGGCTACGCGAACCGTGACAGCACTCCTAAGACAAAAGTCAAGGAACAGATGAGATAACCGAGTTACGTACCTTGACCCAATAGTTCCAGCCATTCACGATATGTTTTCTGAATCTGATGGCGTCAAACTTTGAAATTGTTTGTTTTTGATCACGCTTCACAGCTTTGCGAATCTACAATTATAATAAGGATAAACTCCACAATCACAACTATGTATATACATGTATATATTTAGATTTGAAAACGTTTAGCTAGAAAATTAAATGTAATGAACGACAGAAGTGCGATTTTACAAAAAATAGAGTTGAAATGTTTTTCATAAAAATCTGGAGCAGATGATATCCGTAAATGAGAAGAAGATTATTTGTTTTATTTATTACAAGAGGGGTTTCAAACAGATATTTGGGTTAGTAAATTTTTTATATAAAATTCGGAACAATTTTGGCGACGATTTGTAAGAAAATTTAAATAATGTTGGTTGATTTAGTTTTCAATACCAAACCCGAAACATTCTTAACAGATAAAAAAAACTTTTGCTAAGTTTCAGCTAGAAAATTCAATTTAAAATAAATCTAAAAAGTGTTTTCCAGTAATCGTTTCCTGTAAATTACTCTCTTATTTTGAAATCCCGAACAATCTATTGTCGATATTTTTTTTAAAAAAGTCATTTGACATAGAATTGTTTTAAGTTGAAAATATGGAACTATTGGATATCGATAATTAAACTATAGTGAATTGTATATAAAGGTAATGTAAGTCAATGGTGCTAAAACAATATTTAAAACAACTTCATAGTTAATGAAATATAAGTAAGTATAGGGATTTTCATTTAGCATTTATATGCTATTTACTTTAAAAAACCAGTGCACCTTATGATTATCATGTGTTTTTACAACGTTTAAGCATGGAATTTAAATAAGTTAGAAGAGTTGGCATTAATTTGTTTTTCATAAAAACATCTGGAACAATATATTATATATACTTAAAACTATTGAGATGTATCGGCAGGAACATTTAAGGTTAAATCAGATTTTCAATACCTTTTAGAGTTTTTTTTTTCTAAAAATGACGGACAGACAAAATGAGTTTTATGGTGTCTGTAATATGAGATGGGGGTACTAAACAAAAAATAAATAAATTCTGATTATTTTTAAAATTTTGAGGGAACTGATTAGTACTATGCAAAGTGCATTCTTAGCCTTCATTAACAAACTATAAATGTTTTCTTTTCTTCTTGACTAGAAAAAACACCTTTAACTAATATTTATATTTGTTTAATGAATATATTTCACTTAGTGATACTGAAAATACACAAAAAAATGTCCTTCTTTGTTAACATATTGTAACATTATCTCCCTTACATTTATGTAATTGTTTAAGAATTGGTGTATTTTTTTGAAAAAAATCGCTTGCATAATTAATTTTATAAACTAAATGGTTTGCTTTTAGAAAACCAAAAGTAGCCGTTGCACCTAAACTTTTCAAGCCGCATCACATGGTGAAATAATATTTTTCATTTTTCGAGATATGAGTGTGACAGACGGACATTTTGCACAAGCCTAATTGCGGCTTTTCCCCTTACGGGGCCGCTAAAAACATTTATTAAAAATCGAAAAGGGGAAACAATCTGAATTCGAACTCATGGCTCAAGCCTTCTCAAGCCAATACGAAAACCACTCAGAGTGGTGGAGAGCTTATGAACAACGAAGATTGTATAATAATCTATTATTTCTATTGTCTCGTCCTAGTTTTCAGGTTTCTGTTCACTAAGACCTAGACGATGACCTTTTAAAAAGTAAATTTTTTTATTTTTTTCTTGCTTTTTTTTTTGTTTTTCACACAAAATATTCAAAATAGCGATGTTCGACTGAAAAAAAAATTTGAGCCTGCGTTGAAAATCCCATATTGAGGCGTCATGAAATGTGAAGTGCAGTTATGCTCAACCTAATTCAACCTGCGGCCATTTTAATTTCAGACACGCCTGCATAAACAAAAAGGTACAAAATATGAAATAAAAATTCACCTGAAACTATTTAAAAATATTGGATCTAGTAACTACATTAATTAATAAGATATGTAAAGTCTATCATTTTTTTAGCGTCTGGAAATGGCTTCATTTCTTTACTTAAAATGTGAGCAACATTGTAGCTACCTTTTTAACCAACTTATTTTCTTGTCTCTTTTTGGTATATATTCCCATCAATCCTCCAATCTCTAGGCGTAGTTTGTTTTTTATATTAACCAAGAATGCTGCCATATTTGTTTCATAATGCCGTTTTTTAAAATATATTTTTTTAACACACTTTCTTTACAAATCAAATATGTTGACTTGTTGTGAAGATCCGTTCACTTATCCTGGTAGATTTTACATCCAGTTCACAATTGTTGAAGGTCTTGTTACCAATCCATCTGAAAAAAAGTGAGGGCCCTAAGAAAGGTAAAAATACATTTTCAACTTTTTGGAGGGGGGGGGGGAGGGTGATATCCGTTGTGTGTCGATAGTAGAATCAATCATGTGAGACGTGAATGTGTTTCCAGTTCTTTTATAGTTGTATTTTTAAAAACCTTTTTTTTTTAAAATAATGTTGTAAACACCTCTTGAGAAAACGGAACACATTTTAAAAGGTCCTACCGAGAAGATGAAACGCTTTCTCATAAGTGCACTACTTTTATATCTGAGCATGGTAATAATGTCATTTTACTTGGTTAATTGTCAAACATGAAAATGTGTGGCGCCTCTTAGTTTGAGAAACGCTGCTATTGTAAAATATTAGTATTAGTTTAGCGCACCAAAAAAAAAAGATTGTAACCGGGACAATACAAGTCCCTCAAGTTTAGAATAGTATTTTAGATAATTAGTAAAAAAAAAAACACAAAAAAACCCAGCGTAGAACCTTCATGGTAATAGCTGTTAGAATGTTAGAGTCGTGGACGGATTACTCGTTGTGAATTATGTACAAAACTAGATATCAATCTTATGCTGGTCATTCGGTGTCAAAGTGTAGAAGTCGAGGTTAAAGAGACAAGTGCAGCACAATACAACCGCACAATTGTACTTCAAGCTAGTAGTATTCTTTTACACCAGCGGCATAGAACACTGTCACGCTTAAGTTTATAGGTCAAGGCTAGTCGCAAGAATTTGACGTCACATGATCACGTGATCATGAGTACAGATCCACGTTATGAGTTTAAGTGACAACAAAAAGGCGGGAAACTAGAGGTGAAGGCTGAGGTAGGGTGAACTAGGTATAATGAATACAGCTGAAGTTTTTGGTTTCAGTTGTGGTCAGTTATGGTCAGGGTCAGTTTGAGTTAGGAGAGTGAGAGCTAGAAATCGCTAGTTAGAAGTAAATAATTGGTTAATTTCATTTGATCATCATTAATCCTGCATCCTGCTGTACGTGTAAATATTTATTGTTTCAAGTTTGAGTTCAAACGAATTAAACTCAAGAAAATTATGTACACCGTGTCATGTATTGCATTAAAGTAGTGTTTGTTTCACACCAAGAGAAGGAGATACAACACAAGTCTCTCTCTTCAAGGTACGCCCCTGACAAACACTAAACATAATCTGAAGTTGGAAGATCGTGTTGATAACTAGAATTGAGTCACGGTTTTAAACCACAATCCGGTAACGACTGTTAAACAAAGTTGTAGGTCTAATGAGCTTGTCATCACCCTAATCAAGTGTTGTATCAAGCTTTGTCTGCCTCTCTTACATACTTAAAAGTCTACTCCAGTATTTCTTAAACTGTGTTCCGCAGAACCCTAGTGTTCCGAGGCCTGAATAGGTATTCCACGAACTACTTGACTAATTAAGTACTAGGCCAAAACAAATTAATTTCTCTAAAAATAAAAAAAGCAAAGTGTTCCGTTAAATACTCAGGATGTGCAAAGTGTTCCGTTAAGGAAATCGTTTGGGAACCACTGGTGTACTCTTACAGTACAGTGTATTACGTATAGTGTACAAGTTGTTATGGATCAGCAGAAATTAGCTAAGATTGTTTTGTAATAAAATATATGCATTTTCAACACGAGATGGTCTCTGTCGAATTGTTTATATTTTCTGTAGTATGGGCTTTCTTTCTGCCTGCCTTGGGTAAGAATAATCACACTATATGTTTTCTATAGTTATAATGTTTTGTTTGATGTATTGCACAAATTATCCTTATGGATAACAAAGATTTTTATTATATTAATGTAAAATTATTAACTAATTCACGTCTAACGCATATGACGCTATGGGTAGAAGGAGCAATACCGGATACTGTGCAGGACCGTGAGGCCTCCCAAGGCCTGAAACTTTAATAGGGGGTCTTCACGTTTCAAAACAAAACATTTTTTAACACAATAAGCATAATAATTGAAACAATAATGGAAATGAGACTAAATTTTTCGTAATTATGAGATGCTTTTAGATGTGTCAATAGTATGAAATGCATTTTATATTAAAATCATGAAGAGGAGACGAACCTCCACAAAAAATCCTGTCTAGGGCTTCCACTTGAGAGTAAGTAATGAAAAACGAAAAAAAAAAGTACAAATGCTGACCGACAAATATTTCCTGCGTATTCTAATCACAAGAAAGTGTACTTTACAGAGTGGGTGGTATAAGTTATACTTTGTGTAGAGAATCAGGTCGTCCCTCAAGAGTTTGAAACTAACTAATTGATACAATTGATACCCTAGTGCAGGGGTAAGAAAATTACGGTAGCGGGCCACAAGCAGCCAACCAGATTCTTTTATACGGCCCGCTGACACATAAAAAATCAGGTATGCCGACAGATTATACCAGGGGTCTCAAACACGTGGCCCATGTGGCCCGCGAATCAATTTTGTGTGGCCCGCGGCCACGTCCGCGAAACCTTCTATTTTCATAAGCAAAACCGTGGCGCTGTGGTTTGTGTATTGGCTTGACCCTCATGAAACCATAAACCATATTCTCTTTGAATGCCCCTTCCTGACCCACCTTAGGCAGACCCTACTACCACTGCAGCCCAACATAACCAACACCCTGTACGGCAGTGCTGAACAACTGAAGAGAAAGCACATTGTTTTTTCCTTGGCACTGACTGCAAAAGAGCTGACAGCTCAGCAGCAATACAGCTGGCTAGAAGAAGGGGACGCCTGAGGAGGTTAGAGCCCTTGAGTTAGAATTAAAGTCGAACAATTTTTTGTCTTTATCAAATACATTGAAATGCTATCAAGGTCACCTTCATTCAGATATCTCATCTTCTCCCCCTTCCTGTCAGTCTCCCCCCCCCTCCCCCATTTAGCCTAGATCTATTTATTTATATGAACGATTCAAACTAATTGATACCCTAGTGCAGGGGTGGGCAAATTACGGTAGCAGGCCACATGCAGCCCGCCAGATTGTTTTATACGGTCGGCTGACACCTAAAAAATCAGTTATGCCGACAGATTATACATATGAAAAATGAAAAATATATTAAAATAAATAGTTGTAAATATCTATAGAAATGTTTGAAGCTTCGGATTCTTATCACTTTTGATGAAGAGGCTAAAGAAAAATTGTCTCAACATATCATTCTAAAAAAAGTTTACAGTAAACGAAGATTATTTTTACTGACACTATTTCAATACACTCAGTCAAAGACACAAGCCTAGTCCAGTATTTATTCAATGCTATGAAGAATTGTGCTGAAAGTTTGGGGTTGGCTTGGAACAAGATGGCAAGTGTAACAACGGATGGAACCCATGAATTGACTGAGGCAAAAACAGTTGTTGTTTAAATAAAGAATAGTATCCTAACCATGTAAGGCGATACAGAAGTAATTTAGAAATACAGAGATAAAGTTTATTAACTCAAGTCAGTGAGAATTCAATGCCACAGGGAAGGATTTGTCTAAACCCTAAACGTTTATGCTTGAAACATACTTTTCACTACAGTCTTTATAATCATTATCGTGATACACATATTCATCTTCTCTTCTACATCAATGGTTCCAAAATTGTGTTTCGCAGAACTATAGTATTCAGCGAGGCCTGAATATGTGTTCCATGAACTACTGGAATAATTAACTATTAGGCCAACAGTCCAATTAATTTGTAAAAAAAAAGTTCTGCTAAATACTCAGAATATGCTAAAGTGTTTGCTAAGTAAAAAGCTTGGGAACCACTGGTCTACACAAATACTTGCTCTGATTACTTAAATTATTACATAAAAAAAATTGTTCGAACTTTAACTGACCTATGGGACTTAACATTGGCCAAAAATACAATTAAAAGACCATGTCTAATTGACAATCCGAAGTATTTATAGTCATGACGCTGGACTTAAATTTACTTTCATTCATTTACAGAGGCGTGTGGAAAAGGTTGGTTTGGAGAGGCATGTCAGTTTAAATGTCATTGCCAGTCAGACTGTGACAAGGAAGGACTGTGTATAGGAAATAATCCAAGATGTGAAAACTTATGGTTTGGAACTAGATGCCAATATCGTATGTCTTTTTTTAATGTATTATCATTGTTATTTTCTTTAAAATAGTACTTTTTAGCTTTTTACTTCTCTTATATTAACTCACTCTTATTCTTTCTTGTATGTTTCGATTTTCACAATTGACCACATAATTTTTTGGACCTCTTGTCAAGTTCTTGTGTTAGATGTTTTGTGTACCTGACATTTGCACACAAAATTCATTCTTAATCTTTATAAACAAACATAAATGTTTTCTTTTAATTTTAGTAGATAGTGTACCAGAAAAAAACACAGGTGACTAATATTTATATTTGTAGTGAAAATTTCTTGTACATTAAAAAAAATGACTAAATAATATTGAAAATACACATACGATTATCATTCTTTGTTACCATATTGTAAACATAATCTACCATACATTTAGGTATTGTTTTAGAATCGGTGTATTCTTATTATTATTGCATAATTAATTTTATAAACAAATAGATTTGCTTTTAGAAAGCAAAGAGTAGCCAAAACGCATGGTGAAAAAAGATTTTTCATTTTTCTTGTAGTTTTTAAGATTTGAGTGTGACTGACATTTTGTATAAACATAACAGCATCTTCGTTACGGGGGCCGCTAATAAAAAAAAATAACCAATTAGTTAATTAGCTATTGGTAATAAATCATTTTGTTTGCTATCCCAAACAAGGGAAAAAACTGAAATTGACTGAAATAGTGGTATAAGTTGAATTAGTTTCCTTTATAAGTCGTCTTCTGAGTCTTATTGAATACAAACATGAAGTACGACGAGACTAGAGAAACAATACATAACTCTACATTCTTCTATATTCATAAGAACTTTACTAGCACAGTGGTTACAATGTTGGCTTAAGGAGGCTTGTGTCATGAGTTTGATTTCAGGTCGCTTTTTTAAAAATCCAAAATAATTCATAGCACCTTGCTTAATATAAGCTTTGTTTTTTTTTTAAGTATTGTAAAAAATATTTTCCTGTTTTTAAAGGAATTCGACCACATCAGACCAATACTAATTACATCCAATAACTTCAGCTCAAGAAACAATTTTAGTATAAATAATAAACCATAGTGACAGTAGCAGCACTGTTCTCCTTCGCTTAAAAAAAATTCTAATAACTATCCGAACTCCCCTTGGCATAGAAAAGAAAACTGTTTATATAAAGTGCATAATGCATTCATATCCTGGGAAGACACTTATAAAGGAATGTAGCTCTTTCCTGTTGACGTAACAACAAATTAAAACATTTGTCTCACCAAACATGCTACGGAAAAATGGTTTTAATGAAAGCTGTAGACGTTAACTTATGTTGAGGTCTGTTGTGCGTGGGAATAGGTAAACTTTGTCTAAACTACGGGCTTTCAAACTGTGGAATATGACTCCAACGGGAGTTGATCTAAGATTGGCCTGGGGTCGCTTAAGACCACCCAAAGCATTGTTGTTATTTTTTTTCCATTCCATTAATCATTTCTTTTTGTATTGCTATACGATAATGTACTATTGAATCAGATTGATTTCAAACATTTTAATAAATATTTTAACAGTTTAAAATATTAATCAAGATTAATGCATAACGGAACGTTACGCTATTTCAGAATCATATAAATATTTTTTTCAATGGTGACGTCTAATTTAAAGCAATTTCGTTCATGATTAGTAATATTCCATTGTTTTATATCCATGTTATTAAAGGTATTTATTACATCATGGAACAATCCATGATACTGTATCTCAAACAAAGAAAATAAACTATAATGACAATTTTTAGCGGCCCCTAAGAGGGGAAAGGACGCTATTAGTTTTGTGTGGAATGTCTGTCCGTCCGTCCATCCGTCCATCCCGTTTAGATCTCGTAAACTTGAAAGAATAGTGAAAATACGACATTATAATATTTTAGACCATTCAAAGTTCTGGTGCAACGGCCACTTTTTTCTTTTCTGAAAGCGAAAAATACAATTTCTTAAATTACTAATGCAAGCAGTTTTTTAAAATAAAAATACACCACTTTTACAACTATTCACTATTAATAGTAACAAACACGGGAGGCTCTTTATTAGGGAAGTATCCATTTACCATATTTTCAACACATTTATGCAAACGGTTGTAGATTTAAAAAAAAAGATTTTTTTTTTACATTTCTATTTATAAGTTATGTAAGTTATGTAAGTTCTGTTATAATAAGTACTATATTTATTTAAAAAAATGTTTACTATTTTTTTAAGAGAACAATCTATTTAGCATGCATAAAAGTTAAGCATAATTTAAAATAAAAATTAATAGGTAGTTTTTCATATTATCGCGTAGTAGTGCAGAGCAGTTGCAATAGAGCACGTTAACAAAGGACAAGTTTCTACAAGTTTTCCTTCTTCCCTAGTGCTATTTGAGCATGGAATGGGTTGCCTGAGCTAGCCAGGAAAACCAGTGACTTGGCAGAATTTAGGTCATTGGTTAATATGCATGAGTAAATGCATGACGCGTAGGACGTAATCATCTTCTTTTTTGAAGTAACGTCTGTATTATATAAGATAAGATAGAAGAAGAAACATTTTTTCTCTTATTTGTTTTTTACAGAAATGTTTTTTTTTTCTTGAGGAATAAGAGGTTGACCCTTTACAAAACAATTAGATCAATTAGATATTCGTTATAAGTCATCAGTTAGGCCAGGCTGACATCCAACTTCACATTCACTTTCACCTATCATTTGGTCTACTGGATCGCTGGGGGCACCACACAAGATCTGATAACCTTTTTTCTCCATTATTCTCTGTCATTTGTCTTTGATAGACTTTCATTCTGATAATATTGAAACCTGCCTTTTTACCTGACTGGATTGACCACTTCGGAGGCCGATTTTTGAGTTTGTGTTTCCTCACAAACTGTCTATATAACCTTGTTTACTGTATGGTTTTACGTAATAGGAGTTGAAAATTGAAAACCCAAGTTCGTCTTTTGTAAAGAAATTCTATGAAACCGAAAAAAATGTAATGCTATTTTGATAACAAAACACGATCGTTGTCGAAAAGATACCCAGTCTTTTCCTGGTAAGATTTGGTATGAAAATGATGTAAATTTTATAAACAAGTTTAATTTAACAAACCACTTGAGAAATTTGGTAAACAGTAAGATGTATCGAAAACACTACAGTGGTGTTAGTACACAAGGTGCTCCCAGTTTGCTGGTATGATTGTTTGCAATGTTTGATAAAGAATGAGTCACCAAAAGTCATCGTACCTCAGTGTATGATTCATAGATGAATATTAGTTAGGAAGACACTGCCCCAATAATTACAAAAACCAATGTAAAACGTTTCTGTAAGGATCAAATGCAACATGCAAAAGAAATTCGACCATAAGTGAAACTTGCGTAGGCATATCTTTAAACTTATTGACAAAGTGGTGACTAATTAAACCTTTCCCTTAAAAAAAAAAGTGATAAATAAAAAAAAAGCATTGTGATTCAAAAGAAAAAAATATTAAACAACAAGAAAATGTCAGGCGAGCAATCCCAAGATGTCGGACTTACTATTTAAGAGGAGAAAAAGAGGTTCCTTCTTACGTGCTGCAGAAAACTAGTTTAGTTAGAGAGTAGGTTAGTTTCGGTAGACACATTTTTTTACCTGTCCCTTTTTTTTACCTGTCCCTTAGTCTGTTGGACAGTTGGGGCACCAGGCAAGATTTGTCGACCGTCTTTCTCCATTCCTCCCTTTTTTTTGCCTTGTTTAGAACCTCTCTCCATGGCAGGCCCGTCCATTCTTTAATGTCTTTAATGACTAATATATTGTGTATTGTTTTAGCGGCGGGAAAAGTAGTGACGTAGTAAGACAGAAGAATGACGTAAGAGAATAGGCGAACAATGGCGATAGCTTAGAAGAAGGTTGATTAGTTTTAGAGATAGAGAAGTAACGACGGAGAAGTAGGTGAGACAGATATCCCAAGTGCACAGCATTTAGAGCAATAGAAAGTCTTGATCAAGTTGATATTGTTCAATGTCATGTTCTTTGTTTTAGTTTAGACTAGCTAATGAATTAGCAAAGAAGTTGATTAGCACAGAAGATATTAGCCAGAACAGTGCATTGATCGTTTTTTTAACGCTGAGCTTCAACTCCTACTGGAAGCAATCATTGATGTAGCAGATAAATTTTGAGCAACCCAACCGAAAAATTCTTGAGTTCAAACTACGAAGTATTGCAGATGTCAGTTTTAAAGTATTAGCGTATATAATGATTTTTCAAAAGGAGACATTCAAACAGAAATACCAAAACTCTGAAGGGATATAAAGGCAACAAAAGTTATTCTTGAAGGAAATAAAAGTTGACACTGCATGATTCATATGCCACTAAGACTTAAAAAATATCTCTAAATTATTTAACAAAGCCTTCAAACGCTTCTTACCATCGGCTTATCGATGGCGTCATGTAAAAAAATGATTTTTAAAATGAAAATTAAGAACATTTTGTGACAAAAGAACAAACGACACTTTCATGAAGGGGAATTTTTTATTAAAAATGAGATCGTTAAAGTCATTAGCCTTGATGAAGTTAAGAATTTTTAAATTTCATAGACACTCATTTTATAGTTGTTGAACAATCAAATAACGTAAGTAATTATAAACTATGTTATTACAGCGCAAGAAAGAAACAAAAAAAAAGGATTTTTTAAAAGGGCGAAAGGGGGCGGGGGACGGGGGGACACCCTGAGCTGACCGCACCGGGTGAGATCCACCCTAGTGACGCCACTGAGTGAAACTTCAAATTGACTAAGAAATTTGGACAAATCTCGAATCAACCTGAAATTTTGCAGTCATATCTTTTACCTGACAAAACAGGTATCTCGAACAAAGGAAAGAAATAATACTTGACATAAAAGGAGTTATTAGCTGAATTAGTCCCCATTATACTTGGTGGATAGAATAGTTTGAAACTAACAATATAACTATAAATCTGCTATTTTTTAAGCCCAATGGTTAGTGTCTTGGCTTGAGGAGTTTAAGGAGGATTTAGCTGTCGAATTAGAACTCAGATTGTTCATCTATTTTTTTGAAATAAATGCATTTAAAAAGCGATCATCCAGATACCACGTTCTTTCTTCCCCCACTCATTACAAACGGGTCCAGACAACAGGATCGTAGCGTATTATCATTGCTAAAAGCATGAAATTGGGCAAAAAAAATGCTTTTATTAATAAAAAAAAATAATACATATACAAATCCAGCCATTAGGCTCAATGAATAAATACACAACAACTTCTAGAATCATTCGTAAAATCCAACGTCAGGGACATTTCATAATGATACTTAATAACACTTTTCTCAATGCAATAGTAGAATTACTTAAAGCATATGTCCTTCCTCTCTGAGGACCCAAAAAGTAACTAACTTTTCAATGCGTGGTCAGACTTATGTGCGATTCTTTTTATCGTGCAAATGGCACGGTTATTCTGTGACTATTAATCACCTCATGTCACAGTGACTCTCAAACAATTCTGTGAGAATGAACTCACTCTATCTGTCTGTCTGGCAGAAAGTTTGTACACGTTGTTTCTATTGACATCAAATCTCGAATCAAGCTGAAATTTTTGACAATTGTTTCCTTTACCTGACAACACAAGAATAAAAAAAAAGTAACCAATTAGTTAATTAGCTATTGGTAATTAATTATTTTGTTTGGTACTTGACTAAAGTGGTGATATAAGTAAAGTAAAGTAAAGTTCCCCTTTCAGACCTTGTGGTCTATAGGGCAGATGATGTAAAGGTCATCTGTTTCTGTGGCCTACGGTTAACGAGGGTGTCATGGGGCCAGCACAACGACCAACCACCTTTCCTTTTTCCCAACTAACGTTAGGTACCCATTAGAGCTGGGTGGACTCAGAGGCGCCCGAAGATCCTGAAGTTAAAAATCCCAGTCTTCACCAGGATTCAAACTCCGGACCCGGTTAGGTAGCCAAGCGCTTTACCACTCAGCCACCGCGCCTCCAAAGTGGTGATATAAGCAAAGACAAACAGACACAAACACTCTTTTGTTCCCTTGGCAATCAAATCATTAAATAAGAACAATCTGGTATAAACTTTGTCACATGTAAATTATGAGTGAGTCTGGTGTGAATGTACACTTTGGTTTCTTATAGTTATAATGTTTTTTGTTTGGTGTAATGCACACATTGTAAGGCAAATTTCCATATGGACAATAAAGATTATTATTATTATTGTTATTATTATTATTATTATGTTAGAAATGAACGAGTAGTCATTCTCTGGCGCTGCCAGGGTCGAGTTTCGCTAAAGAGAAACAAAATTCATCGTAGTCCCTTTAACAGTTTCCACTGAGGAATTTTCTGGTGATGTGGCAGGTCTGCAGCAGTACCGCCCTCTGACAGGCAACGAAGATGTTCCTAGGAATGTTAAGGGCCTTGAAGGTGTCTGTGAGGTCAGTTGTTATTATCCCCTCGGTTGATATAACAATGGGGTATATTGTTATTTTGGACAATTTCCATAGACGCTTAATCTCCAAGCCTAGGTTCCCATATTTTCTTTGTTTTTCTATCTCAGTTTTTCTTAAATTATGAGACAGTGGTACGGCGATATCGATAATGGTAGCGGTTTTTTCTTTTTTATCGATGAACAGCAGATCCGGGCGATTGAAATCTACCGTTTTGTCGGTCAGAATAGGCCTATCCCAGTACAGCAGATGATCAGTAGACTCGAGAACCTCTTGCGGAGAGTATTTATAATAAGGGGGAGTGTCCTTATCGATCAATTTGTACGTCAAAGCCAGGTGTTGGTGTATTAACTTTGCAACTTGGTTATGGCGACCTAGGTAGGCTGATTCTGATAGGGCTGGACATCCTGCCATAATGTGTTCAATCGACTCGCCCACATTTCCACATTTTCGACATTTGTCGACAACATTGAGTTTCAGGATATGCTTCTCGTAATTTTTTGTCCTGCTTACTCTGTCCTGTATTGCTGTGACAAAGCCTTCTGTTTCAGGGTAGAGATGACCTGCTTTGAGCCATGTTAAGGAAGCAGCCTTGTCGATGTTGTCCCCATGTAATGAAGCCGGAAATTTTCCGTGGAGTGTTTTTTCTTCCCATTGGCGAATCTCATGCCTTACGTCGTCCAAACCGATATTGACATCAGAATTGTGTAGGTTCAGAGGGGTTGCATCGGAGTCGTATTTCCGTAGGAAGGAAACTAATTTGTTGCTGGAGGCGAGCAGTTTTGATCGTATTTTTAAAACTTGCATCTTACACAATTTGAAGATGTTCTGCAATCCACGACCCCCATCCTTCCTGGGCAGGTATAACCTTATGGTGGAGGACTTGGGGTGTAGGCATTATTATTATTATTATTATTATTATAACTAATCCCTTTTATAGATTGCCGCTCTAAATTGAAACAAACAATACATATAGTAAAGTGCGAAATTATTAAGTCCGCTGGCAGCAATTTTCACGTTTGGATTTTTATAGCACCGTAACAATCTGACCTATGAAAAAACTGATGGTATCTCTGAATTCCTCGTCCTTTTTTCTATAGATATAGATCAAATTTAATGTATCACTAGGCTTGGTTAAAATTAAATACGAAGTCAAAGAGGTGTAGGGTAGGTATCGCCAAGCGTACTTTTCCTCGAGCGAATTTTTCCCCAGTTAGTAAGCTCGATCGGGTTGATGGAAGGTTCGAACAGATCAAAGTAAATATATCTAAAAACATGTTTTATTATTTAATTTTCACTATAAAGTCATTCTCTTTTTACTCCAGCGCAAGAACACCATCCATTGCACCATTTCCCACCCTCCACAACTTCAAATAGTCTCTTTAAGCTGATGAGCCATCAGACTTAAAAATAACCTTAAGCCCATTACCCATTTCCTTCACTACCGGGTAGTAAAAAAGAATAATTCCACACCTCTTGAGTTTGACCTCACCATGAACTTAGCCTTAACAAGTAAAAGGAAATAGTATGTGTCAGAAGTAACGAAAAAAGGTGCATGCGCAGTAGCAATATAGTAGTAATTTGGTAAACATTCAAATAAAAAAGTTTTAGCAATAAAAAGTGAACTGTTCGAACTTCTTGACGAATCGGGGCTGCTCGAACTTCACATTTTACTCTATATATACAATCTTCTCTAGTCATAAAAACCTCACGATCAGAGTGGTTAGCACGTCGGCCCAAGAAGGCCAGAGCCACGAGTTCGAATCCATGGCGCTCTCGCCCCCCTTTTTTGTACATGCTTTTAAAAACCAATTACTGTCAAATCCGTCCATTTTTCTAACTGGTTCAGACAAGTGACAAGATCATTGCATAGTGTGAAAGCTAAAAGCATGAAATAACGCTAAACAAAAAGAAATGATACAAATATTTTTAATCGTATAGATTTATTGTTGTTGGTTTAGATCTATTACAAATTTAATGACATGGCTGATCCAAACTTAATTGATACAATGACATTTCGTATGAGCTTTGCTTTTGTTTGTATAATATTTTAAAAAATGTTTTTCTTGTTCTTTCATTTTCTGCCCCGAATTTAGAAATCTGCTGTTTATAACAATACACGAGAACTTCAGTCCCTATTCCTTTTACAAATGAAGGGAATACTTAGAGTTTGCACAGGTTAGGGTGTATAAATGCAATGTCTTCTTCCTATATGTGTTGAGTTTGGGGGGCTGCTTTTGTTCTTTTTGGGGGCTGCTTTTGTTCTTTTTGGGGGCTGCTTTTGTTCTTTTTGGGGGCTGGTTTTGTTCTTTTTGGTGGCTGCTTTTGTTCTTGTTTCTGTTTGTTGTAGTTATTAACGTTTTAAAATTTATATTTCAAGAGGATTTGTCCACTATTAGTGGAGCTACTATGACTACCAATGTCAATCAAAACACGCAATGGCTGACAGACAGAAATACCCAAACCTGCAACAATGACACAAACTTACAATCAGTTACGATAGTTTGGAACACGGAGTATTGGTTCACATGGATGAGAATTGTACTAAAATCCTCTGGTAAGTCGACTTGTTATTTTTTTTTTCTTTTAAGAGTATCCAATGTATTAAACATTTTATGTGGATCCTTTGTTCCTATAATCATTTGTCATTTATTATTCTTACAATAAATTGTTTACTCACTATTGTAAAACATATTTGTTAAAACACGTTTGTGTTTTTATTTTTCTGTAATATGTAAGGGAAGCAAACAACAGTGTATGCCCGTTGGCTAAAGCAAGCAGATTAACACTCTTGTCAACTACTAGATAATGAATCACACAAGAAGAAACGAAACAATCTTAAAATGTTATTTGAATGCGAAACCTTAGAGATACTCTCTCTTTTTTTTTCAGATGGAAAAGAAGTAAAATAATAATATTTTTATTATACCAACCTACCAGCCTATCGACACGCCCAGTTACACACCTACTTAGCCAGCTACACCTAAACCTTACGTTACCATTAAACCTACCCAACCATCTAACTTTAGAGTTACACACACACTAGAATTCACTGGACAAAAGTATTTGTGCCTGTAGCGTTCTAATTCAACGAACCAAATACTAGAATTCATGGGCTGTGAGTATGTTAAGAAAGCGCTAAAATGCGGGCCGTTTTATTGGAAGTGATAAAAAGGAAAGGTGGGGGGGGGGGGAGGTTTCCACCCTAAATATACAATATATAGTCTGGGAACAAATCAAAGGGTGTAGCTAATGGGTAATCCTAGTACAATACATTAAGATTAATTGAATCTTAAAATTATTTTAGAGGCTTTATTATAATTGCTCTTGACCTAATAGTCTTTTTGTGACACTGTAAGAATATAGCCTAGATTTGTTCAGTTAAAACAAAATAAGATCTATCAAAATATTAAAAGTCTCTTATTGTTATTATCAGAGATAATATTTATTTGGGTCTCAGTGAGTCTTTTTTTCTTCTTCAATGGACTAAGATATCTATTAATCTTTGATATAATGAAAATGATTTTTTTCTGTACAGCACACTTGAAGTCAATAGATGTTCAATTTAACCAGCACTCTACAAGCCAGATGTTGAACTGTAAAAAGTTTCTTTTGAGCACCTCAAGTCCAACATTAGAGATTCACTGCACTTTAGAGTTCCTTGTAAGACAGATAACTATAACAGCGGCGGCAGATCTGTGCGACATTTACATAAGTGGAGGTTTGTGCTAATCCTAGGCGTAGCTTGCTAGAAGGAGTTTTCAAATCCCCTATTTTCAAGGTTCTCAAACACCCTATTGAGATTAAGTGTTCTCAAATACCCCATTAAAACGATTTAGATCTAACAGACAAGGAGAGGGTAATCAAAAACGTTTTCTCTACTAATTATCTTATTAAATTATCACATAAAGTTTTGTTTGCAGTCCGAGTGTCCCCAACGGGTCCATGTTATTTGAGAAGCGTTCTCTATACTATAAGATCATGATGATTTGACAATTCTTAAACCACAAACTGAAACATGTACGCATTTGTATACATTTCCTCTTCATTAATGTAACACTATTGTTTGGTGAGAATCACGAGATATAGGAGTTTATGATTCCATGTGAAATAGGGGTTTTCACAGTGGCAATCACGGGGTACCACTTTGGTCACATGATTAGAAAGGACCGCATGGGCAAGTCAGTCTACGCCCTGTTCAGAGAAGAGACAGACATTGTTAGGTCTTTGGTTTAGAATGTCTTTATAATCACTTATTATGTATTCATATAGGAATTATTCATGTTTGTGAAATACTGGTTTAATGTGATCATACTCAAGTGATTGATGGCTGACATTGCCTACTTGTAAACTATTATTTTACTTAATAAATGTGAGTCTGCTACATTTGTGTTTAGTGCTGATTTATATGTCTTGTGGTCGAAGTACACAGTAAGCTTAGTAAGAATACACTATAAAGTCATGAAGATTTAAGTATTTAATTAATAATACAAGAACATTACATCAATACCAGAAGAGGTATTTACATCATGCGAATCCACAAGTGTGTGTTACAATGAACTTTTTCAAATTAAGATGACTGCGAATTTGTTGTTTATATTATATTGTTGTTTTTAAAGTAACACTTAAAATAATATAATACTAAAAATTATGTTAATTTTTAGGTGTAAACTTCGCATTGAGACAAATGGTTCGCCAATCGTCTAGCTATGAAGGTTCCTATTCAAATTTTGCACTACATGCAGTTGACGGTGACTTGAAAACGTTTTCACATACAGAACACGAACCCAGACCATATTTGTTCCTGACATTACCAAAGCCACGGCTTGTCAATCGTATTGTTCTTTATAATCGAATGTTTGATGCCTGTAAGTATTTTATAACATTTTCTTCATACACACGTATTTTTGTTTCAATTCTCCGCATCTATCTATCTATCTATCTATCTATCTATCTATCTATCTATCTATCTATCTATCTATCTATCTATCTATCTATCTATCTATCTATCTATCTATCTATCTATCTATCTATCTATCTATCTATCTATCTATCTATCTATCTATCTATCTATCTATCTATCTATCTATCTATCTATCTATCTATCTATCTATCTATCTATCTATCTATCTATCTATCTATCTATCTATCTATCTATCTATCTATCTATCTATCTATCTATCTATCTATCTATCTATCTATCTATCTATCTATCTATCTATCTATCTATCTATCTATCTATCTATCTATCTATCTATCTATCTATCTATCTATCTATCTATCTATCTATCTATCTATCTATCTATCTATCTATCTATCTATCTATCTATCTATCTATCTATCTATCTATCTATCTATCTATCTATCTATCTATTTATCCATCCATGCATCCATCCATGCATCCATCTATCTATCCATCCATACATGCATTTAAATTAATTACCTAAACAAGCGCTATGTACTTTTAATAATAATGTTAACAAACAAAATGTAGGTTTTACCATAAGTGCTGTCTCTTGACTCGCTTGGTACATTTTGAATTGCTATTGCTCTACACACTGTTATAAGTAAACACTTAAAAAAGTAAACACTAGATACAAGATAGTATGGAGAGTTTACATAAGTGCAACATACAAAGTAAGTAAATAGAACTACGTATATATATATATATATATATATATATAATTTAGCGCAAGCCGTTAAAATGACAGATATGGGGAAAACTGGATTAGTCAAATTCCAATACAGACATTTTTAAAGTCTACAGTACAAAAAAAGAATTGTGACGCTGGTGTTTGAATGGCTTATAGAATAGTGGCTCACGTGGTTTATAGAACAGTTGATAGTATGGTTCATAGAGTGGTTTATAGAGTAGTTTATAGAGTGGCTCATAGCGTGGTTGATAGAACAGTTGATAGAGTGGTTCATAGAGTGGTTTATAGAACAGTTGATAGAGTGGTTCATAGAGTGGCTCATAGCGTGGTTGATAGAACAGTTGATAGAGTGGTTCATAGAGTGGTTTATAGAACAGTTGATAGAGTGTTTCATAGAGTGGTTTATAGAACAGTTGATAAAGTGGCTCATAGCGTGGTTGATAGAACAGTTGATAAAGTGGCTCATAGCGTGGTTTATAGAACGGTTGATAGTATGGTTCATAGAGTGGTTCATAGAGTGGTTCATAGAGTGGTTTATAGAACAGTTGATAAAGTGGTTCATAGAGTGGCTCATAGCGTGGTTGATAGAACAGTTGATAGAGTGGTTCATAGAGTGGTTTATAGAACAGTTGATAGAGTGGTTCATAGAGTGGTTGATAGAACAGTTGATAAAGTGGCTCATAGCGTGGTTGATAGAACAGTTTATAGAGTGGCTCATAGAGTGGTTTATAGAACAGTTGATAGAGTGGTTCATAGCGTGGTTGATAGAACAGTTGATAGAGTGGCTCATAGCCTGGTTGATAGAACAGTTGATAGAGTGTCTCATTGAGTGGTTCATAGAGTGGTTTATAGAACAGTTGATAGAGTGGTTCATAGAGTGGTTTATAGAACAGTTGATAGAGTGGTTCATAGCGTGGTTGATAGAACAGTTGATAGAGTGGCTCATAGCGTGGTTGATAGAACAGTTGATAGAGTGTCTCATTGAGTGGTTCATAGAGTGGTTTATAGAACAGTTGATAGAGTGGTTCATAGAGTGGTTTATAGAACAGTTGATAGAGTGGTTCATAGAGTGGTTTATAGAACAGTTGATAGAGTGGCTCATAGAGTGCTTTATAGAACAGTTGATAGAGTGTCTCATAGAGTGGTTTATAGAACAGTTGATAGAGTGGCTCATAGAGTGGTTTATAGAACAATTGATAAAGTGGCTAATAGAGTGGTTCCTAGAGTTTTTTATAAAACAGTTGATAGAGTGGTTCATAGAGTGGCTCATATTGTGGTTTATAGAGTGGCTCATTTGGTTAGGGTTACAATTTAATTGTGTTATTAATACGTTTTGATATTTTCAGAAGTGAAATCCAAGGACCAACTTGACTGCCCAATGTATGAAAGGTGTCCTTGTTAGAAAAATCAGAAGTTTACTTTACGAAATAAAACATTTTAATCCTCAAATACAAATCATGAAAAGATTGAACACACTTCTCTACATAAATACCCTGATATACGCTATATAAAGAGTCATGTTCGGCATATCACTTATTCTCTCATTTGGCGTCGACGAGTACGAATCGGTGAGAGAGCGTTACGATGCCAGAGCGATTAAAAAAACAACAAAAAAAAAAACCCATTGAGCTTATGAAAAACATAGGTCTGGCAGACTTAAATCTTTAAAGTACTTTTACCATTACCGGCCACATCACCAGAAAATTTCTCAGTGAAAAATATTAAAGGGACTACGGTGAAATTTGTTTCTCTTTACTGAAACTCGACCCTGGCAGCGCCAGAGAATGACTACTCGTTCGTTTCTGACATAATAATAATAATAATAATAATAATAATAATAATGCTGATAGAACTCATTGAAGGGAGAATATCTCTCCTCTCCAAAAAAGGGGATCCGAATCAACCATCAAACTATCGCCCTATCACTTGTCTGTTAGTTGTGTATAAACTTTAAACTTCACTATTAAAAATTAAAATATATAAATTTTGCGCTGCCCATAAGCTACTAGCGGAGGAACAACAAGGTTGCATTGAGAAGTCAATTGGCTGTAAAGTACAGCTAACTATAGATGGTTATTATATTGCACCAAGCTAATAGAAGAAAAAAAATTACACATGTGCTACATAGACTACAAAAAAACAAAGCATTCGATTCTGTTCCGCATGATTGGCTGTTGAAAACCCTGGAAATTCATCAACCCAAGAATAAAACAACTACTGAAAGTCTGTATGGATAATTGGAAGATAAGTCTACACCTTAATGGTGATAAACTGGGTTCCGTGCACATAAGAAGGGGTAATACCAGGGTGATCTCCGCTCTGGTTCTGTCTAGCTATTAACCCACTATCTTAAGTACTGCATAGCACTACAAACAGTTTTAGGGTTGACACTAAATGTACAAAATGTGTGTCTTATCTGTTATACATGGATGATTTAAAAGCTATATGCAGAAAACGAGCAAAAGCTACACACCATTAATTAAAACGGTAAAACGCTTTAGTGACGACATCTGCATGTCTTTTGGTTTGGATAAGTGTGGTATCATAAGCAGGGCCGGTCTTAGGCCACTGCAACCTATGCGATCGCAGTGGGCCCCGCGCTTTCATAGGCCCCGCGCTAATTCAAGGTGTAGCCTAATTATTAAATTGCAAAAAAATATACGAAAAACTCATGGAAATCTCCTGAATTTCCATAAAAATCTCCTGAAAACTCTAAAAAATCTCCAGAAAAATAGACAAAATTGTCATGTGTGGGTGTCATTCATTGCGGAAAACACCAATCCTACGCGATAAAAAAAAAAGCATTGTCAGCTTTCATGTAATAAAATGTAATAATCGGGCAAATTTTATCTTAATCGGAAGTTCCAATGCTTTATTTACTTTTATAGTCACTGGCATTTAAATATCATTGGTTACAAGGTTCATAAAATACAGATCGCAATTTTTAACTTAGTAAAGAATGAATAAAATTCAAAGTCGAATTTTTTTATTATACAAAATCTTAATTTTCGCGTATTATCCTTATTCCCACACAAACTAGGCCCCGCGCAATCAGTTTCGCATTGGGCCCCGCAATCGCTAGGACCGGCCCTGATCATAAGCATAAAAAAAGGGATAAGGCAACGAACACCAACATTTCATTTGAAGAAAACGAAGAACTGAACTCTGCCTGCCTTTATAAATATCTTTGATTAAACAAGAATGCAACGATAAAACATAAAAAAAATAATAATGGTAAATACAAGCAGAGAGTAAATAAAATTATCAACACAAAACTGTCTGGCAGTAACCTCATCACTGCAATAAATAGCTGGGCCGTCCCAGTGCTCCTCTAAATCCTCAATATCATGAAATGGACAGATACCGACCTACATGACATTGACAGGCTCACGAGGAAATTATTAACTAAATTTCGATGTTTACACCCCAAGTCCTCCACCATAAGGCTATACCTGCCACGGAAGGATGGAGGCCGTGGATTGAAGAACATCTTCAAATTGTGTAAGATACAAGTTTTAAAAATACGATCAAAACTGCACACCTCCAGCAATGAACTAGTGTCTTTCCTACGGAAATAAGACTCCGATGCGATCCCTCTGAACCTAAACAATGCTGATGTTAATGTCGGTTTGGACGAAGTAGGGCAAGAGATTCTCAAATGGGAAAATTCCCGGCTTTATTACATGGGGACAACATCGACAAGGCTGCTTCCTTAGTATGGCTCAAAGCAGGTCATCTCTACCCTGAAACTGAAGGCTTTGTTACAGCAATACAGGACAGAGTAATTAGGACAAAAAAATTACGAGAAACATATCCTAAAACTCAATATTGTTGACAAATGCCGAAAATGTGGAAATGTGGGTGAGTCAATTGAACACTTAATGGCAGGATGTTCAGCCCTATCGGAAACTGCCTACCTAGGTCACCATAACCAAGTTGCAAAGTTAATACACCAGCATTTGACTTTGATCCACAATTTGATCGGTAAGGTTACTCCTCCTTGTTACAAATACTCACCACAAGAGGTTCTCGAGTCTACAGATCATCTACTGTACTGGGATAGGCCTATTTTGACCGACAAAACGGTAGATTTTAATCGCCCTGATCTGCTGCTCATCGATAAAAAAGAAAAAGCCGCTACCATTATTGACATCGTCGTACCACAGTCTCATAATTTAAGAAAAACATAGCTGAAAAAACAACGAAAATATGGAAACCTTGGCTTAGATATTTAGCGTTTATGGAAGTTATCTAAAACAACAATATACCACATTCTTATATCAACCGAGGGGATAATAACAACTGACCTTCAAGGCCCTTAACATTCCTAGGAACATTCTCGTTACCTGTCTGAGGGAGGTACTTCTGCAGAACTTCCACATCACCAGAAAATTTCTCGGTGGAAACTGTTAAATGGACTACGATGACTTTTGATTCGTTTTAATGAGCCTCGACCCTCACAGCGCCAGAGAATAAATACTCCTTCTTTTCTAAAATAATAATAACAACAACAACAACAATAATAATGATTATAATAATAACAACTGACCTCACAGACACCTTCAAGGCCCTTAACATTCCTAGGAACATCTTCGTTGCCTGTCAGAGGGCGGTACTGCTGCAGACCTGCCACATCACCAGAAAATTCCTCAGTGGAAACTGTTAAAGGGACTACGATGAATTTTGTTTCTCTTTAGCGAAACTCGACCCTGGCAGCGCCAGAGAATGACTACTCGTTCATTTCTAACATAATAATAATAATAATAAGGCTTGTCTTCGAGTCAAAAGATTAGTGAGGAATGCAGTATTTCCCATGGCTGCACAGCCCCAGCTGTGACCTACTTATTTTGCCACATTGAGTGCAACCATAACCATTGTCCACAAATGTTTGCTTTAGATTTTCTTTTCGCCGTCTGCGTTTGTCCTCGGCAGCGAATTTTCTTTTGGTCTCAAATGTGTATCCCGCAGCCTTTGTGACTGACCTCCAGCTGTCTCGTTCTGAAGCCACATGCCACCAGGTGCTCTCTTTTATGTCAGATAAGGCGAGTTGGCGCCTAAGATGATCTTTAAAGCGTTTTCGTGGAACACCTCTGCTACTGTATATATATATATATATATATATATATATATATATATATATATATATATATATATATATATATATATATATATATATATATATATATATATATATATATATATATATATATATATAAATACACATATATACAAAATTACAAATATATATATATACATATATATATATATATATACACATATATATTCTTCAGATAAAGTCAGTGTAGGAGGACGCCTTAAAAACTTTGAACTGCAAGGACTAGACGAGAACAATTCTATTCAGTTCAGCTACAGAGATAGCAACACATCACCTTTGTACAATTACACTGTTGTGATAGCTGGGAAGAGGATGAATAAAATACAAGTGTATGCTTCCTCTGCTGACACGTACTATGGCAGTATACGACAGATACCAGTTCTTACGATACGTGAGCTAGAAATATATGGAGGTGAGTTGCTGCTTGACAGATAGACAAATTGACGACTGATAGACTTATATGGTAGCTTGGTTGTGATCTTGCTACAGATATCACATTGTATCTCAGATATAGTAGTATGTATAATGTCAAGTTACAAACAAATTGCTAGAGTTTTTTCTGCAACAGTATTGAGAGCTACCATGCATTTTAAACTTAGTAGTCTCTGCTTTGCGTTTAGATTTTCAAGATCCGGTTGACATTTTTAAGTAATAAAATACAGATATATAAACAAAGAAGGGAAAGTTATACGGAAAAGTGTAGGTATAAGGAAACCTATAGAAAAACGTAAGCAAATAAATGGCAGATTAGAAAAGATTTTGAATAAAGAAACTAAACGTTATACTAAAGATCCCCACTTTAAAAACTATCAAAATATAACAAAAATCCTTTAAAAAAATTATATAAAGGGGAAAAGCTATCTATCAATAATACAGAAGTTATAAACATGAAAGTAGCGCTATATAAAAGCTATATCTTTTATATTTACTCATTTAGATATTAGATAAAATAATTAATTACCAATAATTAATTGACTATTTTTAAACATTGATGAATACCTTTTTAGGTGCAATAAATAATTGTTTAAACTTGTGTGAGGGAGAAATAGGATTAACGTTGGGGTAAGGGGACTAAACCCAACAAATTTAGCCATATATGTGAATACTGAAGGATTTGTTTTCCTTGTTGATATCAAACTAAATAATGAATTACCAGTAATTAATTGTCTAATTGGTTGCTTTTTAAAAGCTCACGAATGACTTGTCTATGCCAATGAATAATTGTGCGAAGTTTCTTTATCAAATAATGGGTGTGGGAGGATTAACATAAGCACATTTTTTTACCAGACAGACAGAGTGAGTCAATAAAAGCTTTGTATAAATGACTTAGCGCTACTAACGAGCCGGTTTAGAAATTCGATTTTTCATTGCTAAATAGTCCACAAAAATAATTGTGAGAATAGCTAATCAACACTTTTCTATATTCTGTTCACCAAATAGCTGTACAAATAGCTAGCTATTATCTATTAGTTATCTGCCATAAGATGAGGTTCTCCAATGATGTGTTGTTTTAACGTTGTATAACTTTATGATAGAATGTCTACCTGGTACATGGGGACTCTACTGCAACAAGTCGTGTCCTTCCTATTGTCAAGTCACTTGTTCACAGGAAGATGGCTCTTGTGACCCAATCACAGAAGGTGAGATAGAAAGCTCAGATTGGTTTAGAACTAATAAATATGAAAAAAACATTTGACGGGAAATCACTTGCATACAAACTTTTTGCTAAGGAAATTTATTAGCGATAAAAAATTAGAAACACTGTCTTCTTTTTATCTGACGAAGTGTCATTGCTCTATACACCAAGTTGCATCCACGGTTCTCAAACTGTAACATGTTTTCCTCGCGACGTGTTGACAAAGGAGTTCAAAGGCGTTCATTTTGTTTGAAGATTTTTATATTGGTATTAGGGAATTATTATCTTTGACAAAGTTCTTGGAAGAAAGATCAATTTTACATCTACACGATACCACGGTACCATCATACGCTTTTTTCTTATATCTTATTGCGCCGTTTAAATGCCGCCCCGCCTGTTTTCTGGAGTTATCTCAAGTGTTGAAGGATGGACAACTCATGGCTAGGGGCTAATGTATAAAAGGCAAGCACCCATTTCTTTTACTCTTGGCAAAGTAAAAAAAACAATCAAGACACCGCAAATAGCACCACTACAATATCATCACCACCACAGCTATCACAATCCCCATCTTCACAATCACAAACAGAATCATCACCATCATAACCAACATCCCATCTTTATCACAAGCACACCACCGCAGTCGCAAAAAAATTTACAATAACCACCCCAATCACAACCCACACCACAATCAACAACACTATCACCATTCCTACCTCCACGAGAACTGCCCCCTCCACAACAATTACCAACATATAGCACTATCACAACAAATAACCATTACAATAACACAATCACCACCATCAACACAACCGAAACCACTATCACCTCATACACTACAAAACCAACTATCATCCCAATTAACAATAACAACATGAAAAGCAACACCGACAACAACAAAAAAAAACGCAAGAAAATTTTTTGATTTTACACCTTTCTAATTTTTAACACAGGTGAGACAGAATTTCAATAAACTCCCGGATACGTTTTCTCGAAGGTTATCGTTTCTTCCATGAGTTGCACCACTTGAAAATATTTTCTTCGTTCTCAATGACGTAAGTGTTTTCTTTTGGCCCATTCTAGTTCTTTCCGTAATTGTGTGAGCTTCCGCTCGCAGAGCTATTTTAGAATGCATTTTTTTTGCTACTTTTTATAGGTTAGAGCTATTTTTGTATATTCTTTTACTTTTTATAGGCTGATGCCAAATGTTTTTTTTTGTACTTCCGCTTTTTTATATAGGCTAGGGCGGGCTAGTATAAACAGTAATGCCCATGCTATTTTAGAACAGTTGAAGTGTACAGTCAGTACAGTATTTCTGTCTGTGTGACAGTTGATGATCTTTGTGATCTGGCATGTAATTCTTTTAAATATTCCTGTACCTGAGAGGGCCTGTAAGTTTATAAATATATTTTTTTCATTTACTATGTATGTGTAATTATGCTTTCTATCTTAATTTAGTTTTTTGTTTACTACTTGGAATATTTATGAAAATAATTTGGCAGTTTGTTTTCCAACATGTTATATTAAAGATGGCGGCGCTATGAGTGTTCTAGATCTAGTAGAATCTATTTTATTTTTTTGTATTTCTAGTTTTATTATATTTATATGTTACAGGCTATTGTTACTGCTGGAACTGGTTTAACTGCTGCTATAACAACTGCTGTACTTATTATTGCTGCTGCAACAACTGCTGTTTTAACTGCTGCTTCTACTCCTGTAGATCTAGTGCATGTACTACTTAGTAACTGCTGCCTTAGTTCTTAGTGAATAGTTAGGCGTATTTTAGATTTAGTAATTTGAGTGTTTCGGGTTTGTTGTGGTTGTACTAGTTGTAGAATATTGTAGATCTAGACTAGTTATGGTTGGGATGTTAGTACCATACATTATAGATCTAGGTTTAAGGTAGTAAATGGAGTAGTTTAGTTAGTAACAGTGTCATAGTTCGATTAGGGTTGGTGGTTGGATTAGTATTAGTTGTTTGGGTTTTAGTTTACAGATGTTTTATTAGTGATTTATTTTTGTTATGTAAATTAAGTTCCATTTTTAGTATTTATTTTCAACTTAAGTTTCGTTCTTGCAGCTAGTTTAGTTTGTTTGTTTAGTCTAGTTGTATGGTTACTTGAGGCGACTCTAGCCCCTTGGTCACAGACTGAGGTGTCACAGATGGGACCCACCCAGTAGCGTCAGCATCTACCTACTGGCTACTATAAATTCTGTTTAGCAGAGAATGGCCTAGACCTGGCCCAGTGCCAACATGACCACCTGCTAACAATTGTATTCAAACTCGTATTCACTTCAACTACATACTATTTTATTTGTTAGTAGGATTAAAGGCGAAAAGTGTTCTGGCCACCCTAGGATAGTAACAGTAGGGGCAACCATATGTATTTCTTCCATAAGTGATACATTTCAGCTCCACATGACATACGTACGTATGATACATTTTCATTTTAAACAAAGCTTATATGAACTGTCAGTCTGGTAAAAAGTTTGTACACGTTATTTCTCTCATACCAAATCTCGAATGAAGCTGAAATTTTGCAGTTATTTCATTGCCTGACAATATAAGTATCAATATAAAAAAAAGCTAAACAAGCTATTGGTAATTGGTTATATTATTTGATATCGAACAAGGGAAAAATGTTCTTGACATGTAGAGGTGCTGCCGTTCAATACAATTAACTGCAAAGAAGATAATAGTGCATTGTTCACGTATTATTGTAGTCTATGTGATATGTTCTACATTAAAACAGTCTTTGAGACCCTTATGAAAAACAGATCTTTGTCAATATATGCAGGCAACCGCTTGGTCTGTGCCTTGCCTTAAACTTCAGACTTGAAGATACCGGTAATACAATAAATACAGTTGTAACTAAGTTTTAACTAAAATTAATTGACAACTACAAAACACAAACAACATAATTATGCCTTGGTTTTTTTTCCGCCACATCAAATCCAGATCTGTTTCTTAGTTCACATGTTCCTCCTGCCCTTCACAGCCACACCCGCTGTATCATCAACACAACCTCTAGTATTACTTCAGGTCCACGACGACACCTTAGGCCAAAAGTATGTTTGGGGAGTGTTAAAATAAGAAGGGGGGATTCAGCTAATTATTATGTGAGCGTTCGATGCGCAGGATACGATAATAAAAAGTTTAATTATGCAAGTAAAAATCATTATAAGCAATAAAAAAAAGAATACTTTTAAAAAGCAAAGCTTATGTAAGGGGAATTAACCGCTTTTTACTACCATTTATCTGAAAATTATTTGGTTGAGCGACCTTTCTGATATATAAAAGAAAATTAATAAATAATAATAAATAATTAACCAATTGTTTAATTTTTTTGTTATTGATTCAAGTCTTGTCAGGTTCAATGAATAAGTATGCAAAGTTTAAACTTGATTTGAGAAAGGGAAATGGGAGAAAAAATATGGTCGAACTTTTTACCAGACAGACAGAGTTTACACACGCTCACATTTGTAGCCATATCCATGATTTTTGTTTCAATTTTTTTCGAATTAAAACCAATTCGTTTATTTCCACTGTTTAATTAACTATTCGCTTAAATATTTTATATTGGTTTACGTCTTGACTTCGACAGCAAAATAATTTATAAACTTTCAACTTAATCGAGAATGGGTAGAGATAGATATAGCGTGTTAAAAATTTGATTTGTATCAAACAGACAAACTGACAGACAGAGTGAGTTGATATAGCTTTGTAGGAGCACTTGTACAAATTTGTTCTTTTAAATGGAATAAAAAATATGCCTTTTTCTTTGTGTTTCTAAATAAACAACTGCAAAATTTCAGCTTGATCCGAGATTTGGGCCAGACAGACAGACAGAGTGAGTTGATATAAGCTTTGTAAAAAATATTTCTAATCGCACAAATTTGCTATTGTTACAGATCTATTACACATTTAATTACATGACAGATGCAAACTAATTGTTACACATTAATATGAGCTTTTTCAAAAGTATTATTTTTTTTATTTTACATGTTTAGTCTTGTCTTGATTTTACTTATAGCGTTACCTTCAGCTAATGTTAATATTCAATAGTTTTCAAAACTCGCTGCTTTGCGCCTGTTCTAGTTTAAGTTCTCTAGGGATGAGGTTCATTACAATATGATCCCAATGAATGGAAAACAAAATAGTGACGTTTATTATGTTAGAATAGTTTTATGGTTTTCAAATTTTTAAAATAGATTTAGCTTTATAGCAAATGTTTTCAAGACTTTAACGAAAATCAACATTTCCAAAACTGTTACTACTTTTTTAAAATTACTTTTACAATACAAGTTTTTACAATACAAGGTGCGCACGTTTAGCTGCCTGATGCACGGAACGGCTCTGGATGATTTTAAAGCCTTCGTCTGCGTCCATAATCTAGTTTACTAATGAAAGACTTTAAAAATTTGATACAACACAATAATGGTGCATAACGTGTTGGGAAAATTATGAGCCAATTATCTTTTTCTTTTTAAAGGAACGTTTTAAATCTCTAAGAAAACAGTAAAATTAAATTTATAACATTATTATATTTAACAAGTGAATTAAACCTTTAAGGCAAAGTATAACGTGTGAAAATCATTTAGTAATGTAAATGAAATGAAAGCTACCAT
Source organism: Biomphalaria glabrata (assembly GCF_947242115.1). NCBI lineage: Eukaryota > Metazoa > Mollusca > Gastropoda > Planorbidae > Biomphalaria > Biomphalaria glabrata. The sequence goes on from NC_074715.1 coordinate 7,593,272, forward strand.
TAGGCAATTTATATGAAATGAAAGCTACCACTAGGCAATGTAAATGAAATGAAAGCTACCACTAGGCAATGAATATGAAATGAAAGCTACCACTAGGCAATGTAAATGAAATGAAAGCTAACACTAGGCAATGTATACGAAATGAAGTATACAATTTGACAATTTATATGAATTGAAAGCTACAGTCGGCAATGTAAATGAAATAAAAGCTACTACTAGGCAATATACAAGGAATGAAAGCTATCATTGGGCAATATATATCAATTAAAAACATTATGGGTTGAAAAACGTATTTTGATGTTATTTATATTCACGACTACTTTGAAAGACATTATAACAAGTTGATTTTATCTTTAGGTAAAGTAAAACAGGTGAATCACATTTTTGTGTTGAAAGTAACAGACATTATTGGATAACACAGGATTGATAAGTTGTCACTAGAGAAGGTTAAAACAACTATAATATATGCCATAGTGAACAATTATGAGATTAATGTATTATCGAGTATGACAACATAATTTGGCTAATTTTAACGATTTTTATGACAAATAATAAATTATAGTACAAGACATTGAAGACAATAAAAAAATTATATTTAGCACTTGACTAAGCATCAGATGAGACATTTTGAAACAAAAATACATTTCTCTAAAAAACAACAAATCTCTTGGGCTATGACTGCGGAACTTCATGCAGACTCAAACGTTTATTGGGTCGTTCTTCGTTTTATTTGGAATAACGCTAATTAGTACAGGCTTTGCGTCAACTCCCATGGCCAGCCAAAATTTAATGTGCAAACATCTTGAATTTTCATCTTCTATACAAACCTTTATTATAAACATAAGAAAATGATCAAGAGTAATTATCAATATATTGTCAATGTTATAGCACTTCGTACAAATAAAAACATAATGTTACGAATGACGTCTTAGAGTTCACAAAGCTATTGGACATAACGATACGGATACCAGTTAAAAGCGGAAGTGTCAATCATTCCAAACCCTAACCCTAACCCTAAACTTTTAGGTTCTGTGACCCCTTTGATACAATGTCCACTTTGCAACGAACTCTATGTTGCTCCATTCGTAACATTATTATCGTTCATAAGTCTAAATAATTTTGCCTTTGATACATTTATAAAATCGTTGTCATATTGTTGTCAATAAAAACTGATATGTATGATGTAGTTTCATTGCTAGAATTAGAGTATAGCAAAGTTAACCCTTAAAGTGCTGAGCTGTTTTGCTGTTTTACAATGAGTGCATACAAAAAGGAGTTACAATACTTATCTTTTTAGGGTAAACTACCACACGCGCATTAAGGGTTAAGTAATTTTTTTTTGCGTAAATAAATGTCGGCTAATAATAAAAAAAAAATTCATGAAAAACGGCAGAAAATTCTTGGATGTATCCAACTCATTACAATGTTTTGATCAACCTAACAGAGGTGACCCGCGGAAACGCTTCAAAGACCAGCATAGGCGCCAGCTTGCTTTAACTGGCATAGAAGAGAGCACCTAGTTGCAGGAGGCTTCAGAACTAGACAGCTGGAGGTCACTTACAAAGGCCGCGGGATAAAACCTTTGAGAGCAAAAGAAAATCCGCTGCCGAGGACAAACGCAGAAGGTGAAAAGAAAATCTAAATCGACCACCAGTGGACAATGGCTATGCCTGCACTAGATGTGACAAAATATGTAGGTCGCAGCTAGGACTGCGTAGCCATGGGAAGTACTGCATTCCTTATTGATATTCGGACTCGAAGACAAGTCTTATTATTATACTGTTTTGACTGTTTCAAAGCATAATAAGAATGGCTCTAATTAATTCATTCTTGTCCTTCTTGTTGCAGTCTCGATGCAATTAGTGCCAATCACTTTTTCGGTAACGTTGAAATCCCTATTGCCGTACTAGAAATCTAGGAGCACCATCTGTGCAGACATCACAAATATTTTTCCAAGCGGTTTTAAACTTTTCCAGGATTTAAACAACCTTGTCAACACGTGCAGTCGTTTTAAGAAAAAAAAAATGCTTTTAAAATCGCGATCATTTAGTTACCTCTGCTAAAGTTTGAAAAATATTTATACTGCAACAAATGAAATGTTTGAAATGATTTTCATTCAGTTGACATCTACCCTCGAATGACAATACAATTTTTAAAAAAGTAATTTTGAATGAAAACAAAAGTGATATCAGTTTTACCCGTATTAACAGTAAATAAAAACCACCGCTACTTCCAGTCATATTCATCATCATCAAACTCCATTAAAGTGAGGGCTTGTGAGGCTCAAATCCTCTCTTGCAAAAGCCCTGTACAGAAACCCTGCTGTCTTGCGTAGTGCATACACGTCACCATACAGGTCGAGAATTTTTGGTTTCCCAGACCTGTTGAGACAGAGATCAGCAAGTCTGGGGCAGTCAAACAGAATATGAGGCACGGTTTCCTCTTCTTCCCCGCAGCGGGGGCACCGTGAAACGAAATATGACCATAGCCGTGCTATAATAGCTTGCTCAGGACAGCCTCCATCACGGGGAAGTGCGCCCAGGGCGCCTCATGTGTTTGTTAATGCCATACATATTCCAACTAATTTAAGTTGATACTATCTTTAGTCGTCCGAGAGCAAGAGTTTTTTTTTTTAGCCATGAGGAAAGTTGAGCGGATATTTTGGTTGTGTAAGATGAAGAGTTTCTGATGAGAGTGTGAAAGCTAAAGAAAGAAAAGACGAAAAAGACAAGACACGTCTTGGCTGGCAAAAAAGGAGGAACTCTTCAATTCAGTGAAGAGACGAAAGGTGAGCTAGTTTGGTCCTGTTGTAAAACAAGACTTACTGTCATAAGTCATTCTTCAAGGTACTGTAAATGAAACAAGAAGAAAGGGTCATCCAAAGAAAAGCTGGCTGGACAATGTAAAAGAATGGACCATCCTCTCTCTCTCTAAATGTCCTGCTTAGAACAGCTGCTGACCGGGAAAAGTGGAGGGATTTGGTTACGCGAACAGTGACAGCACCCCTACAGCTAAAGTCAAGAGGCAGATGAGATAATCGAGTTACGTACCTTGACCCAATAGTTCCAGCCATTCACAATCTGTTTTCTGAATCTGATGGCGTCAAACTTTGAAAATGTTTGTTTTTGATCACGTTCCACAGCTTTGCGAATCTATAATTAAATTAGGTTGAAGGATAGCTTAAAAAAAGCGAAATTAAAAATAATAAAATAAAACGTATCACATTAGAACTATATACATTTCATTTAAAAAATGTAGAATGTATTTCCTTTTTTTAATATAATATTACCAATAATTAATTGACCGGTTGGTTATTTTTTTTGTAAGTTTCAATTATAAAATTTGATTTGAGAATGGGTGTGGGAGAATAACGTATACAAACCTTTTTTTCCAGACTGACAAACAGACAGACAGACAAGAGTTGATATAAGTTTAAAAAAAAAATGAAAAAAAGGAAAAAATAACGTGTACAACTATCTATAGGAAAAAAAAAACAACCTATTTAGCCATATCGCTTTATAATGAAGGATTAGTTTCCTTTGTTCTTGTCTTACTTAGAGTTCAGCGCTTTGGGCGGCAAAGCTGTCTCCTCAAAGATCTGTCATTGGCAATGTCTGAAGCCTCCTCCCACCTGGTGTCCACTGTTGTGAGGTCCTCCATGAAGGTGTGGCGCCATGTTATACGAGGACGTCCCTGTTTGCGCTTTCCTCGTATTGGCTTCTATGTCATCGCAACTCTTGGTATGCGTAGTTCATTTTGTCGTAGAACATGCTTCGCAAACCTCATTGGACGCTCTGTCACAACCTCACTAAGTGTTCAACTCCCAGTTCGGGAAAGGATTTCCCAGCTAGAGACCCGATTGTTCTTATCATGCAAAATAAATTTATTAATTAACAAAATGTTTACTGTTTCCCAATGATTCATGTTATATCAGGTAGAACAAATACTTATGTAAATTTTCCACTTGATCCTAGATGATTGTGCGAGAGATAACGTGTTCACAATTGTTACAAAACAGACAGAAAGTTGATATAAGCTTTGTACATATATTATTAGTAGCAATCGTCATGACGACCTGCTAACTATTGTAAAAAGACGAAAGCTTAAAACCTTTGGCCACATTACAAGATCTACGGGGCTCGCAAAGACCTTCCTTCAGGGAACAGTGCCAGGAAAAAGAAGAAGAGGCAGACAGAAAAAGCGATGGGAGGACAACATTAAAGAATGGACAGGCCTGCCATTGAGAGAGGTTCTAAACAAGGCAAAAAAAAAAAAAAGGGAGGAATGGAGAAAGACGGTCGACAAATCTTGCCTGGTGCCCCAACGGTCCAACAGACTAATGGATAGGTAAAGGTAAAGGTAAAAGTAAAGGTAAAAGTAAAGGTAAAGGTAAAAGTAAAGGTAAAAGTAAAGGTAAAGGTAAAGGTAAAAGTAAAGGTAAAGGTAAAGGTAAAAGTAAAGGTAAAAGTAAAGGTAAAGGTAAAAGTAAAGGTAAAGGTAAAAGTAAAGGTAAAAGTAAAGGTAAAAGTAAAGGTAAAGGTAAAAGGTATTAGTAGCAATACACTTGAGCTGGACGTTACAGAAAAGATGGAAAGTGAACAAGCGAAAACGAATTTGCAAAAAAAAACAAACAAACAACAAAAACAACGGGAAAACAACAACATAAACCACAACAACATTACAATTACTTTTTATGCAACATGTAGAACGATTGTTCTTTATTACTAATGGATGTTAGCTTAAAAAACATAAAACATTTTTACATAGCCCCCCCCCCTCCCTTTTTTTTTTCTCCTCAAGAAAGAGTCTTAGTTAAGCGAATGTATAGATGTACTAAGACTTAATACTATTCCAATGATAGGACTTAGAAGACGATGCGCAAAATTTACCTGAACATTAATGTATTTAACTCTTAATAATAATAATAATAATAATATCTGCTGTTATGGGATAGGCCTATTCTGACCTACAAAACGGTAGATTTCAATCGCCCGGATCTGCTGTTCATCGATAAAAAAGAAAAAACCGCTACCATTATCGATATCGCCGTACCACTGTCTCATAATTTAAAAAAAATGAGATAGAAAAACAAAGAAAATATGGGAACCTAGGCTTGGAGATTAAGCGTCTATGGAAATTGTCCAAAATAACAATATACCCCATTGTTATATCAACCGAGGGGATAATAGCAACTGACCTCACAGACACCTTCAAGGCCCTTAACATTCCAAGGAACATCTTCGTTGCCTGTCAGAGGGCGGTACTGCTGCAGACCTGCCACATCACCAGAAAATTCCTCAGTGGAAACTGTTAAAGGGACTACGATGAATTTTGTTTCTCTTTAGCGAAACTCGACCCTGGCAGAATGACTACTCGTTCATTTCTAACATAATAATAATAAATCTTTATTATCCGTAAAGAAATTTGTCTTACAATATGTGCATTACACCAAACAAAAAACATTATAACTATAAGAAACCAAAGTGTACATTCACACCAGACTAACTCATAATTTACATGTGACAAAGTTTATATCAGATTGTTCTTATTTAATGATTTGATTGCCAGGGTCTCCATGAAATGCTGAGCAACTCCCGTTCAAGAGACAAGATAAACATTTTCTCGTTCTCTTAATCAATTTTAAATTTATTTATTTTTACTTTGAAAAAAATTATGTAAGGTAAAACTTAAATTTTACCAGTGTGACCGACAAGCAAGTAATTGTTTTATCAACAATTTACAGCAACTGTCAACTTTTTAGGGAAATTCTTTGAGCCGTTTACAATAATCGCGTCAACCACCCAAAAGTTTCCACACATTCAAGTTTTTGCAGTTTCCATGAAGCAACACATAAAATTGTAGTATTAAAAAAAAACTGTTTATCTTTGAATCTGCAGAGCTGAAATATGTGTACTAAAGAGATTAATCTAACACTTGATATCTGGAGAGGTTTCCAAACAAACAGACTCGCGCCCCTATACCACTCTATCCAATTGTCGAGACCTTGCGCCCCAGCTGAATGGACGTCACATATCCCCCCCCCTCCAAGCCGGAGGCGCTTCTCCTGTTTAAGAAACACTGCTGTAAATCCCAGTATCATCCGTCCTGATTCCAGGCTACAGGCCTGTGGCGTTACAAAATCTTGAGGGCAAAGTAGAAATTATGAAGCATAAATTGTAGCTTCCGTAAGTCGAGCAAGATTGAATAGTTGTAACATGTTTTCAAAGAAATGAAACCATTTAGAATCATGATGTCTCGTTGTCTTACGTTCACTATCAAGATTGATGTCTACAGCAAACTATTTCCCAGAGGAAGAAGAGCGCAGGATTCAGTGTTTCACAAAGTTTTATTATTGGCGCCCCTCTAAGTCCCGATCACGGGTCTTGATGTCACCTTTGCCCCACCCCTCTACGCCTCTGTTCAAAGGACAAGAAGGTAAATTAAATTTCTTAACTCTGTTAAAACAAGGAGATAGGCTGACGGCCATGGGCCACGCTACACTTGATGCTCTTAAAGAGTGATTTAAATGTCTAAGAATCTTTTAAACGCTATACGATATTAAAAGCATGTCGACAAGATAATGTAAGGTAATATGTCTCCAAGTAAAGAGTCCAAACACATAATTATCCACGTGAAAGCTGCCCTGTTCTTCTCTTTATATGTGTGTCTTGTGAATTCAAGCCGTGCCTACATTAATCTGACACTGAAGATACTATCTCATATAACCATAGATCATCTCAGCTAAGAAACGTATTTCTAGTCGACTATAATTTATCGCTAAAGGTCGTCAGATTATATTTCTGAGTCTCACTGTTCAGTTCCGGATTGAAGTATGGGAATCTCTTCTTTAGTCCCCCACCTTGATAGGTGATCGGTTAATGACACATTAGAGTACTCGTCCATTTAGTTTCATTTTTTTTTAAAACGTATATCAACTCTTGTCTGTCTGTCTGTCTGTTTGTCGGTCTGGAAAAAAAGGTTTGTATACGTTAATTCTCCCACATCCATTCTCAAATCAAGTTTTAACTTTGCATAATTATTCATTGACAAGACATGAATCAATAAACAACATAATCAATTAGTTAATTAATTTCTGATTATTATTGATTATTGTGTTTGAGTGAAAGTAATCATTCAGTATTTACATACACGACCAAATATGTAGGATCTCGTCCACTTCAACAATTGAACACGTTATTTCACCCGCACCCATTCTTGGATAAAGGTGAAAACTAAAAAAAATATGTATGTACCTTACAAAACATAAATCAATTTAAAAAAAAACAATTCCTCAATTATTAGTGATAATTAATTATTTCTTTTGATATCAAATAAGGAAAATAGATTTTATATTATTGATCTATGAAGTTCCTCCTTTGAAGAAAAGCTTTTTTTTTTTTAAAAGGATTTTTATAATTTGCTTGTTTTGTATTGAATATTTTTTTTCTTCAGTTTGTGGAGGCCCAACATTTGATGTGAAACACGGGGCAGCTGATCAGTCTACAGTAGTTTACATACGACAATACTTTTTGAAGGGGAATAGGAAAATATATTTCTTCAAGATACATTTTCTAATTACGTCCTTCTTAATTCATTACCACATTGATCTTTAGACTAACAAATGGTCCGGGGATTTCTTTCTTTTAACCATACATGTTGTTTCCGCTTCTTGTTTTTCAAAACTGTTTAGTTGTGTCATTTTATACCTCGACATGCTTCTGCGTTATTTTGTTTTTAGTCAGCAATATTCTTTTCAGTATTTTAAGGAGGTTTCGGTTACCTTCTTTACAGCTAACAGATTCACACTGCTTCTTTTTGTCCAGAGCTGGCCTTAGCAATGCGTGGGCCACTTCTTTTTGTCCAGAGCTGGCCTTAGCAATGCGTGGGCTACTTCTTTTTGTCCAGAGCTGGCCTTAGCAATGCGTGGGCTACTTCTTTTTGTCCAGAGTTGGCCTTGGAAATGCGTGGGCTACTTCTTTTTGTCCAGAGCTGGTCTAAGCAATGCAACGGCTACTTCTGTTTGTCCAGAGTTGGCCTTAGCAATGCATCGGCTACTTCTATTTGTCCAGAGCTGGCCTTAGCAATGCATCGGCTACTTCTATTTGTCCAGAGCTGGCCTTGGCAATGCGTCGACTGCTTCTATTTGTCCAGAGCTGGTCTTAGCAATGCATCGGCTACTTCTATTTGTCCAGAGCTGGCCTTGGCAATGCGTTGACTGCTTCTATTTGTCCAGAGCTGGACTTAGCCAATGCGTCGACTGCTTCTATTTGTCCAGAGCTGGCCTTGGCAATGCGTCGACTGCTTCTATTTGTCCAGAGCTGGCCTTGGCAATGCGTCGGCTACTTCTATTTTTCCAAAGCTGGTCTTAGCAATGCGTCGACTGCTTCTATTTGTCCAGAGCTGGACTTGGCAATGCGTCGGCTACTTCTATTGGTCCAGAGCTGGACTTAGCCAATGCGTCGACTGCTTCTATTTGTCCAGAGCTGGCCTTGGCAATGCGTCGACTGCTTCTATTTGTCCAGAGCTGGCCTTAGCAATGCATCGGCTGCTTCTATTTGTCCAGAGCTCGCCTTGGCAATGCGTCGGCTGCTTCTATTTGTCCAGAGCTGGCCTTGGCAATGCGTCGGCTACTTCTTTTTCCTTTTTTTCCCCCAACATTTGTTTTTAGAGTTTCACAAGGACTTAAATTCTTTTTCATCTTAATCAGCTTTTCTCAGCATATGGGACACATCTTGCTGACGTTGGTTTCTTTATCTTTAGGTAAAAAGTCGGTTGTCTTTACAAGGTAATTAAGGTCTTTGAATTAATATTTGTGTTTTATCAAATAAAGCATTTTTCAAAAGTTTCTTATAAATTAGACATTTTAATATGTATCCACCAAAATAATTCTACCCATTTTACGCTTGTATCCTGTGGCATTTTACGTCTCGAGAGACGATCTTTTCCCTTTGAATTAAATTATTATAGTAGTTTTGGCTATACTCGGGATTACCCGATTATAATTAATAAATCTTTTCTCTGCTCTTTTCTATTGGGAGACTGATTCTGAAATTTAAAATAAATAAACCAAAGTTCTTCTCTCAGACCTTGTGATCCATGGAGCAGATAAAGTCACATGATACAGTGTGGCCATCACAACGACCTTAACTTTGAATCTAAAATTCAGTGTCCAGTATAGTTGGGTAAACCCTGAGTAGTCTACAAACCCCAAAAATTCAGTATCCAGTATAGTTGGGTAAACCATGAGTAGTCTACAAACTCCAAAGACTCAATATTCCATTTTTTTTACCGAGATTCAAAATGCAAAGATTGTACCACTCCCCAAAAATTCCGATTTTCTGATCTTTTCATTTTAAATTTTATTTTTTATAATTTAGAGTTTGGAGTTATTTTTTTTATTCCCCATCCTGTTTTGCATTTTCTTCCATTTCATTGGAACCCTTTAAATATGAACCCTTTTTAGAACCTTTTATTAGAATCGATATTTCTTTCACAACTTTATAAAAGCGATACTCTGATGTGCTCCATCTCCTGGGTTTTTATTTGGTTAAGAAACTGAAACGAACTAGACACAAAATTATATAAAAATAGGAATCAGCCAGGAAAACCAAAGACTGAGTCTAAGTAACATTCGCTTGGCCGGCTATATTAACACTTAAATAAGAGTAGGGAACATGGAGTTGAATCTTATAAACAAAAAATGTTTCAGTCATAAAATATGATACCCTTTGATGTGTAGAGGCATATCGCTCCCTTAACCTGCATTACACATACACCTGAGCCAGCTTGTAAACGTTCAGGTGCGTCCATTCCCATTCTCTACCCTTTGATGTGTAGAGGCGTATCGCTTTCCTTCCTGTTGAACACATCCTCCTGAGCCTCCTCCTGAGCCTCCTTCTCTGTTTGAAAGTCATTACTGTAGAATTACTTACTTGCTTGGCGAAATTGCTGACATTATCATCGACATCTTTTTCTTCTGTCCAGCCACTCAGTATAGACTCTGGTGTTGTCCATGTTGAGTTAAGAATGTCACAGGTAGACATTGATGTCAATGAAAGGCTTGTAGGTCTTTAAGAAATGTTTCTACTGCCTCTGCCTATAATTGCAAAAGTTATTAATTAATACATTGGCTAGTAGTAGTAGGTCCTAGTTTAGGTGTGCTTATCACAGACATATATTATACCTAGACTGGACATGGACATCTCTAACACTACTAAAAAATGACGTGAAAAAAAAAAGTAAAAAAAAATTAAAAAAAAAACTGAAACAAGGCGTTGCTTTGTAAAGTAGTTATAGGAAGTAACGTTTTTTTTTTATTCGACCCTAACCTATGTAACATATAATTGTTTAGTTCTAGATCTAGTAATTGAACATCAAAAATAAGAACACTCTCATCTCATAATTATCATTTTGCAATAATTTTTAGATGCATAATCTAGAAAGATTGATTTGAACGTACATAAGTCAATAAAAAATACACAGGCTTGAACTATTTCTATCTAGGATTTCTAAACATTATCTCAATGGGAATTAACAGGAAATATTTTTATTTCATAGATTTGCGAATATATAGTTCTGTGATTAATAGACCATTCTTTTTAAAATAAATTAATTTTCTAGCTCAGAATACATCGATTTTCCTACATTTAAGGCGACTTCCCTTACAGCATGAAAAAGATTTACGTACATAACAATGTATTTATATATATATATAAGTCTGTGCTCTGATCATTATCAGATAAGAATTTGTTTCCGTTTTCCGGTTATATATATATATATATATATATATATATATATATATATATATATATATATAAACCTCGGGAAAACAGAAGTCATGTTCAAGAAGTAACCCAATAAAACATACTCAGCCTCAAAGATCACCGTAAACGGACAGCCCCTTAACGTGGTAGACCATTTCACATATCTAGGTAGTATAGTGTCAAATGACGCCTCACTTTCAAGGGAAGTTGATAACCGTCTGGCCAGGGCTAGTAGCGCTTTTGGACGACTTCAGGCGAGAGTTTGACGGAACAAATCGCTCCGCCTGCCTACAAAATCAATGTCTACCAGGCGGCGGTTCTCTCAACCTTTCTATATGGCTCTGAGACATGGACACTATACAGAAAACATCTAAGACTTCTTGAGCGCTTTCACCAAAGATGCTTGCGCTCCATCATGCACGTACGGAGGCAAGACCGCAATACAAACAGCGATGTCCTTGCGAACGCGGTATGGACAGTATAGAGGGACTTGTTATGGTCCGACAGTTACACTGGGCAAGGCACGTATCCCGTATGGGAGACGAACGTATGCCAAAGGCAGTCTTTTATGGTTAGCTAAAAGGTGAGGTGGTCAACATAACAGAGGCGCCCCACGGAAACGCTTCATAGACCAGCTTAGTCAACTTTCCTTGGCTGTCATAAAAGAAAGCACCTGGTTGCATGCGATCTCAGAACGAGACAGCTAAAGGTCACTCATAAATGCCGCGGGATACACATTTGAAACCAAAAGAAAATCCGCTGCTGATGACAAAAACGCAGACGGCGAAAAGAAAATCTAAATCGACCAACTGAGGACAATGGTTATACTTGCCATGGATGTGGCAAAATATGTAGGTCACAGCTGGGGATGCGCAGCCACGGGAAATACTGCATTCCTCACTAATCTTCGGACTCGAAGACAAGCCTTTTATATATATATATAAGTCTGTATTGGTTACTTTACCTTCACACACACAAAAAGAAACAAATATACAAGTTTTAAATATAATATTGAAGATTATTGAGAACGAAATACTAGACCCCACTCCTTTATTTAAGATAACGGTACGATTTTTGTTTAGGGTTAAAGTCTGCTGCACGCAAGTAGTAAGCTTAAATGGTGCTAAAAAATTAGGCATTTCTTTAAATTGAAAAAAAAAAACAAAAAACTTCAGCATTAGTAATTCATTAAAGTTTTAAAGTAACCATAACAATAATACAATAAAGACGTGACTATAATGTACAAATTCATAAAAACATTCTCCAGAATATCATAAAATATAAAATTATACACTAACACTATTAAAAATTTGAAATGCCGAAAGAAAAACATAAAAATTGCAATTTTTGTTACGCCTAACGAGCAAGAAATAGTTTGCTATGCTTATCAATCGATCAGTACAATTGGATCGAATCTAATTAGTATAAGTATGGATGTGCAATTATAAACAAGGATGTGCTGTTAAAAATGTGGCTGCAATGATTAAATACGATGTTAAGTAAATAACTCGGTTTATATTTACCTATTTCAATCAATTAAAAACGTTACCTATGTTTTCTTTACTTTTACTCGGATGATAACTGAATAAGCCTAGAGGGAGAACTACACGTTTTATATTGTAATACTGGATTAATGGACTGTGACGATTGTTTTTATAAGCGTTATTACGCGGAACATCACCCATGCTTTTGCTGGTGGTTATTTTTAGTCGAAAAACAAAAGTTTCTATGTATTTGTCTCGTTTCTGTTAGATCCGTGCATTGATTGTTTGTGCCGCCTGTCTATTTGTCTGTCTGTTTGTTTGTTTGTCTGTTGTCCTGTCAGAAGTTAAACAAAAAAAAACCTTTACCTTCTATCCCTCAGAATATTGAACCGTTGTGACACCACACAAGACCGGCAACCTTATTTCTTCATTTCTCTCTATCATTAGCCTTGGATAGAATTTCATTCGATTACAGGCCTGTCCATTCTTTGATGTTGTCTTCCCATTACTTTTTCTGTCTGTCTCTTTCCTTTTTTGCTGGTACTGTTCCCTGAAGGAAGGTTTTTGCAAAGCCCTGAGGACCTTGTGATGTGGCTAAAGAGCTCAAGTTTTTGACAGTGGTTAGCAGGTCATAGTGAGGTCAAGTTTCTGAATTCATCCTGTTTCTAATCTTTTTGATGTGGTATTTGTGATACCTAGGATTATTCTGTAGCATCTAAGTTCCATTGATAGTAGAGAAGGATCCTAGCAATGAAAAAAAAAAGTTAAATCACTATTAAAAATGTTAATTTACCATCGCATGATTAATTATACAACTAGATTCAACACCTACTTTTTTTTTTTACAATGCCTCTATTCAACTCGCAACTTCATAGAACATGAAACCTTCTGGATTGTAAAAAAAAAATTAGTGTGCAAACAATGGACACGGATCTCAAAAACGGCTACAACGATTTTCTTAAAAATTCGACAGTTGACAGTATACACATTGGAAAAGAATTAGTAGGTCGATGGCCTCACTTGGAAAATTCTAATTGAACTTAATTTTTTTAACATTTTAATGTTGGTTTTAAACATATTGGGTAGAACTTTAGAATACCAATTGGTTGTTAGTAAATTTCGTTCGTGAAAATATTGCTTAGTTGTTCAAGCTAAAAAATAACACATTAAATTTTTGTATTTTTATTGCCCACTTAGCAATGTCCATGAAGCTACATAAAAGGATCTCTTTGCCAACCAAATAATTAGTTTTCAACGAGAGCTGGAGAGTTACACATCAGATATACTCAGAGGCAACTGGTCCGCCAATAATTTCAGACAGATAGAAGGTTTAGTGAGTTTTAGCTAGAAATTAAATATATATGGCTCCTTTTGGCTCCTTTTGTCTCGAAAGGCAATGGATGCGCCCAAATGAGTCACTGGTTTTGGCTTAATCTTGAGACGGGGCAGAATCTGTTGTGGCTAATCAAGCCAATTCTAGAACGGCAGACTTTGCCACAATTCGTACATGTGTATGCCTCTGATTTAGGGCTAGCAGACAGGGCAGCTTTCTTTTTATCCCTCTTGATTAAAGCCGCTTCAATTCTTTTGTTCTCAGCAAGGGTTGTCCCAGCACGCACAGTCTGTCTCCATGCACTCCGGTCTTTGGCTATGTTTTCCCACATACTTTCGCTGATGCCTGAGGCTCTCATGTCTCGCTTGCAGACATCTCTATATGTTAGTCTTGGGCGGCCCTTGGGTCTGACTCCTTCCACAAGCTCAGCATATAAGATATCTTTCGGGATTCTGCCATCTGGCATGCGGGTGACATGTCCGAGCCAGCGTAATCTTCTTTGTGTCAGGAGAGCATACATGCTGTTCATATTGGCCAATCTTAAAACTTCCTGATTGGAGACATGGTCCCTCCAAGAGATGCCCATTATGCGTCTCAGGCAGCGCAAGTGGAAACTATTCAATCTGTGCTCTTGGTACATGTATGATGACCAGCTCTCACTGCCATAGAGGAGAGTGCTCACAACACAAGCGTTGTAGACTAGGATTTTGGTCGCTGTGGTCAATTTACCATTTTCCCAGACGCGCTTGGAGAGTTTTGCCAATGCTGTGGTAGCTTTTCCTATCCTTTTTGTCAGCTCGATGTCTAAGTCTAGGTTACTGACAATTGTTGAACCCAAGTAGGTAAATTCCTGCACCACTGAAAGGGTGTGGTTCCCAATTTGTATTATAGGTATTTCTGCGACGTCTTGTGCCAGGATTTCGGTCTTGGAGAGACTTATAGTAAGGCTAAACTCTTGACAAGCAGCTGCTAAGGCGTTCACTAGCTTCTGTAGACCTCCTTGTGAGTGAGATACGAGTGCCGCGTCATCGGCAAACAGCAGCTCCCTTATCAAGATACGACGCCTTTTCGTTTTGGCTTTAAGACGTGCCAGGTTAAAGAGCCTTCCATCGGATCTGCTATGGATGTATATTCCGTCTTCCAGGGATTTAAAAGCACTGGATAGTACGACTGAGAAGAAGATGCCAAATAGTGTAGGGGCCAGTACACATCCTTGTTTGACACCGCTCTTAATGGAGAATGGCCTGGAGGAAGAACTTTCAAACTGAACGGTGCCCTGCATATTTTCGTGAAAAGCTGACACTAGTTTTCTTAACTTATTTGGGCAGCCGATTCTCTCTAGTACAGCAAACAGACCGCTTCTGCTAACAAGGTCAAAGGCCTTGGTCAAATCAATAAATGCTATGAAGAGGGGCTGCTTTTGTTCTCTGCTCTTCTCCTGTAGCTGCCGAAGAGAGAAAATCATATCTGTTGTAGATCTACCTGCCCTAAAGCCACACTGCGACTCTGGATAAACACGATCTGCCAGGATCTGTAATCGCTTTAGTAATACTCTAGCAAAAGCCTTTCCGACTATGCTAAGCAGTGAGATGCCTCTGTAATTGTTACAATCAGAGCGGTCGCCTTTATTTTTATAAATTGTAACAATGTTGGAGTCTTTCAATTCCTGGGGGACCATTCCTTGTTCCCAGCACAAGCTTAGCAGTTCATGGAGTGGTTTGATTAGGGCATGTTTTCCAGCCTGAATTACTTCAGCAGGAATGCCATCTCCTCCGGGTGTTTTCCCATGTGCAAGCATGTCAATGGCAATGCTCAGCTCCTTTACTGAGGGCGTTTCGTCTAATTCCGTCAAAACTGGAAATGATGGGAAGTTGGAAACAGCATTTGGTGAGATGGCGTTTTCAATCTGGTAGAGTTCTGCATAGTGTTCAACCCATCGTTCCATTTGCAGCGCACGATCGCTGATGATTGAGCCATCTTTTGACTTGAGCGGAGCACACTTGCTGGTGTGAGGTCCAAAGGCTTTTCTCATGCCCTCATATAGTCCTCTTATGTTACCACAGTCGGCACAAGATTGAATATCTTCGCATAGCTCCTGCCAGTATTGGTTAGCACATTGTCTCGCTACTCTTTGGGCATTGTTACGTGCAGCTCTGAGCCTTTTTAAGTTGCTTGGGGTGGGATCCTTCTTGTAGATTAGCATGGCTGCTCTCTTGTTCGTAGTGGCAGTTTCCATTTCTGGTAGACTAGCTGCAAACCAGTCTTCGCTTTTCTTGGTTTTGTTTCCAAAGACCAGTGATGATGTTTGGTAGATTGTATCACGCATAAACGTCCAGCTTTTTTCTACCTCAGTCACAGAGAAGTTTTTAAAAGCTTCCTCTAATTTGTTCTCAAATTCGGTGCAAAGATCAGGATTTTTTGTGCTAGTAGTATTCAGGCGTGATTTTCTTTTTCCCTGTGATGTGTGGATCTTAGTTGGCAGCAGTCTTGTCCGGCAGGACACTAAAGTATGATCAGTATCACAATCCGCGCTTTGGTAGCTACGTGTCAGCAGTATATTTCCAATGTCCTTTTTCGTGTCAGTATCATATCCAGCTGGTGCCAGTGCCCAGACCTAGGGTGCCTCCATGAGACACAGTGCTGTGGTTTTGTTCTGAAGTATGTGTTGGTAATGCAGAGCTTATGGTATGTGCAGAATTCAAGCAGTCTTTGTCCGTTCTCATTCATCTTTCCGATTCCAAAAAGCCCAAGACAGTCTGGCCAGGTAGTGTGATCTGATCCTACTCTGGCATTGAAGTCACCTAGAAGGATCATATGTTCTTTTTGATGAATGTTTGCAATGGCTTCTTTGAGGTCTTCATAGAACTTGTGTTTGTCCTCCTGAAGCGAGCTTAGTGTGGGGGCATAGGCACTAATTAGAGTGACTTTTCCAGATGCTGTCATCATACTTATGCTTAGTAGCCGTTCCGAGCCACCAACTGGAGGGACTATCATGGGAAGAAGACTGTTCTTGACAGCAAAGCCCACACCATGTATTCGAGTATCATCCTGTGCTTTCCCTTTCCAAAAGAAAGTGTAGTCAGTCTCGCGGAGCATGCCGTTTTCGGCCAGTCGGGTTTCTTGCAGGGCTGCAATGTCGATATGTAGCCTTTTTAGCTCGTTGTTTATAACTGCCGTCTTCCTTGCATCGTCGATCTGCCTTAGATCATCAGTGAGACCAGGACACATTGTCCTGACATTCCAAGTGGCCAGTCGCATGACAGGGATTTTCTTTTTCAGTTTAATTTTTCTTCTTTTGTTGCTTGGTGCAAGTTTCCAGCCTACTTGTCGTTTTAAACTAAGCTCTAAGCACCCATTAGAGCAGGCAGGCTGTGGCGGATCAGCACCTAACTGACTGGGGGCTGCCCAGGTTGAGGCGGGCGGTAGCTGATCAGTGAGGCGCGAAGACCTCTCCCACCGTCAGAGACAACCCGTGGCGTCCATACATTACGCCAATCAAGTTGGACTTATAACCCGTAACTGTTGTCTCCCGTGTTGTTTTAGCCGCTTTGCAGCAGCACCAGAGTTTCCTCTCCGGGGCGCATTCCTGGGCCTTGGATAAAGGGGTCATGGGTGGCCCATGCGTCATGATCCCTCTCTCGACCTTGCTGATGTATTCCAAAGGAACGCATCGCATTACATTTGGCACAAATTCAGTTGCAGAAGCTGCCGGAGGGAATTTCGCAGCTGATACTCCCAACGCCTAAGGGGCTTCACTCCTGATTTCTCCTCGAGGTTGTCTCCTGAAGCCTCAGTACCGCAAGGCAGCGGGGGTTTGAAGTCAGAGTACCCCTCTCCTAGATGAACTGCCTTACTAGGCTGACGAGCTCCATCTGCCCGAAGCTCCCGGTTTTGTGGCGCCAGGTATCCGCCTTCACCCCTTCACCTGTTAGTAAGAGCAGTTTCGCCTGGCTTAATATCTAAGCCACACGAGCAGGCCAGGTGCTGGACTTAGTTGTCAGAGGCTATTTGAGACGCATGCCATTAGGAGTATTTTATAGACAATGGGAGCTTAACCCCATTGACACCCCTGGCCATGACAACCTTTGAAACCAGAAATTAAATAAATTTACCAACAACTACAATCCTACCTCCCTCCATACAGAATGTTTCTTTGAAACTTGATCTCCTGCGATCAGTTACACCCAAACAATGGACGAGGACTTGCTTCTCTGAATAATGCATGATTTTGACCATGTAGACTAAAGACCAAGCCAAAAGTGTCCTCGATCAATAAAAGCACTTTAAACAGGGATCTGGCAAAGAGTACATCTCTCATTCGAGATCTCTGGAAGAACTGATTTGTTTCAAGGGCATTCTAACGGCTGTTGAACGCTGTGCAGTGTTTCACAGACAAGTGAGACGGACCACTGTCTCATAAATTTCGGCAAGACAAATAGTAAAGATATCTACAAACAATGTGTAATCTTATTCATATACAAGTATAAATATAACACCCGTTCTACGCTACGCTTGAAATATTGGTATATGTGTACATAACCTGTCATTGGCGGAGCCGGAGGTGGGATGTTCGGGGTTCAAACCCCTTTACGAAATGATAATGAAATAATAATAATGGAAATTTGTGATTGTTATTTTTTTATTATATTTTTCTTGTATTGGAATAATGTTAGATCATCACAAAATACACAGATAAATGTAGAAAGGGGAATTTTACGAAGGACTAATTTTTGTCTGGGGGTAGGGGGAGGGACGCACTTTATGGAGCGGGTCTTTAAAAAGTTTCGTAAAAAAGCTGTGTCGGAGAAATTACGTTGCACAGTTTAAAAGAAAAAAGAATGGGGGTTCAAAGGGAGCGAAAGAGAGAGAAAGAAAAAGAAAAAAAAAGAGAGAGAGAAAAGCAGGTTGCAAAAAAAAAAAGTATAACTAATTAAAAAAAGGGGAAGGGTCACGGTAGAAATATAATATTGATTGAATAGAGAAGCCGAAGAAAAGTCATAGAGTGTACGAAGGAATAATTTTTTTTTATTGTCGGGGAGTGGGGGGGGGGTAGAGGATAAGTTAAAAAGATACTAGGATAAACGGGCCCAAAATATGAGTGCGCGAATGTGTCTGGGTCACATTATGATGCGGGTCTTTCAAAATCCAGTCAAAAGTAGGAGAAAGGACGATTAACAAGTTAAATTAAACAAAATGGAGGTTCGAGAGAGCGAACAAAAGAGGAAGAGAGAGAGAAAGAGAGAGCGGGCAGTGAAATTTCACTGTAACATAGACACTAATTCACGGGCTAAAAATATGTATGTTAGGTTAATCGTTAAAATGATCGTTGAAATGTAACATGTTTATTACAATAAAAACAAAGGAGAAGAAGGGTGAGCTCCTAGTTATCAATGTAAAGCCTGGGAACTAATGGACGGGTGTGGCCGGTGTGTAATGCTAGTGTAAATATATAAAATATATTTATATATAATGTTATCTGTGTGTGATAAACCTTTCCAGAAAACAAAATCCTGGCTACGCCCCTGTTGCCCAGAATTAAATTAAACTCATCGGTTTAGGGAAGCGTGGTCGAGAGGCTAAGTGCGCTTGAACTTAGCTTGGCTTGGCAACCTATGAAGAGGTTCGACTCGGGCAGAGTTGTGTTTACTGAATGCCTAAAGGCAGCACGAAATAACCTTCTCCTAGATACCTCCTTCCCCCTCACTGGTCCACAACTGAGATTGGACCAAAGCGCTCTGAGCGTGCTGTAAGCATACAAGTAACGCTATATAAAAGCCAACACATTTTTTTCTCGGATAGTGTAAGTTTCTTTTTTATTCGTCGTTTTCATCCTAAATAGATTCGGCTTCATCACTCAATTATAAATAATGAACAGACAATTTTTAGCTCATCAGTGGTAGCCTTCTCGTCTGCCTGCAAAATAACTCATTCACCGCCTGCAATTGTCTCAAATGAAAGGCCCATCCCCCCCCCCAAAAATATCATTGGTCCTGGTAGATCCAATTCTCTTAAATTCCAAAACCTTTTAACGAGACCTGATATTCGTGCTACGCCATGGTTGAAACATTTGGTATATGTACATAATACATTAGCGGATCCAGAACTTTTGAGTGGGGGCGATCTTTTTTCATATCCTATTCCCCCCCCCCCCATGTAAACTATAATCTTATATAAACACACATACATCATATCTCTCTCTCTCTCTCTCTCCCTCTTTCTCTCTCTCTCTCTCTCTCCCTCTTTCTCTCTCTCTCTCTCTCTCTCCCTCTTTCTCTCTCTCTCTCTCTCTCTCTCTCTCTCTCTCTCTCTATATATATATATATATATATATATATTGTTACGTATTTCTGAATCATGTGGCTAAATGTACTAGTAGGCACACAAATAAAAACACTGTAAAGAACTTGACGACTCAACTATCAGCTTCATATAACTTTATTACTATTAACTCTAACAATTTGTTACTGTAACATGTAGCGTAGAAGACTGTACAATATCTGTCAGTTTACAGTTAGCTATACTTCGTTGCAATTCATCTCTTCTCAACTTGCATCGAGCTGTATTCCACAGAACAGACCAACGACACACTTCCCAGTGTCGCTCCAGGTCTCCCAAAGCTGAACCAAATCGTACTTAAGTCTACCGAATCAGAGCCGCACACGTCTTAGATCGACTGTATCGACTGTAACGGCTCAAGTCCACTGTAGTTCGCTGGATAGACTTTAACGACAGTAGACAACTCCAGTTAACTCTACCCTAGTTAACTTGCATCGAGTCGTACACATTTCTCTTCCACAATAGCCGCACACGTCTTACATCTTCTGTATCGACTGTAACGACTCACTCACGACTGACTTTCACATTAACTCTCTGGCTTATATAGAGTCCCTAATCGCTCCTCCAAAGTTGCACCAACACTGCTAGTATCCTCTGGAATAACACGTGAGGAAACGTCACATCCTGTCTTTGTTTATACATGTAGATTCCAGAAAACATCGGCTGCAGTGTCATCTTGTCGGGGTCACAAGTTGTGACCTCTATCTGTCACTGGACATTGCTAGTTCCTTCTAGAATAACACGTAATGACACGTCACATCCTGTCTTTGTTGATACATGTACATTCCAGAGAACACCCGCTGCTGTGTTATCTCGCCGGGGTCATACGTTGACATCTACCTATCATTGTTCATTTGTAATAATATATAAGGGGTGCACCGGATAGTACTTTTTGATATCCGGCTTAATGTGGTCAGCTGCCTATCTGTGAAATCAATGTTATGGACTAAATAAACAAAAGGAGATGGGGGTTGCTCATCTCTACCTCTAGAGATATACCCGCACATCTAGACAGATTATTAGCGTGACGTAGTTAAGGAATATTACATGTTTACTAGACCACTCAAAGGTCATGACAAGCTTTTAAAATGTGCCAGACATCGCTGCTACGTATGTAATGTGAATTTATAATGTAAAGTGTTATTGCTATTTAGATTAACACGCCTTGTCTTTGTACAAAAAGATATTTGGTGAATAGTCATAGTTTATAGTTTTTTAAAAAAAATTCTTTTATTTGAAACAAAAATGTTAATGTATTTCAGAACTGACATTATTGAATCATGTCCACTTAATGAATATTGGTATATTTTTATTGACGTGGAGATTTAGTTTAAACTTCTTGTTCCACATCGTTTACCAGCATCGACTACCTTTATAGTGTTTGCCTTTCGCCTGTGTTGTTTCGATATGTAAGTGTTACCTCCGTTTGGCGTAGCTGGTAAAGACTTAGCGCGGAGGCGCATAACAATATTAATAAAAATACAGGTGTAGCTTTTACTATCCGGTAGTGATATCTGACCGGAGCCGGATAGTGCCGGATAGTGAAAAAGTGCCGAATATTCGGCAGAAGCAGGAGCCGGAGAGACTATCCGGTGCACCCCTAATATATATATATATATATATATATATATATATATATATATATATATATATATATATATATATATATATATATATATATATATATATATATGTATATATATATACATACATACATAAAATGTAACGATTCTCAATATCCAGGCTCTCTGCTAACTGCTCCACACCACCAACTTAAAGAACTTGACAACTCAGGGCTTCAAAGTAACGTAACACTTTAATGTCCAATAAATCTCAGCCAATTCTGTACAATTGGCAGCACGTAACACAGGCTGTACAAATATCTCTTCGTGTACAGCTGTACCGCCGTATCAACTCTTGCACTGGCCTTTCCACCTCGTTCCGGGCTTGACAGTACATGACTGTACTTGAAACTACTCCGCACTGAACCGTCGTAATGCACCGTAAAGAACCACACCGCTGAACCTCACTGAACCAAGTCGTCTGTAGTGACCAGACTGTAGTGAACCGTTTGATAGTTACACATCATCTCTTTATATAGGGTTCCCGCTGGTCTTCCAGAAACCGACGATATCCATGAATGGCCTGAGTAGTACTCACTTTAGATGTTTCTAAAAACTTCGCCAGTCATCGCAAAAAGGCGGGGGGGGGGAGATTTTACCTTAATTAAAAAGGGAAACGACCTGAATTCAAACTCGTGGCTCGCGGTTCCTCTGGCCGAGGTGCTAACCACTCTGCTAGCGAGAAATTTAAGACTAAAGAAGATTGTATAATTAAACATTATAAGTTTCAAACTAGGCAAACAATACTACCACTTCAGTCTATTACAATTCTTTCCCTTGTTCTAGATGCCAAACAAAGTAATTCATTACCAATAGGTTAATTAACTAAATGGCAATTTTTTAAAACTTGATTCTTGTGTTGTCAGGTAAAAGAATTTTGCAATATTTCAGCTTGAGCCGAGATTAGGTGTCGGAGAAATAACGTGTACAAACTTTTTACCAGACAGGCAGAAAGACAGAAAGATTTGATATGAGCTTTGTAAAAAAAAAGCTTATTATTAATATATTTGCTTTCCGGTATCATATATCCCCGATAATGTAGTTAAACTTGCTGACTTTGACAAATCCAAGGTTTTTGATTCGGTGAAATGTATGTCATATAGGGTTATTAAAGCATGTTATTGTCTAGAGTTTAAATAACTGCTGTTTATTCTAAAGCTAGTTCATCCAGTAGACGTTTCGCTTCAGTAACTGGGTCACCGAGGGTAGGTATAAGGAATGTTCGTAGCTGTATCCCTGCATTTCCCTAGAAAATTTTCAGCACATACGTAGGTATGTTTATCTTGCTATTTGGCAGTATTCATTTGAGCAAAACAGGAAGAGATTGGCTATTTACTTACAGACATTGTGGCTATTTACTTACAGACATTGTGACTATTTACTTACAGACATTGTGACTATTTACTTACAGACATTGTGGTTATTTACTTAGAGACATTGTGACTATTTACTTACAGACATTGTGACTATTTACTTACAGACATTGTGACTATTTACTTACAGACATTGTGACTATTTACTTACAGACATTGTGACTATTTACTTACAGACATTGTGGTTATTTACTTACAGACATTGTGACTATTTACTTACAGACATTGTGACTATTTACTTACAGACATTGTGACTATTTACTTACAGACATTGTGACTATTTACTTACAGACATTGTGACTATTTACTTACAGACATTGTGGTTATTTACTTACAGACATTGTGGTTATTTACTTACAGACATTGTGGCTATTTACTTACAGACATTGTGACTATTTACTTACAGACATTGTGACTATTTACTTACAGACATTGTGACTATTTACTTACAGACATTGTGGCTATTTACTTACAGACATTGTGGCTATTTACTTACAGACATTGTTGCAATTTACTTACAGACATTGTGGCTATTTACTTACAGACATTGTGGCTATTTACTTACAGACATTGTGGCTATTTACTTACAGACATTGTGGTTATTTATTTACAGACATTGTGGCTATTTACTTACAGACATTGTGACTATTTACTTACAGACATTGTGACTATTTACTTACAGACATTGTGGCTATTTACTTACAGACATTGTGGCTATTTACTTACAGACATTGTGGCAATTTACTTACAGACATTGTGGCAATTTACTTACAGACATTGTGGCTATTTACTTACTGACATTGTGACTATTTACTTACAGACATTGTGACTATTTACTTACAGACATTGTGGCTATTTACTTACAGACATTGTGACTATTTACTTACAGACATTGTGGCTATTTACTTACAGACATTGTGACTATTTACTTACAGACATTGTGGCTATTTACTTACAGACATTGTGGCTATTTACTTACAGACATTGTAGCTTTTTTCTTACAGACATTGTGGCTATTTACTTACAGACATTTTGGCTATTTACTTACAGACATTGTGGCTATTTACTTACAGACATTGTGGCTATTTACTTACAGTCATTGTGACTATTTACTTACAGACATTGTGACTATTTACTTACAGACATTGTGACTATTTACTTACAGACATTGTGGCTATTTACTTACAGACATTGTGGCTATTTACTTACAGACATTGTGGCAATTTACTTACAGACATTGTGGCAATTTACTTACAGACATTGTGGCTATTTACTTACTGACATTGTGACTATTTACTTACAGACATTGTGACTATTTACTTACAGACATTGTGGCTATTTACTTACAGACATTGTGACTATTTACTTACAGACATTGTGGCTATTTACTTACAGACATTGTGACTATTTACTTACAGACATTGTGGCTATTTACTTACAGACATTGTGGCTATTTACTTACAGACATTGTAGCTTTTTTCTTACAGACATTGTGGCTATTTACTTACAGACATTTTGGCTATTTACTTACAGACATTGTGGCTATTTACTTACAGACATTGTGGCTATTTACTTACAGTCATTGTGACTATTTACTTACAGACATTGTGACTATTTACTTACAGACATTGTGACTATTTACTTACAGACATTGTGACTATTTACTTACAGACATTGTGGCTATTTACTTACAGACATTGTGGCTATTTACTTACAGACTTTGTGG
The DNA here is from genome assembly GCF_947242115.1 of Biomphalaria glabrata. Classification (NCBI taxonomy): domain Eukaryota; kingdom Metazoa; phylum Mollusca; class Gastropoda; family Planorbidae; genus Biomphalaria; species Biomphalaria glabrata. The sequence goes on from NC_074715.1 coordinate 7,617,909, forward strand.
CTATTTACTTACAGACATTGTGGCTATTTACTTACAGACATTGTGACTATTTACTTACAGACATTGTGGCTATTTACTTATAGACATTGTGACTATTTACTTACAGACATTGTGGCTATTTACTTACAGACATTGTGGCTATTTACTTACAGACATTGTGGCTATTTACTTACAGACATTGTGACTATTTACTTACAGACATTGTGGCTATTTACTTACAGACATTGTGACTATTTACTTACAGACATTGTGGCTATTTACTTATAGACATTGTGACTATTTACTTACAGACATTGTGGCTATTTACTTACAGACATTGTGGCTATTTACTTACAGACATTGTGACTATTTACTTACAGACATTGTGGCTATTTACTTTTAGACATTGTGGCTATTTACTTACAGACATTGTGGCTATTTACTTATAGACATTGTGACTATTTACTTACTGACATTGTGACTATTTACTTACAGACATTGTGGCTATTTACTTACAGACATTGTGGCTATTTACTTACAGACATTGTGGCTATTTACTTACAGACATTGTGGCTATTTACTTACAGACATTGTGACTATTTACTTACAGACATTGTGGCTATTTACTTACAGACATTGTGACTATTTACTTACAGACATTGTGGCTATTTACTTATAGACATTGTGACTATTTACTTACAGACATTGTGGCTATTTACTTACAGACATTGTGGCTATTTACTTACAGACATTGTGGCTATTTACTTTTAGACATTGTGACTATTTACTTACAGACATTGTGGCTATTTACTTACAGACATTGTGGCTATTTACTTATAGACATTGTGACTATTTACTTACAGACATTGTGGCTATTTACTTACAGACATTGTGGCTATTTACTTATAGACATTGTGGCTATTTACTTACAGACATTGTGGCTATTTACTTACAGACATTGTGGCTATTTACTTACAGACATTGTGGCTATTTACTTACAGACATTGTGGCTACAGAAACTGAACACGTGTTACATGCGTTTAGACAAAAAATTCCACGAAAGTTCTGAAGATCCGGAATAGAAAAGATGAAAATAAATTTTACTAAAGATTATTCGGGGGCGTGGTGGCCAAGTGGTAAGCGCTTGGCTTCTGAACCGGTTGTCACAAGTTTAAATCCTGGTGAAGACTGGAATTTTAAATCTCGGGATCTTTAGGGCACCTCTCAGTTCACCCAGCCCTAATGGGTACCTGACAGTAGTTGGAAAAAAGGAAAGGCACGTGGTCGTTGTGCTGGCCACATGACACCCTAGTTAACCGTTAGCGACAGAAAGAGTTGACCTTTACATCATCTGCCCTATAGACCGCATGGTCTTAAAGGGGAATAACCTTTTTTTTTAAATTATGTTGTAGGTTTATGTGTTTGCGTAGATTGGGTTTTTCTTAACTATCATTGCCAATTTTTTTTTTGTACTCTCGTAAAAAGATTTTAAATACAAATTCGCTGCAAAATCACGTCAAAAAATGGCTGAAAACTGCCGCAAACCATTCTTAGCTTCTTATATTAACAAAGAAAGTGAGAGTTAGTTTGGAAATTATTTTCTGTTATCTGAAAAAAAAAAGTTTACTTATGTTAAATAAATCAGGGTTGTCCAATGAATTGTACTTGCGCTTTTTTAAAAATACTAAGATGAATAGTGCTTCTAGACACTTTAGACATCATGAAATTGTATTCTGAACAAAATCTCTTTGACACCGGGACGGATCAGTTAGAGAAGTTTACAACGCTTCCCCAGAATGAAGCTGGCTAAGGAATATGGCGTAAACGAGAGCATTTTCTTATCAATGGGGCATCACTCATAGAAATGTGAGAAACTTTCTATTTACACATTACTTTAATAATAATTTTATTTATAAAGCGCTGTTAACAAACAAAATGTAGGCTCAAGGCGCTGTAACAACATTACAAACAAAAACACTTTAGCTAGAATGACAGTTAATCTAAAAAAGTTTTAAACAAGTAGGTCTTAATGTTCTTCTTAAAAGTGGTGTAGCATGTTGTCTGTCTGAGATCAATGGGGAGTGAGTTCCAAAACCTTTGGTCCGTGAGCTGAAAAAGCACGCAGACCGTAGCTTTTGAGGTAGAAACGTGGCACTACTAAAAGCGTTGAGTCCATTGAGCGCAGGGCTCTCTGGGGGACATAATGAGTAATCAGTTCGCTAAGGTACAAGGGCCTCTCATTGTTATATATACACCGATGACAAAGTGTGGCGACCTTGTAATCGATTCTCGTTTTCAAGGGAAGCCAATGGAGCATGCGCAAGAGCGTAGTAGCAGAATCTTGTCTAGTTTTTTTAAGGACTATTCGAGCGGCGTTGTTCTGTATACGTTGCAGCTTGGCTATTTTGTCATCAGGTATACCTGCTAGCACGGCGTGACTTTTAGCGCTGTTTCAATATAACTAAAGCATTTGTTTCGCGTATTTAGTTAAATTTTTACATTTGGTGACCCAACCATATAGCTCCAACAAATAAAGAAGCGCCAAAATGTGTACATAAGATGATGTAAACTTATGTACAAGTCCGATCTCAGGTGGACTTAATTCTACATGGCCAAATCTATGGCTCTAGGGCAGCTCTTGATTAGCCTAATAAGATAGTCCCAAGCACTAAGATTAGTTTGTAGAATCTTTAGCACAAGACGTGTAAACGCGGCTGACGTAATGGCTAATATCCACTAAACCTTATGACGGAACGGTCAATACAAACTTGCTTTGAGTGGTACAAAAGGCTGGATGAATACCTCACAGCTAAAAACAAGTGGATGGTTGGAGATGCAGTAGACGTATCCAGGAGCAGTTTTTTATGCATCACACTCCTCTTTGAATGCCCCTCCCTAATCCACCTTAGGCAGATCCTACTTCCACTACAGCCCAACATAACCAACACCCTGTAAGGCAGTGCTGAACAACTGAAGAAAACAGCACACTTTTTTCCTTGGCACAGTCTGCAAAAGAGCTCACAGCTCAGCAGCAATAAAGCTGGCTAGAAGAAGAAGAAGAATGCATCATACCACTAGACTTTGTCACATGTTTAGTTGCATGACTAGGTCTTAAACGTGCAGTGTTTTGATTGAGCTCTGGCCATGAAGTTAACTAATGTATGTTGGGCGACACAATTATATCTACGATACATCGAGAAAGTTAATTGTCAAAAGACAACTTATTAATGACACAGATACATATTGATGTAAAGATAGTTATACTTGAGAGCTGCCTGGTCGTGCGGTTTGCGCGCTGGACTTTCGTTCAGATGTATTGACGGTCCCGGGTTCAAACCCTGCCCGCTCCCATTTCCGTCGTCCTGCGGGAGGGTTGGATTAGGAAGTAAAATATCTTCAACTCTGGAGGAACATTTTTTACAAGTACAACTGGACTAACCAAAATATATACAGCTAATAAGAAACTAGAACAGATACAAAAATAGAGCAGTGAGATTCATAACAAACGAATATTCACATTTGACTAGAGTAACACCTTTTGTATTATCACTAAATTTAGAAAGCCTTTAGGATAGAAGACTCAAAAGTAAAGTAGCAATGTTACATAAAACACTGAACCATAATCTTCAAATACAAAAACAAAATTTAATAAAATAAAATAGGCAGCCAAGAAAACCAGTGACTTAGCAGAATTAAGGTCATTGGTTGATAAGCATGATTAAATGCATGACGCGTAGGACGTAATCATCTTCTTTTTTGAAGTAACGTCTGTATTATATAAGATAAGACTAGATAATACGAATAGAATACTTGCATCCATTTGAAATAATACTTTGACCAGAGACTAGTCACATAAGGACATAATTACTAAGTCCATTAAATATAACAGAGCACATAGGTCCTCTCTCCAGAGAGACTTCAGGGGGACTAACTCTAAGCGTTCATTTATCAAACTATGTTGAACAGCGTGTTCACGTGCCCAAGTATTTTCTTATGTTTAATTCATCACAAATATAAGGCTGTGGCAGACTTGCTGATAAAACATCCTCTTCACCAACAGACAAAACGTTCAACATTTTCTCCGCCTCCCCCCCCCCTTTGGTGATGCCCGACGGCCACAGACATTTACTTGACACAAGTGGACCCTAATATCACTAAGCCAGGGGTTCTCAGCCTGTGGGTCGCTACCCCCTTGGGGGTCGATTGACGATTTGCCAGGGGTCGCGGAAGACCATCGAAAAAATGGATTGTTATTGTCTATTCTTCTGTTGCTTTATGTATGTGCGGGGGAGGGGGTGGGTCGTGGCAGAGTGGGGGGTTGTAAAAAGGGGTCGTAGTATTGCAGTTTCGATGGCGATCTGTGAAGCCCTTAAAAGTCATTGACTCTTAACTTGGCGAGGACATGTGAGAACTACATATTTTCTAGGCCACTGACACAAAATCTGTAATACAGGCTTTGCTAAACCCTGGAAGATGCCCCCCCTCCCCAATATTGATGGCTTCATACAATGTAATGGCACTCCGGCAATAATGCAGTGGGTAAATATGTTTTACTTCCAACATCATTGCTGACTCCTTGGTCCACCAGGGAGGGCTATCACCGCATACCGAACAGGTTTTGAGTTTCCATCACGCTCTGGCTACATATAAAAAATAAATAAATGGAAAAGTGGTTTGAGTTCTGGGACAAGTCCTCAAAAAAATGGAGCACACAAAGTGACCTGACCGCTTTCCCGTGTTGGAGGTTGCCTATCCCTGAACAAGCTATGTGCACGACAAGCCATTTTACCGTTGACTCCTATTTTGCACGGCTATGGTCTAAATTCGATTCACGGCGCCCCCGCTGCGGGTAAGAAGAGGAAAGCATCTCTCATATTTTGTGACTGCCCCAGACCTGATGATCTTCGTTTCGCAAACAGTAGCGTAGCAAGGAACTAGCCATCATTTTGGGAGCCCCTGCATTTTGCGTAATATTTAATGCAAAAAAGCCCCACTCATTTAGAGTGGGGGCCCTGGGGGATTTTCTAATTCTCACCCTCCTCCCCAAACCTGGCAATGCCACTGCTGTGAAAACAAAAATTCTCGACATGTATGTACTACGCAGAGCAGCATGGTTTCTGTCCTTGGCTTTTGCAAGGGAGGATTTGACAAGCCCCTTCTCGGATACCATCTAACAATAATGATAAGCAATTTAAAAAAAAAACTAAATATCCTGTTGAAGATTACTTCCTTGGTACATTACTTTTTGAATGGCAAAAAAACAGAACAAAAAAAAAAACACATTTTCCTCGAAATTTTTTAAATTTAAACCACATGATCACTCGAGGAGCTGTGTATTCATTACAGGACAATAACTACAAAGCATTTACGGTATTTAATCACATGATCCCTAAAACAAAGCTACTGTAGCGGATGCCTGTAGTGTAAAAATAAGGCATAAAATAGTTTT